>NC_056664.1:136342940-136656815 GCF_018350195.1 Panthera tigris
CTTCAGAAAGCTCTGGTGGATTAAAAAAAAAGACATTGAGACAGGTCAAGTTGCTTATTTGTGGGCTATTTTTTCTAGTGAGAAATGTTTGTAGCCTCAGTATGGCCTTCCCTGTGACTGAAAGCCTGGGTGTTGCTAACTGGTGATGGGGAGCCAAGGACCAAAAACTCAAGAAGCTGCTTTCACAAGAGACATAATAAGACTCTCAGCATAACAAAAACTTCTGCGAAAGCTTAGCTGACCACAGTTGTACGTGTACGTGTGTGTCCACATGCGTGCCTGGGTTCCACGTCCCTAAGGTGCTAGAGTGATGGGACCAAGCACACTCAGGCATCACAGAATGGCTTGGGGAACAAGTCTTACCATGCAGCAGTTCGAAAAGTGACACAATGTCCTGATTCAGGGGTCAGATCGAAGATACGAAGTTGACCTTCTTTTCTGTTGCAAGTGAGATATTAACATTCTCAGAAGGGAGCCCATTGCAATGGATTGGGAAGTGTGTGCTACCATTTCAGTTTGGGTGTACAAGTAAAGGTGACCTCAGGGAGACTGTGAAGCCCAAGATATGCAGGTTGCATGTGTTTTTGTAGGGTTTAGGGTCCAGACAGAAAGAGATGGAAATGGGGATAAAGATAGGAATGGGGAAATTAAGATAGAGGCAGTAAGGGGGCTGCTTGGAGGTATAACGGAGGAAGAGACAGGACAGAAAGATAGAGATGGTGCAGGGACAGGAGACAGGTGGGTGGGGGAATGAGAAAGGGCTGGAAGTGGAACACTCAAAAAAGGACAAAGGTGGGCAAAGGATGGGAAAGAGAAAGGAATGAGTTGGGAATCATGTGGTTAGTTGCTAAGACAAATGCAGACAAACATTGACTCTATACATAGATACTCTAAACCTCTGCCAAGGCAGGGTCATGGGTCAGATTTGATTTTCAAAATGTTTTCCAAATATAAGTGAGTCCAGAAAGGAATATATTCTCAAATGAATTTGAGTGTTTTAGCTATGTTTGGCAAGGTACTACAATGGAGGTATAAATAAATTCAGGATGGCAAGTATAGGTATCCTTATACTTCAGTTTTCTTTTTTCAAGATGACTCAGGAAAGAAAGAAATCAAAATTCAGAAGAGAAAAAAACAAACAAAAAAATCTCTATTACATAAGATAATAATGGAGCAGTTGTGGAAGTAATAAGTTTCTGGGGTTTTCAAAACAATACGATTGATGTAAAAATGTGTAAAGTCAGGAAAGCACATGGACTTTAGATTCAGGTCTGGATTAAAATCTCAGCAGCACCAACTACGAAGTATATGAAGATGTGTGCAATAAAATAACCTGTGTAAAACACTTGGCTCAATACCAGAGATTAATCATTTTCCCCAGGTGATAGCCTTACGATTCTAACAAAATAAGAAAAGATAGACTCTTTGCTGTTGGTGTATTAATCACCTCTGTCTGGTATGCAGCACTGTGCTTAGAGCTATTAAGATTTATAAAGAAATTCTGAGAATTAGCATATGCCTTAAAGACTTTACACGGGTGTTGGGAAGGCGAGGTATACAGTTCAAAATAATTTTAAGACATACTAAACTTCTCCACCTATGCTACAGGTTCTGGAGAAGGGCTAAGACTTTGCACTCTTCTGCACTACAGGCAGGAAAACCAGAGAAGGCAGGGAGGGAGGCACTGGAGGAGGGGTGCAGGGGCAAGTCTACCACGCTTGGAGCGTTTGCTAGGGGACAGACAGCCTCACTGCTTCGCCTGTGGTCAGAAATCACTTCATGAATGAGAAAGGCTGACACTACCCAGTAAAGGTAGGGCTATAGATATTTAGACGAGAAATTACAGGGGTGAGCTTACAAAGCAGGGCTGGAAAACAGAACGGAAAAAAAATGCACATTGGTAGAGCCTAGTCCAATAACCAGTTATCACGTAAGTATGTAAAGTAACTTGGAGCAATGGTAAAACAATGATATTTGAAAACAAGCTCTTGGCATTTAGTCCCTTCACAAAGGCCCTTCATATACTGTGCACCATGGCATACATTCGGATTTCCCCTCTTTTTAAGTATTCAGTACATAGATGAGTGTATCCCAAGGATTCTACTTGAAAAACTTTCACAAAGATATTCAACTCCTATTCAAAAATAATTTATGTTTATTTAATTTTGAGAGAGAGAGAGAGAGAGAGAGAGAGAGAGCGAGCACAAGTGGGGGAGGGGCAGAGAGAGAGGGAGACACAGAATCCAAAGCAGGTTCCAGACTCTGAGCTGTTAGCACAGAGCCCAGTGCGGGACTCGAACCCACAAACCGTGAGATCAAGACCTGAGCCAAAGTCGGGCTCTTAATCGATGAGCCCCCCAAGTGTCCCTCAACTCCTATTTTTAAAAATCTGAAAAAGTTAATTATAAATTGTAACTTATAGTTTATAATTATAAACATTTATAAATAAATATTTTTGCCAATTAGATTAGGAAACACTGTTAACCTCCAAGAATACTAATAGTGTAAGGAAATGGGCATTTGTATATGCTCTTGGTATACATTAAAATTGCAAACATGTATACCTGAGGACTATTGACCCACTTCTGAAAATGTATCTTAAGTAGAAAAAGCACACAAGTGTACAAAGACATATGCCCAAGGACATTAAGTGTAGTACTGTATATAACATTAAACAATTGAAAACCACTTAAATGACCATCAATAGGCTACAGGCTAATTTATGATTTATAATAAGTAATTATATTTTTAATAAAACATTATTCAGCCATTAAAATTATTACATAGCTCCGTATCCACTAACATGGAAATATGGGCTGAGTGAAACAGAGGCATACACAGCAGTATCCTGCAAATCATTTTTGTGAAATTGTGAGTGTCCATCTCTCGGTCTGTGAGTTCGAGTCCCGCGTCGGGCTCTGTAGCTGACAGCTCAGAGCCTGGAGCCTGTTTCGGATTCTGTGTCTCCCTCTCTCTGACCCTCCCCTGTTCATGCTCTGTCTCTCCCTGTCTCTAAAAAAAAAAAAAACGGTGTAGAAAAACGGTGATCAACGTGATGGTGATGATTTAAGGTGAAGATCGTGAGATTTGAGCTGATTTCTACTTTCTTTACACTGTAAGAGGGTTGTTATTACTATTACAATTAGCATGTAACTTTCTTAACAATGTGAAGAAAAACAATAACTCTATTTTCATTTTGGAAAAAAAATAATCTTCCCCAATTGATGGCAATTCTGTACCAAAATAATGACTGGCTGGCACCAGCCAAGACCTGAGAAAATGAGCCCCCGGAGGCATTTACTGCCTTTTCACAGGGCAGATTCCGGGGGCAACAACTATGTCAGAGAATTCTCTTCTCATCAAGGGACTTCTGGAAAGCAATGAAAGGAGATACAATCCCAGTTTACCAAATCCAGACACATTGTTTAGTCTCCTGTCATAACTGGATTGTGAGCCTCTCAAGGCCTGGGTAAGTGTCTTACCAACGTTTTCCTCTCTCCAAAGCCTACCTTAGACACACAGTAAGCAGTTAATTTGTACAATGGGACCGCAATAAATCGCCATGCTTTGTTTGCTTCTGAACTGTGAAAGACGCTTTGGGGAAGTCCCTGATCAAAAGCTGCTCATGGGGTTATGCCTGGAACACTGTAGGGAGGTACCACTCGCAGCAAAGGATCCATTAACTGAATTCAGACAATTGTCTGCGTTTACAAATGCAATGTTTTTTTGGTTCACATGTTTTTTTCAACTGCGTATTTATGAGACTAATTTTATTGTAGTATAGCCATATTGGAATTTGTTTTATAGTAGCATTTATGTTCAAAGTCATTACAATGTGCAAATACATAGTCATCTGATACAACCTCATGTTGGTATGGATAATCTCAGAATGATTAGTCTTTTTAGTGTCCTGACACCACGGTTACTTGGCTATCAAAGCACCTAAGAAGAGGAGCGCCTGGGTGGCTCAGTAGGCTGAGCATCGGTTTCAGCTTAGGTCATGATCTCGCAGTTTGTGGGTTTAAGCCCCGCATCGGGCTCTGTGCTGACAACTTAGAGCCTCGAGCCTGCTTCTGATTCTCTGTGTGTGTCTTTCTCTCTCTGCTCCTCCCTGCCCACCCACCCCCTCTCTCAAAAATAAATAAACATTGGGGCTCCTGGGTGGCTCAGTCGGTTAAGCAGCCGACTTCAGCTCAGGTCATGATCTCTCGGTCTGTGAGTTCGAGTCCCCATCGGGCTCTGTGCTGACAGCTCAGAGCCTGGAGCCTGTTTCGGATTCTGTGTCTCCCTCTCTCTGACCCTCCCCTGTTCATGCTCTGTCTCTCCCTGTCTCAAAAAAAAAAAAAAAAAAAAAAAAAAAAAAAAGTTAAAAAAAATAAATAAACATTAAAAAAAACCTTTTTTTAAAGGCACCTAAGAAGAGAACCCAAATCCTGTCATAATCTACTCATACTAAATTCTGTGCTCAGGACAGACCACTCCTTGCTTCTTTCTGTTCCAAAAGAAATTGGCTGAATGGGTGATGGGCATTAAGGAGAGAACTTGTTGGGATGAACACTGGGTGTTATATGCGACCGATGAATCACTGGGTTATACTCCTGAAACCAATATTACAGTGTATGCTAACTAACTTGAATTTAAATAAATTAATTAAAAAAAGAAACCAAAATTCAGCACAAATTCTCCTTTTTTTCCTTTTTTTCAAATGTTTATTTGAGGGAGAGAGGGAGAGAGCACAAGTGGGGGAGTGCAGAAAGACAGAGAGAGAGAGAGAGAGAGAGAGAGAGAGAATCCCAAGCAGGCTCCATGCTGTCAGCAAAGACTCAAACATGGGGCTCAATCTCACGAACTGTGAGACCACGACATGAGCTGAAATCAAGAGCCGGACGCTTACCCAACTGAGCCACCCAGGCACCTCACAAATTCTCCTTTTCATATGACATACACATTATTACAGAAGAAATAACTGAACAAAACATTTCATCAGAATTCATAGCATTGACATGAAGAACTGACCTCATGACTCTAGCTGCCCATTCATTTCTTCTCAGAGGCAACATCAGCAAATGCCACATGTAGGCAACGGTTAAGCTGACAGAACTGCCGATATCATTGATCAGTATTAGTGACAAGAGCGTCAAGAGTATTCCTTTGTTACACTTGGCATTCAGTGATTTATCAGCTCCAACCAAGTAAACATAGAACTCTGGGTAATTTCCTTTACCTTGGTCAGATGCGAGTTGATCCATTTCGTGAAAGTACGTTTTTGTACTATCTCTTGCTCATCTAGAAGAAAAAAAATAAATCTAGTTAGGTAACACAGTATACCGTGAAGTCATATCCTAAAAAACATTCAGTTACAAACTCTAGAAATAATCATATTATTTTGTTTTCTAACCCATTTTGCCAATTGTTGTCTTGGAGAAAGGGACAGTACAACTCCAAGTAGACTATTTCCGATTTATGTAAAAAAATTTTTTTTTTAATTTTTATTTATTTTTGCGAGGGAGAGACACAGAGTACACGTGGGGGAGGGGCAGAGAGGCAGGGAGACACCGAAGTAGGCCCCAGCCTCTAAGCTGTCAGCCCAGAGCCCAATATGGGGCTCAAACTCACCAACCGTGAGATCATGACCTGAGCTGAAGTCGAACACTCAACCAAGTAAGCCACCCAAGCGCCCCTAGACTATTCCTTTAAACATTATTAGCAAATGCTTCAAAATTTTCAATATGTTAGCCCGATGTTAACCTTCATTCACTTATTGACAGTTCACTATACAATTATACCCCAATAAAGCTGTTTGAAAAAGTTCACTGAGACCAACCAAGTGCCAAGTTTTATGTTAGGTGCAAAGAGACAGAGAGAAAACAACAGGGCATTGTCCCCGCCATGAAATAGCTAGAAGTGGAAACAGCAAGCAAGGGCAGGTGCATAGTCGAGGGTTCTACAGTAATGTCATAAGATAGAACTGTGTATGTGAGGCATTACAGGGACTTAACCAGATGGGGAGTGTGGTGAACACTCTTGTGGTGACCCTCAAAGATCCCACCCCTTGGGGTTCACACCCTTGTGTAGGCAGACTACAGGCAGTACATGTGACTTGTTTCTAACCAACAGAATATGGCAAAGGCAACGGGCCGTCACACCTATAGACATGTGACTCTGTATTAGATTCCATCCTGGCCAACTGGAGTGATTCTCCTTTTGGCTTGGAGGAAGCAAATAGCCGTGTTGTGAACTGACCATGGGGGGGGCCGTGTGACAGGGAAGGGCAGGCCGCCTTTAGGGAAGGGTGGTCTCCAGCCAAAAGTCAGCCAGCAGCTGGGACCTCAGTCACACAGCCACAAGGAAATGAATTCTGCTAACAACCCGAATGAGTTCAAAGGTGCATTCTTCCCTATCTCAGCCTCTGGATAAAAATGCGACCTAGCTGACATGGCAGACTTGTCCGCTTGCTGGCCGACTTGCGGGACCCTGAGCAGAGAACGCATCCAAGCTGTGCATGGCCTCCTGACTTACCAATTTTGAGAATGATAAAATAAAACTGTTTTAAAATGCTAAGTTTGTGGTAATTTCTTTTTTTTTTTTAACGTTTATTTATTTTTGAGACAAAGAGAGACAGAGCATGAACAGGGGAGGGGCAGAGAGAGAGGGAGACACAGAATTGGAAGCAGGCTCCAGGCTCTGAGCCATCAGCCCAGAGCCCGACGCGGGGCTCGAACTCCGGGACCGTGAGATCGTGACCTGAGCTGAAGTCGGACACTTAACCGACTGAGCCACCCAGGCACCCCGTTTGTGGTAATTTCTTATGAACCAAGAAAAGATTCACATCAGATGCAAAAAGAAGTAGGGTCCAAGAAGGTTTTAATTAGAGGCATAAAGATAGGAAGGCCAGAGAGGGAGGGGCCAGTTTAACCCCTTTTAAGAAAAGGTGAATTCTATTCATTCCAACAACATCTACCGAGTGTCAACTGTTTATAAAACACTAGACCGGATGTTGGGAGGAACACAGTTGAACAAGACATCATTTCAATTCCTTGCCCTTTGAGGGCTGGTGTGCCCAGATCCACATCCCTGGAGCTGACCTCTTCTGGGCTTCAAGTGAGAACATCTGACTGCCTATGCGAATATAAGCCCCATGAGGACAGTAACTTTGTTCCCAATGCCTACAAACATGAGAAAAAAAAATACTGTGCAATGAAGGAATGAAGAAAATTAATAACATTTTAATTTGGAGAAATTTTGAATATATCTGAAGAACTTGCAGAATACCATTATCTTGAATGTACTTTAGGCATGCACTTCTAAAACTTTCAAGTACATACAAAAACAAATAATAATACATATACTTTTTCTGTACCAGGCACTGATATTTATTTTCTTCCTCCCTCCCTCCCTCCCTCCCTCCTTTCTTTTTCTTTCTTTCTTTCTTTCTTTCTTTCTTTCTTTCTTTCTTTCTGTAAAGAACTTAAGAATTATATGGGATGTTTAAAGGGCTGAGTTTGAAAGAAGATGAGAAATTCCTGTCCAGGGGCACCAGGTGGCTCAGTGGGTTAAGCATGCAACTTTAGCGCAGGTCATGATCTCATGGCTTGTGAGTTCAAGCCCCACGTCAGGCTCTGTGCTGACAGCTGGGAGCCTGGAGCCTGCTTCCGATTCTGTGTCTCCCTCTCTCTCTGTCCCTCCCCCGCTTGCACTCTGTCTCTTTTTCAAAAATAAATAAACATTAAAAAATAAAAATATTTCTTTCCATATCTTTTTGGAAAAACCAGATAAAATCTCAAATTTAACTACAAAACAAACTGGAAATACAGCCACTCTGAGTTCTCAGAAAAAGAAAAATGTAATGGAATTAACTGTATCACTCCCTGACAAGGTCCTGTCAAACTTTGCTGAAAGCTTAATCTAATAATTTTATTTGCTTTATTATTTTTTGTATTACATGTCTTCATTTGAGTATCTGATACATCTGACTCTGACAAAAATATTTATTTTTAGGCCTTTCATGATATGAATGGCCTATTATATTAAGGATTAGGTGACAACTAAATGTAGAGCAAAAAACAGAATTTACTGGAAACTATAGAAAATAAGTTTTAAAATACTAAACTGACATGCTCTAGTTCAAATTTTAAAAATATCACTTCAACATGTATTTACTTTTGACCAAGGAAGGGTATAAAGGAAACAAATGAAAAATAATTTATTTTATCAAAAATGTGATAGATTTGGCAAATGCTAAGTGAAACAATTAGCACCAAAGCAGCTTGCTGTCACCTAAAATACATAAATTCTGTGCTCTAAGATAATATAAGTCATAATGTCTTAACATCTTTTTTCTTAATTTTTTTTTAACGTTTATTTATTTTTGAGACAGAGAGAGACAGAGCATGAATGGGGGAGGGTCAGAGAGAGAGGGAGACACAGAATCGGAAGCAGGCTCCAGGCTCTGAGCCATCAGCCCAGAGCCCGACGTGGGGCTCGAACTCACGGACCACGAGATCGTGACCTGAGCCGAAGTCGGACGCTCAACCAACTGAGCCACCCAGGCGCCCCCTTAACATCTTCTTATACGCAGTATGGGAAGTGATAATGCAAATTCATCTTCTGGTTCCAAATGCTTTTAATTATTTCTAGTAGTGTTATTTCCCCAGTGAATCAAAGTAATTATTAATTGGTCGGTTTGCAACGACTCAGCAAGGAAATACTCTGGATGAATCTACATATATGTAATCATCCTTTCATCAAAATTATTAACATTTCCTTTCCCTAAGAAATATTCTTGGCAAAGTCACGGTATTGTTTATTCTTCAGAAGTATTCTCTCTTTTTTTTTTTTAATTTTAATTCCAGTATAATTAACATACAGTATTGTATTAGTGTCATGTGTACCCAGGTACTGATATTTCCTCTCTCTCTAATGATCCCATTATATTTTAATTATTTAATAATAAATTATTACATACCATATGCAATACATCCATATTAACTCATTTACTTCTTGTAACAAGTCTTCAAGCAAGAACTGTTATAAATGCCATTTTACAAGAAAACCAAGGCACGTAGACGTTAAGCATTTTTACCAAAGCCACCCAGAGGCACAGCCAAGCTTTAGTCTCCACAGTCAGGTTCTTACACCATCATACTACTGCCCAAGGATAGCATGGGAATTACCATATTAGTCATATCAAATAGTCATCAGATTAAAATGATAAATTCATAGTTAAACCAATTTGAGTTTGACCTTAAAATCTTTAGCTTCTATGCATAAAGTCATGCAGCAGCAGAATAATCTTAATTAATCAAACCGGATTTGACAGAATTCAGGACTTTATCCATAATATGTAAAATCCAATTCTAGGTTTAAAATAGACTACAGTTACAGTGTATATAAATTTTTAAACTCAATTTGAGATTATACACAATTCTATTAATGTTACAAGATGTCAGTGTTTTAAAATCTTAAATGAGCACAGTGTTAGTGTATGAGTTAGAAATTTATGTAATAAACTATTGACATTACTTCCTGATTTTAAGTTGTTATATTTTTACTACTCTCACCTTTAACGGAACAATACTGCTATTGTACCAGTTTCATCTGATGGTAAATCTCTGAGTTTATATTTAGACTTTGGCAAAAAAGGTCTTTTTTTAGAAAGCCCAAATTATGGTTGTTGGTTTGTTGTTTTTTTTTGTAGCATTCATTGTATATATGTAAGTGTCAAATTCTTTACATGTTTCCTTTTATATTATAGCTGCAAAAGCAGTTTACTGGGTTCTAGCAATCTACTTTTTATATTTTCAGACACAGCCAACTGAATTCTAAGTAAATGTTTTCTGATTTTACTTACGATATTCCCCAAATAAAGAAAAATTCCTAAAACTTCATCATGTCAGCAAATACTCATTTTTGATATAAAAATCTAAATAATTTAGTCCAGGATTTTGTAGTTAAATCTGATAACAACAGCATAAAATGTTTAAATTGTGGAAGTATTATGAAATATGAAGTGAATGTCTACCACACTGCATTAAAACAGCATTATGAACAATAACACTTCTTTATAAAGCTGTTGATGATGCACTGAACTAATCTCTACAATATTGGTTTATAGTTCTTCCTGTGTATAAGTAGTTATATTTAATAGACTATTATTTAAATGTATTTAATTGTTAATCTTATAGTGACTTTTCTATCTTCTGCTTTTTAGAACAACATGATAGGGTCTTACCAAGTGTTCATATGTATGCATGCTAAATATTTCCAACAAAACTGTAAAAAGAGTAATGCATTAAGACATTTAGGTGAACATGTATACTAGTTGTAAATGCAGAGAACTCTATGTCACACGTGTAAACTCAGTTCTCCAGTTCTAGGAATCACAGAGAACAAGAAGTTAATCCTGTTTACAAGTTCTATTCCCTGGGGCGCCTGGGTGGCTCAGTCGGTTGAGCCGCTGACTTCAGCTCAGGTGATGATCTCACGGTTCATGGGTTCAAGCCCCACGTTGGGCTCTGTGCTGAGAGTTCAGAGCCTGAAGCCTGCTTCGGATTGTGTCTCCCTCTCTCTCTCTGCCCCTCCCCTACTTTCACTCTGTCTCTCTCTCTTAAAAATAAATCTAAAAAAAAAATTTTTTTTAGAGTTTTATTCCTTAATATCTATTAATACAAACTAAAATCCACCTAGTTCTTAAACCAGTCAGTGTGAGGTCCTCCTTGGGTCTTTACTTACCCTCATCCCCACCCAACAAACTCATAAGGAACTGCTGTGGATTTTATTTCCTGAATATCTCATCTAAATCAGTATTGGTGCTGTTATCAGTATTGGTGCTCATCTAAATCAGTATTGGTACCATCATCTTTTGGGTACCTATTTGTTTCCACCATTAGAATCTAAGTTTCAGATTATATGGCATGGACCACATCTGACTTATCCATCACTGTCTTCTTCATTATTGCATAGTAGATGATTTAATTACTAAAGAAATGAATGGATGCATTTGTTAAGTGCTAGAGACTAAGAAACGGGCCCTATTCTAAGGAACTAGTAATAAATGGAAAAGACAAATATGGAAATAATAGCTCAAAGCAATGTGTCAGCTACTATAATGGAGGAACATATAAAATGTTGAGGGAACATAAATACAGGAGTAACTAGTTCTCATACTGGGTAATGGCACAGGCTGGAAGAGTCAGAGAAGCTAAAAAAGGAGGTTACATAGAACATCAGCAGGTAAGTAGAAATTTGCAGGTAGAGAGCTTTTTAGGAGAAAGCGGCAGTCTCTTAAAAACATGGCATGATGTATTAAAGCGACAGTAAAAATCTGTTACGGCTGAATTATAAAGCAGAGAGGGTTTGAGAAGGATAAAGAAGGAAGTGAGCCTAGAAAACAGCTAACAATCAGGTTCTTAAAGCCTTTGAATCACTTGCCACGGAGTTTGGTCTCCATCTTCTGAACAACGGGAAGCCACGAACGGTTTTGGACAGGACAAAGACATGATCGTATGAGACCTGAGACACAGAAATATATACTCCAGTGGCAGTGTAGAAGCTTACTTGGAGGAAGAAGAGGCTGGGAGCAGGGAGGATATTTAGGATTATACTAGCAGAACGCATGTTGAAAGTGATGAATTCTTTTAACAGGGATGAACAAGGTAAGTGAGATGGCTGCAGGGCAACAATTGGAAATGGACAGGAGCTAAGGGTGCAGTCTATATTTTTTTTATCATGAGCAACTGGATAATGATGCCACTCACCAAGGAAGGAAAGAGAAGTAGCAGGCTCCAGAGGGAGAATTATGAGGATTCTGGTGCATTGCAAATGCATCACGAAATGCCTAGAGAAGACGGTGGTGTCAGCTCAAAAGCGAGGTGAGGCTTCAGAAGCCAGAAAGAGTAGGAGGTGGGTGCCCCACAGATAGGAACCCGTAACAGCCTCCCATTTAAGGCCAAGTTTTGATCCATGTATGGGCAGAAGCAGCTCCAATTCTCCTCCTCTCTAAATTTGAACCTTGATTCCTTCCTAAAGGCCAGACTGTGTGAGGTAAAAAGAAAACAAAAACAAAACAAAAACAAACCAAACCAGTAGGTATGAAAATTAAGTGCTTCACCTTGGAGGTTTCCATCACTGGTTCTGTTTCAAAGGCAGTTGGTCTGAGAGACCTAAGGAGTTGGAAGCTTCTAGGTCTTAAGAGAGGTCTCTGTAGGAAGACTATTATACAAACATGGCCCTGGTGATGTTATAAGAAATAATCCTGACATTCCAAGGCACTTTCGCTCTCTAGAAACAAGTGAAAGATAAAGGGAGCAGGATCTGACATTCAATTTCTAGATTTCTTTGTCCTGTTATATATTTCTTAGGTATTTTGCCATTTCAGGATAAGATCATGACACATGCAGAAATGAGGCCCAATTTGGCAACAGTGATTAAATCTGACCATTAACAAACTATCACACCTGACTATAGTCAACGGTTTTCCTCCTGGTGAGTCGTAAGTCATAGTAACAGTGACTTGCTGATTTTGCACGACTGTAGTTTGTCCCAAGTGACTTACACATGTATGTGCAAGCAAAGAGACCACAGTAAAAAGTGGCCTAGATTATGTGGAGCCTTTGCAATCAATCATGAAAATGTCGCTGCCTATAAACATGTTAGTTGTATTTTTATTAAATATAGTCCACAGATAATGAATTTACCATACATAATATGTAAAACTGTGAGACAGAGGTCCATGGTCATTAGCTTTTAAATAGCATTACTTAAATTTTAAAAAGTTAAAATATATGCCAATGTCCTTCTAATAGATGGTGACTTTAAAAATACTAAAACTTAAAAAATAAAAATAAAAATACTAAACGCAATTGAAATTGGCATATTTCAATGTATTTAACAAATATTTTTTTAATGTATTTATTTAAATTCAAATTAGTTAACATAGAGCGTAGTGTTGGTTTCAGGAGTAGCACCCAGTGCTCATCCCATCAGGTGCCCTCCTTAACGACCATCACCCATTTAGCCCATCCCCCCCACACCTACCTCCCCTCCAACAACCCTCAGTTTGTTCTTTGTATGTAACAAATCTTCTATAAGAACGTATTTCTGAGAGAGAGAGCATTTCATAAATGGGTACTCACATAACGATGTTTATTTTCATCAGTCATGATCAATCATAAAGATCAAAATAGTGAATTCCTGGGTATATTTATCCTTAATATCATCTTAATATAAAATTACCAACAAAAGGGGCGCCTGGGTGGCTCAGTCAGTTAAGTGCCCGATTTCGGCTGAGGTCATGATCTCATAGTTCATGGGTTCAGCCTCACATCCAGCTCTGTGCTGACAGCTCAGAGCCTGGAGCCTCCTTCAGATTCTGTGTCTCCCTCTCTCTCTGCCCCTCTCCCACTTGTGCTCTCTCTGTCTCTCAAAAATAAATAAACGTTAAACAAAAATTAAAAAAAAAAGAAAACACCAACAAGAAAAACTGCTTAAATAAGTAGATAAAGTTGTCAGGTCTGAAACTGCAATCTTTGACAAAAATATTAATGTATCATATATTGATACATTGATAACTTGCAATAGGCTATGATTAACTTGTTTGTGTTTTGCAGATTGTCATTCTATTCTTTAGGTGCATGAATGACAATGATGACTTAAATAAACGTCTTACAGATTTTCATTACCTGAAAATATAAATGCCAATTTAAAACAAAAATTTTAAATTATAATTTCCTAATTATACCTAATAAAGCTTTTCATTATTTCTGCAGAAGAATTCTTCTGCAGAAGAATTTACCTCCGTAAAAAGTTGGAAAGAAATTTTAAAGTAGAAAGTAGATTGGACTTTTTGCACAACCAGATGACATGGCTACAGACAGAAAAACAACAAAAGCATAGAGTAACAATGTAATCATTATTAACTAAATAACAGCCACAATGAGATGGTCGAAACCAAATTACTGGTTTGGGGATCAGAATTATATGATCCCAGTTGTGTATCTACAGTTGCTAAAATCATCACTAACGTTGTTATACAGGGGTAGGGTCCAAGGTATGTTGACTATTTCAACATAATGAAATAACGTTTATAATTATCCAGTGTTTACATTGGTAAATTAAACGGATAAATGAAAAAAAAATTTTACAAAATCAGGCTATGGCTGATTACAAAATATCTACACAAATTCCTCTCATTTGGATTATCACAGCATTTGCAATGTGATTTTGCTGTTCCTCCTGCGGACACAAAGTGGATGCCACACCCCCTGAGTCCAGATGGGCCTTGAGACTTGCTTTGACCAAATAACATGGCTGACATGATTTTATAGGACTTCTGAGGCTGGGCCTTGAAAAGGCTCCATTTTGGCTCGTAGAGAGCTCTGCCCTGAGACCACCACACAAGGAAGCTGCCGTAGCACCCTAGAGGGAAAAAGTCATGTTGAGGAGAACCGAGGCACCCCAAGTGCAAGCTAGCACCATTAGCAGCCATCCAAGTCAGTGGACCTACCAGCCCTGCTAATGCTCCAGCGGAATGCATTTCTACAAATGAGCTCAGCCATAGTCAGCGCAGGAAACACCCAGCCCACCCACAGGAACATGAGAAACCATAATGTGTTACTACTTTAAGCCATTAAGTTTTGGTGGTGGTTTAGCAAAGACTAAGTGAAACAGAAACTGCTACTGGGAATCTAGTGCTGCTCTAACAAAGATCTGAAACATGTGGTGTTGGCCTTGGGACCAGGTGGGGAGGAGGCTGGAAAGAAACTATTAGCAGACGCTGAAGAGGACAGCAGACTCTGCTCTCAGAGATCAGAAGAGCCACGTGTATTTTATGTACTGTCTACTCTGTCATCTGCAGTAACTTGAATTTGTGCATTCGACTAGAGAGATTTCCTTGCAGAAAGCTGACAGTATCAACCGGCTTCTTCTGAGATACTGGAAGAGAGAGAGATGAAGTAAAGAAGGCCCTTTTTCATTTGCATTGGATTAGAAAGTATGACATTCCCAGTCTTTCCTGGAAAAATATTTGCAAAGTAAAACAGGGTTTTAGGATAACAATAAGTCAAGAGCGTGACTGTAAGACCCATTGTTGGTTTGTTTTTGTTTTTCTTGACGTTTATCTATTTTGAGAGAGAAAGAGTTTGAATGCACAGCTGGGGAGAGGCAGAGACAGAGAGGGAGAGAGAGAATCCCAGGCAGCCTCCGCACCTACATGGGGCTCGAACCCATGAAAAGTGAGATCATGACATGAGCTGAAATCAAGAGGCAGACACTCGGAAGCCGCATTGTTAAGAACCCAGAAAGATTTAAGGTAGTGCCTACATGACCTTCTCAACTAGATAAACCAGCTTCTAAGAAGCTTGAGGGCACTGACCACAGAGCCTTTACCTATGGTCCAAAAACTTTTAAATTTGGGGTTTGAGTAGCACAGAATGACTCCAAGCAGATTTTTAGGAAGTCAACAAATCTGCTAAGCAAAAACACCACCACCTTGTACTAAAGGGACAGGACAGTTCAAAATGAAGACAAGACTTTGGAACCACACTTAATATGATGAGGAAGAAGGCTAAGAAGACAGTCAGCCAGGGCGCCTGGGTGGCCCAGTAAGTTGAGCATCTGACTCTTGATTCTGGCTCAAATCATGATCTCAGGGTCATGGGATCGAGCCCCACCTCAGGCTCCACGCTAAGCATGTAGCCTGCTTGAGATTCTCTCTCTCTTCCTCTCCCCTCTACCCCACTCATACTCTTACTCTCTGAAAAAAAAATTAAATTAAAAAAATTTTTTCTTTAAAAAGAAGGCAATCATCCATAAACATGAACCACTTCTTATCAAAAAGACAGGGAATGTCACTGGCCCCTGGATTAAAGGGACTAGCCACACGTGCCTGGCTGGATTTCAGAATTATTTCAGACCATGACTGTTACCTCTTTTCCCTTCTTCCCTTCTTTGAACAGAGGCATCTACTGCAATGGCCCTGGCTCCTCTCTCATCATTGCATTTTGGATGAATGGGTGCAGTCGCTTCTCTTTTTAGTTCATAGGCCTGGGGATTTAGAAGAATTATACTTGAGGAGCCTCATTTGTATGCAGACAAATGACAAGATGTAGATCACATGACACTGGATTTGAAGTTTGTTGACATCATTGGATGAGATTTCCGAGGCCTTGAGAGGAGGTGAATGTATTCTAATGTGGAAAGAATATAAATAATAGTGACCAGAGGACAGACTTTAAATTATGACCACAAAATCCTCTGGTTCCAATATGCATCCTCTTTTACAAGGTGACTTTGTCTTTCCTCTCATCAAGGGGTTGAATTGATTTCCCCCTCCTTGAATCTGATCTTGTATTGACCTTGCTTTGATCGATAACACAGCAAAAATGACTTTCTTCATCTGATTCTAGGCCTAAGAAGTCTTGCCGTTTGTTTTAGCTGTCTTGGATTTCTGCCTTAAAACCACCATGTAAGGAAAGGAGTCTATATTGGAGGACAAGATTCCATGTGGAGAAGAACTGAGATGCCCTATCGTATAGCCGGAACCAACTTCCAGACACATGGGTGAGGTCATCTTGGAGCTAGTTCAGCCAACCCTGCAGATGAACTCATCCCAGATGAAGCCAGCAAACTGAGACCAGAAGATTCAAGGTTGATGCATCTGTCACCTCCTCTCTCCCACACCCAGACATTCTTCATGTCAAGAAAGTACTTTCCCCATCATTATATCCCAAGAGACTAAATCACTGCCTGGCACGTTGTCTTAGATATATGTAAGATGGTCCTTAGGAAACCATCCATGTTTAACTGTGAACTAGTGTGACAACCCACAGATTATGAAAAGTGGATTATGATTAGTTTAAGTTTGGAGTGATTTGTTACACAGCAATAGCTAACTAAAACAAAGGCATTTACTTGCATGATAGACACACAAGTAATCCTCCTTTTTCTCCCCGGGTCACTCTGTCTTCTACAACAGGTTTCTAGGCTTGCTTGGTTGGGTCCACTTCCTGGGCCTTTGATGTTCTTATCAGATGAGTAAAAGAGAAAAAAGTGGCAAAGAACAAGGCATGCAAAGTTATTCTCCGCATGGTTAAGCATAGATTAACCAGGGACACACAGAAGGAAAGGAGAGGAGAAGGAAAACAGCTACCAGAAGAGTGGGCTTAAGGAAAAAGAGGAGTAAAGAGGATTCTTAGGGCGTTTTGCCTCTGTTGAGTGCTCTCATCATTGCTTCAATTTTTGTAAAGCAAATGTCAAGAAAGACATATTGCTCTTAAGATTTTTGGAATTGGAATTGTATTTCTTTTATGTAAAACCAATGACCAGATTCTGAAAGCCCTGTTTCATTAAAGTTACTTCTATGAAATTTAGTACTATCTCACTATGAATCTAAGGCACAAAGGATGAGAAAAAAAATAATTATTTCAGCTCCTAAGTGAGAGTTTCTCATCCCTCAGCATTACTGACATTTTGAGCAAGATCAAACTTTGCCACGAGAGGCTGTGCTCTACATTATAGGATGGTTAGGATCCCCGGCATCTACCCATTAGATGTCTATGGCACCCCACTCCCCCCTAACAATGTGATAATTAAAAACGTCTCCAGACATTGCCAATTATTTTAAGGGGGAAAAATCACCTCAGTTGAGAATCAGTGACCTAAACTATGCCCTTTTCATCTATGGATGACAATGGCAATAAACTGGTATGAATATTTGAAGATGTGTGTGTGTGTGTGTGTGTGTGTGTGTGTGTGTGTTTTAAGTGAATATATATATATATATACATATATATATATTTTAATGAATTATGATTGTTCAATTAACTACTCCAAAAAGTCCTTACCATATTGGGTTATTCCCACAGTTTATATATATATTTAAGCAGAAATCCTTTACACTGAGATACATCTATTTAAGAAGTGGCAAAGTACAGTGTCATTCAAATCTGGAAATTCATGTCTTATGTGGTGCAGAATGGGTCGGGGGGGAGTGGGTAGAGGGTATATATATCCTAAAATTGTATTTGGTTTATTTTACTATATTCTAACCCTTTAAAAAAACTTTTTTCAGAACTCTAAAAAAATAAAACAAAAATAGTTGATTGGCTTTAGTTGGTTAGTTAAAAATATAGCCTGAACCATTCATTATAGCATTTTAATTTTAACCATTAAACCTTTTATTTATAAGATTATAACATTTTAACATTTAACGTTCATTATAAACATTTTATCACTGTCAGACCAGGAAAAGTATATAGCATGTCGCTCAGCCAAATATAAAAAAAAAAAAATTTAAAAATTTAGAGAATTTTCATGTATTTGTTTGGGGCAGGGTACTTGAATATGGCTGGGTTTCTAAGGACACATAGATCAGCTAATGTGCCAGGCTGTTATCCACAGTCTCTCCCAATACAATAACGGGGAAAATGCTTTCTTTCCAGGAAGAATTTTAATCACATGTGGATGGAGATATGGGAGAGAGGATGTAACAGATATATCAGCCTTGAACCTTTAGGCCTCAATTTCATAAATTTTTAATAAAATCATTTTGTGGGGAGAAAAAAAACACACCTCCCCTGAATTGAGAAGAGGCTATTTATAATCTTTATCCCACCCAATGTTAAAATTAACAGTTTTCTCTGCAGAAATATGAATGCCTCTGACTCCAAGGTGCTCTGATTGAAGGTGATACATGACATGTGGTATTCCCAACATATTATATTCCCCAAATTCAAAAGATTATGACCAGGAAAACAAAGCTTAGACATTTGCATAAAGGGTTGTGTGTATGATACGAAAGTACAATGATAAAGATGTGTCCTGCAGAGGATTATAATCAATAATAAAGAAAAGTGATAAATATAATGAGAGTTCACTATGGCAGTTCATACCAGGGGCCTCCTCCAACATCTTCTAGTTCTAAATAGAGACAATACATTTGAATAGTTTCAACAGAGCTTTTGTGTTTTTTTTCTGTCACCATATCCACTGTTTTCTGGCACTTTTTTTTATATCCACGATTGGTGGATATAAACGTTGATAAGAGGAGTGCCTGGGTGACTCTGTTGGTTAAGCGTCCCAACTTTACCTCAGGTCCTGATCTCACCTCTCATGAGTTCGAGCCCTGCAGCGGGTTCTGTGCTGACAGCTCAGAGCCTGGAGCCTGCTTTGGATTCTGTGTCTCCCTCTCTCTCTCTGCCCCTCTCCTGCTTGCACTCTATCTCTCTCTCTCTCAAAAACAGACATTAAAAAAAAATTTTTTTTAATGATAAGAAAATGATAACCTGTGAATTAATGAAAATACCTTATATCCTTAAAACAGTTGGATTTACTCATGTTTTATGTTTACTTCTCATTCCATTCACACAAGGAACCAGGCCTAGTAGACACAGGAGGTATTTTAAGCGGAGATGTAAATGAGGAAATGAAGCATGGTGAGAATTAAGAAAAATACCAGTAATCTATAAATTAGAATAAAGGCTACAGATCTGTAGAACTATGGCCAGAAATTAGATAGTCTGTGTCCTAGTCTAACCTAATGATCACTAGATTTATTTGCTGATTGTTTGATTGATTTATTTAATGAATACCATCGCGCCCCTCCTGTGAGCTAGAGTCCTGCTCTGACCAGCTCTGGATGCCATTGGAGAGTATGGTGTGGCCCCTCCTACTGCAGTAGGGAGAACAGGAATCAGAAGGAAGGATGCTGCAGGTTCTGTACGTGCAGCAGAAAGTAACAACAAACAGTGACATGGAAGATGTGAGCAGATAAAAAAAAAAAAAAGACCGCAGTTACGAAATTAAAGGCAACCTGAGCGTAGAGAAAGTGAAAGCCAACCCCTACTGTTTACTCGCATTGGAGCTCAGGGGAACATGCTGCTTCTACATCTAAATTTTTTTCTAATAAATTACAAATAAAAGTCACAGAAGAAATAAAAGTCAGAGGACAGCTGATCCCCTTGATGAAGGATTACTTCCAGTTAGCACAGAAGTCTTTGGAAAAGTTTTAAGCTGACCCTAGATGAACTTGTCACGTGTAGCTCCCTAATTGTAAAAAGTGGCCCAACTGCTGACTTTGCAAGAAAACTACCACAACTTTGAAATCTTTTCCTGGTTTAAGTACTTAGCAACACAAGAGTAGCAGAAGGAAAGCAGGTACTGGAAAGTGTCTTAAAATACCTTCTTCGTACAACCACTCTATTTTAACATTAAACTGGACTTCAACACTAGTATTTCAACCAATCAACATACAGTGTTTTATTTGGGGCTGGGAGAGAGTAGTTGATCACAGCGTTCACATATTTTACATTCAATATTTAGTCTAGGCTTTAAAACACATATAGTTTTTCCAAATAAATATGACTTTTTCTTATCTAGGATCTTCAAAATTCAGTTGTTTTTGTTTTTTTCTCACCAAAATACTGCCCTTTGTCTTAAGCAGGTTTAGGATTACAATCCCACATTTAGGGATTTTATATTTGAAAATATTGCTAATATTATTTCTCATTCACACCTTGGGATCTAAATTTTCCTTTTCTGTCTCTTCACTATTTTTATCAATATCCAAACAACACAGTAATTGGACACAATCTTACTTATCTTCCATTTTATACTGCATGTCCCCGTCAGAAGCAAAGAGGGCTACAATCTTAACAGTGAAGTTCCTGAATCTAAAATGGAGGCAGAATTATCAAAAGAAAAGCCGAAAACAGTAAAACTGAAACATAAGACTGAATCACAAAGTTTGAGGAGGAGACGTCGGAAATTCCAATCCCAAACATATCCAACCCTGGATCGTAGACACGTTCAGTGAGCCACCCGGAAGACCTGCATTTGGTGTCCAGTCATAAACAGAGCCCCAGAGGGTGTGCCATTTGTGACTGCTTCAGGACTGGAGCGACGGCAGTGACCTGCGTCGTAAATGAAAAGTCACTGGAGCACAGAACCTGCGGCCACTCGGCCATTTGCGGAGGCTTCCGCGTGAGACAACAGCTGCTGAGTGCCAGTGTCACAAATGAACTGCCTCACGTGTTCAAGCTTATCTGTAGAGTAATATGTCATTTTTAAATTTTTTAAATAGTAACGATAGCTATCATCTGTTGAGAAGGTATCATGCGGCAGTCGTGATGTTATGTACCTTCATGATCCATATTATCTAACTTAAACTTGGCAACAACCCTATGAGAAAATATCCCCCTACTTGGATTTTATATGTAAAAAAACCAGGGCTATCTCTATGAAGAGAAGCAGCGCTATCAACGATAGCCAAATTATGGAAAGAGCCCAAATGTCCATCAGATGATGAATGGATAAAGAAGATGTGGTATGTAAATAATGGAAAACTACTCGGCAATGAAAAAAGAATGAAATCTTGCCATCTGCTAGAGGGTAATAAGCTAAGTGAAATAAGTCAGTCAGAGAAAGACACATATCAAATGATTTCACTCATGTGGATTTGAGAAACATAACAGATGAACATAGGAAGGAAAAATAAGATACAAACAGAGAGGGAGGCAAAGCATAAGAGAGACAGAGAACAAACTGAGGGTTGCTAGAGGGGAGGAGAATGGTGGGGGTCGGGTTAAATGGGTGATAGGCATTAAGGAGGGCACTTGTGGGATGAGCATTGGATATTATATGTCAGTGATGCATCATTGGGTTTTATTCCCGAAGCCAAGACTACATGCTACGTGAACTAACCTGAATTTAAATTAAAAACAAAACAAAAAAAAAACCCGGGGTTATCAAGGTTCATCAACTTGCCTACGGTGACACAGACAGACACCAAGTGGAAAAGCATGGTTCTGCAGCAATCCAAAGCCTGTGCCTTCACTCTACTTTTACATCCACATTGTCCATTGGGGTTCCCAGAATATTTTATACCATATGATTGTTACCAAACCCTAGAGATAGTCAACACTATCCCCAACTCTCAGATTAAACAACCCACTTTCAGAAATAAATTGTCTCAGCAAATGAGTTGACACTCAATTGTCAACTCCTATGGTGCAGGGGGACTCCTTATCCCCCTGCACCGTATGAGCAACTAATTGGCCAGAATCTAACCAACAGATAGAGCACCTACGAGCTAAATCCTGTTTGCTTCCCCATCTTCCTGAGCTACAAGCTATAAGGACTTCTCCCCAGTGACACTTTGACCTGCTGTCTTCAGTTCTCCAACTGTTTCCATCTCTTCATTCTCCATCTCTATATTTGTATCTGCCTTGGTATTAGCATGTGTCACAGGTCAGGCTAACAGAGAAACCCACTCTAGAAGAAGTCTTGTCAGCAGGATGTTTTTTGGCATGTGCTTTCAGAAACATTTTGAAGGGTGTGAAGGAAGCAGCATTGGGCAGAGGGAGATGTTGAACTGAGATGCAGTTAGGTCTCTGAAGCTGGGATCTCTTTCAGAGAAGTCCTAAGTTGAGGTAAGGGGCTGGGACTTTGTACCCAGGCATTGATCACTCGTTGGATATGGGCTTCCCTGGGGAAGGGAGCATAACTTGGATGGGGCAGATCCCTTGGGCTGAGGACACATCCTGGGGAGGGGCTCAGCTGTCAACCTGCAGCAAGCAACGCTCAGGGTAGCTGGGGAAATGAGGGCCCTAAGACTGAAGGGCAGGACCTGTGCTGCACCCTACAGCTTGTGCTACATCCACTGCAAAGAGCCTATAATTCAAAGAAATGGCGAGGTCCCACCTCCGATGAGATAGTCAATTACACACAGTCTCCAAATCGTCCAGATGCTTTAGTCCCACCAGTCTGAATGCTTTGTCACTAATTCACATGCTATCTCAATCCAACCAGCCAAGCTGGGTTCTGCCTTTCTGCCCTCTGGGCTTTCCTCCAGGAGGTCCCTTTCTGCTTCTCCAACCAGAGAACTCTAGCAACCACTGTCTAGTTCTGCCTCCATATTACCATCCATCTTGTCAGATTCTTTCCCCTGCAGGTGATGCTTGATGCTGTTCTCAGCAGCTCCTCAAGGGCCCCAGCCAGGAGCTTATGCAAATAAGAAACAGGGAGCGTCAGATACTGGCCCGCCCGTAGGCAGGACGTGGGCCCAAAATGTGCTTTCTTTCACCAGCAGTGTTCTAAGAAAATGTTTCAACTTGAGTGTTTCGGGGTGAGACTTAACATTTCCTAGTTTTCCACAGACCTATTACTCTCCATTTTCTTAGACCAGCTGCTTCTCAGATCACCTGAAGGTACCTGACTTTAAGACATCTAGAAAAAAGAAAGACTTGACTTCCATATATGCACAGGTGGAAAGTGAAGTAAGAAAGCAGTTGTGATGAGAAATCTTAGGAAGAGGTGACAAGCAGAATAAAGACTCTCCCAATTTAAAAAGAAGCTGTTATAATTTTAATACAATCATTTAAATTATATCCTTAAGGAAAGAATTTGTAATATATAAAACATTATATATGATATAAGTTATATATCATGCTTAATACATAATATATTATAAATATATAATACAGGGGTGCTTGGGTGGCTCAGTCGGTTGAGCGTCCGACTTCAGCTCAGGTCATGATCTTGTGGTTCGTGAGTTCGGGCCCCGTGTTGGGCTCTGTGCTGACAGCTCAGAGCCTGGAGCCTGCTTTGAATTCTGTGTCTCCGACTCTCTGCCCCTTACCAGCTAGTGTTGACTCTCTCTTTCTCTCAAAAATAAATAAAAACAGTCAAAAAATTATTAAAAACTAAAAAATAAATATATAACATAATAATGTATACTATAATATAGATGACATTAATATATATATATTATATTATATTAGTTATATTAATTACAATATATTATATTATATGGTTGTTATATGGCTGGGCTTTTTTTAAGTTTATTTGTTTCGAAAGAGAGAGAGAGCGGCGGAGGAGCACAGAGCGAGGAAGAGGGAGAATCTCAACCAGGCTCCACACTGTCAGCACAGAGCCCAACACAGGGCTCAGACTCACATACCAAACTGTGAGATCATGACCCGAGCTGAAATCAAGGGTCTGACGCATAACCGACCGAGTCACCCAGGTGCTTCTATATGGCTGTTTTAATTCTATCCTTGAGGAAAACGGAAGAAGTTTTCTGTTCACTTTATCCACCCTACCTCTAAGTATTTTAAATTAGTATAAATACATTATTTCAACTGAATTATTTCATCGAAACTCGGAACAACCAGAATTAGTTAAAAGTTACTTGTATGATGTAAAGATTTAAATCAAGGAAACACAGTTTAATAAATGTATACAAAATATACGATTTTGGTGTTATTATATATAACCAAATACTAGATTCCAAACACCAATCAGCTACGTCAAGAACAAACTTGTTGCTCTCAGTATATTCCATGTAGCCAAACATGAGCGTAAGACTTCCTAGTGTATCTACCTTTGTTTCTTAGTAAGAAAAATGTCTCGGCTACATAATTATGGTTGGAGGTCTAATCACTGAAAAAAAATGTAAAAAGAGTTGGCGTGACCCCAGCAGCAAACTAAAATGCATCTGGGTACCATCTTCTAGCTAAACACAGTGGTAAGGTGGTGACATTCTGAGTCATCATCACATTTTATAGGAGTCTGAAAACAATAAAAGAGAAGATGAAATAATTTCATTACATTCAGATCAAGATATGAAATAAGTCAATGTACTTTAAAAATTAGATTTTAAAAGCAACAATACTGGAAGTAAAAAAAAAAGAAAAAGTTGAGTCACTAACAGACTGTGATGAATTCTGGACCAGATTCAGGTTTCAAGAGTATTTTTGTTCATTAGTCTGAGGAAGATACTCAGTGTTGTTATAAATGGTAGACACTGATGCACTGATGTCTTAAGTTTTAGAAACCATTTCTTTAAAATACCTATATATCAATCACCTAAATTTCTATGCTAAAATTCAGCTTTTATCGGATCTTAGCATTCCTCATAAATTTTCACTGTTCAGGCTTACACTGTAAATATTTGTTTAGGTTTTCCGAAATCATGAACATAAATCAGAACTATTCATTCCACTTTCATTAGTGCTTAGTTCAGATAAAATAGGAAGAAAACAATTTAAACTTAGAGTTGTTTTAAAGTCTATTTATACAATCTCAAAGTTTTTGTACCAGGGAGTCAAACTGGAATTATATTAAAAGAAAAAGTACACACACACACACACACACACACACGTGCACACACACACACAAAAACACACAGATAATAACAAAAGTACCTTTTATCGCACCGGGAGTCTTGAAGTTTGGTTTTATCATGTCCCGCCAATTATAGTTACTTTTGGAATTTGTTCTAATTCAATCAGTTTCTAAATCAAACACAGCTTTCACCAAGGGAACTTCCAGCTCGGCTAGCAACATTCTCCCTAAAATATCCCTATAGCAACGCCTCTATAAAAGCATATTATTCTCTCATTCTTTAGCCTTACCCCCTGCTTACTGACCAAATGCACCACTCTCCAATGCCAGCATTTCTACAAAGACAATTTTTCTATTGATTTATAAAAAGTGCTTCAGAAGCTTTTTTTCAGGGGAAAAAAATAACACCTTCTTTGTCTATACTTAGGAATTCAGGCATTCTTACTGTGTTAAAATCCCAAAAGCTTATAAGGGTTTTTTTTCTTTTTGGTCGAAAATAAATCATTCAAATTATTAAAAGTCCCAAATTATAACCTTTGATATATATATAAAGTTATAATTTTGGAACTTGGGAGAAAGAAACTAAATGAATCCTTTGTAGACAAATATTACAATGACATTTAATTTCTCATATTTGTTTTTGTACAAGATATAATCTTACTTATTTTTAGTTTGCTCTTTGAACCTGCTGGAATTCTATCCAAATAGCTAATACTGTGACACACAAGTTAAAAATTGTAACTACCGCATTAGAAATATACATTATAACAAGTTACCAAGGTAGTCACACTGCTCTATGTGTGAGTGTTTATATATATATAATCATATATATAAATAGTTTGTGTATATGTATTCACATATATATATTTACATTTATAAACAATATTAGAGAGTTTTTACATTATTTAAGCATATACAATATCAGTTATGGAAGACAAATATAGGTGCAAGAATCTATAAAGAGTATTTTAAAAGTTCCATTTTATGCTTCCTAACACAATTCAAGATTAGATTCCCAAGCAAGAAATGTTTACAGATTTGTGGGTCTCTCCAAGCTAGAATACAATAATTTCTTGACCTGGGATTTCAAGGTAAAATAGAAATCAGTTGTAGCCATAGTAAAGCCTGTTAAAACAATGCTACAACAATATTAGTAATGAAATGTTTTTCATTTTTCTATCCCAGTTAGAGTAAGGACTGTTCATTGTATTACCAAATTTGTTTACAAAGCGTGTTTATAAAGAATGATAGCTATTACCATGATTTACAGAAAACAACAATAAAACTACTCTTCAGTAGAGGCAGGATGGAATAATTAATTCCATCAGGAGTACATTTTTGGCCCTGGGAGCACAACAGACCTAACTTGCAATCCCCAGCATTCGCGTTTACCAGAAGATTTTTAAAAGGTGACTCAGCCATTTTATGCCTCAGTTGGCCCATTTGTAAAAGGGAGACACACAAGTAACACAAATCACTGTAAAGGTTAAATGAGATACTCTACCTAAATGTTTTGTCCAAAGCTTAACACATAGTATTTATTCATCAATAAATGTTAGTTTTTGTCCTATTCATTTTTACTCATTAATTTAAATATGATAGCAACAGCTTGTGTTAAGCAAAAAGAACCGACCATTGCTTTCTTTGATTTTATTTACTACAATATGCATTTAACAGAGGCAAGAAAACTAAGAAATTTCTGTAAGCCAGGAGAAACTTGTTATCTATTTACATGTTCCAAACACTAAGAATCAGAGCTCGGTGTGAAGTTTAAAACATTCCAGCATATATTTACGGAACAAATCTGAGCCATTAGATTTAATTTATCTTGACTTGGTTGGGGCTAGTGACCAAGTTATCTAATTACTAGGAATAAAGTAATCATACAGCCTTGAGATCAGGGCTCACCACTCCCCCATAAGGGTTTGTCTTCCAGTATGGCATTTGCTATAATGGAAAGTCAGTGCAAGGTATGGACTTAACAGTACTTGTTTGTGTTTACTGGCATGTTTTAGTTTTCTTTTTAAGTTTTTCTTTAATTTTTTTTTTTTTTTTTTTAGAGACAGAGAGAGGGGAGCAAGGAAGGGCAGAGAGAGAGGGAGAGAGAATCGAAGCAGGCTCCCCATGCTGTCAGTGCAGAGCCCAAGGCGGGGCTCGAACTCACAACCCATAGATCATGACCTGAGCAGAAATCAAGAGTCAGATGCTTAACCAACTGAGCCATCAAGGCACCGCAGCACTGGGGTTTTTTTCATCCTTTATTGGGTGAGGACTATGTATTCCACATTGAGTCTTCACCCTTATTATTCTTGAAATTCTCACTTGTATTCACTCAAGACCCAGAGTCAAAGGTTACTCAACTTTGTATCACTTTAGAATCTCCACTTATTCGGATACTTCCCTTACTGAAAGAAATTTTAAAAACCACCTCTAAAAAAGGGCATTATTTCTAAGAAACACAGAAGAAAACAAGTAAGACAGAAATGATTTACATGGATTTACAAATAAGCTGTCTTATTTTTTTGAATTTCTCATGTAAGCCTTATTTCTATTTGCTAAGCAGCTATTAATCACTAAGGGCAAGGAAATGTGGGAATGAAACGTTAGGTTAAAGAGGGTTTGTAGTCTTCAAGGAGGACCAAATTTCTTAACTAGCTTTTAAAAATGATTTACTACAGGGATGCCTGGGTGGCTCAGTAGGTTAAGCATCTGACATCTGACGTTGGCTCAGGTCAACTGAGTACGTCAAGCAACTGACTTGGCACAGTTGGTCCGTGGGTTCGAGCCCCACATCAGGCTCTGTGCCCACAGCTCAGAGAGCCTGGAGTCTGCTTTGGATTCTGTGTCCCCCTCTCTCTCTCTGCCCTTCCCCACTTGTGCTCTCTCTCTCACTCTCTCTCTCCCTCTCAAAAATAAACATTAAAATTTTTTTTAATATTTACTACACACAAAATATGTGCAAAGTACTGATTGGGTATATTGATAATTTTGGAGGGGATGAGTACAGGTGAACAAGGAGAAAAAAGGAAGACGCAGAGCCTAAACCTAGCCTCTTTGTAAACGTAGTCTCTTCACATCCCTCAGGAGTACTTTCCCCCCACAGCAATACATCAGTCTGTGTGTTTCAGGGGAAGAAGCAAATACAGTAGCCTCGTTTTTATTATATTGCTCCCAAAGTTTGGTGCCTTGGGAACCCAGAGCGAAGCATCTCATGTCATTGAGATAAAGAGACGAAGGTGAAGAAGGCAGGACTTTGGGCGCGACGAAGATGCTGGCTTGTTTACAAATAACATGCTCTCTCTTCTCAAGCTAGAGGAACCAGCACGACCTTCTCTTTTATTTTTGGGTTTGTCAAGGGCAATATTGTTTCCTTTCAGGAAGAGACAATACCAACATAAAGGGTTGTATGTCCTTCTGTTTTCCTCACCTCCGTAGCTCATATTTTTCTTTAATTTTTAATTTCTTTAAATTTTCTTTAGAAAGGTCTCTCTCCATGGATTGTTCTGCAAGCCTATAGTGAAGTATATATATAATAGATTATTCTGATGCTTCTATTAAATTCTTTGTCTCCATTCTTTGGAGACACTGACTCCTTCTATCATTCTCTGAAGCCAAGGCAACAGGGAAGAATAAAATAATGTTTTTTCTTTCGTCATGATGTCTTTAGTCTAAAACTCGGCTGCCGTCCCAGTGCCAGAGTCATTATAAGGGTAACTTTGAATTTACAGATTTTTCTGAAAAATCCAAGAAAATAGTGATCTTTACTAAGTTGTCAAAAACAGTTTCTTATATGCTTTCTTTAAAAAATGAGAGCTCTGACTCCTTTATGAAGATAATCTTCATTACATAAAAGAAACATAATGATGGGGGAGCAAAGGGCTCAACCCACCAAATATTCCAATACAACACAAGACTAAGTGAGTTGAGGCAGTTTGATAACAGAGAAGGAGAGAACTGCAGAATGGAATGGAAAACATAGTCCAGAAAGAGACCCCAGTCTATCCAAACAAAAATGAGAAAGAGTATTTAGTGAATGGCTTAGGCAAAACTAGTAGGCAAATTAAGAAAGAAAAATCAACTTAGGGGCGCCTGGGTGTCTCAGTTGGTTAAGAATCCAACTTTGGCTCAGGTCGTGATCTCACAGTTCATGAGTTCAAGCCCCACATTGGGCTCTGTGCTGCTTTGAATCCTCTGTCTCCATCTCTCTCTGCCCCTCCCCCACTGGTTCTCTCTCTTTCTCTCTCTCTTTCTCAAAATAAATAAATAAACTTTTAAAAAAAGAAAGAAAAATCAATTTAGAGCCTCACTGCACACCAAAATAAATGCCAAATGGTTTAAGGAATTAAAATAAAGTAACTATAACAAGTACTTGAAAATAAAGTCAGTATCTATGTTTACTGAAGACAATTTAGGCCTAAAAATAACAGAGGAGGACTATATTTCATTGCATAAAAATAAAAACTACACACTTGACAAATTTTAAACATAATTAAACATGAAGACTATATGGGTAACATATTTGCAAAAATATAATAAAGAGTTAGAATTTCAAATAAAATCAATGAGAAAAACCTTAAGATATATTACGTTGTTAAACAAAGATATGAGCAGGCAACTCACAAAATGGCTTTTAAAATACGTAAAATAAGGTTTGAAGTTATTTCAGTAAAAAAATGGATACTAAAACAATGAGATAAGCATAAAATCCAGGAGTAATTAAAAGAGAGAGTCTGAGCCACAAATAGCTCCTATTTTCTTTTTTTCTTTTTAATTTTTTTTTAATGTTTATTCATTTGAGAGAGAGAGAGAGAGACAGAGCACGAGAAAGGGAGAGAGGGCAGAGAGAGAGAGGGAGACACAGAATCCAAAACGGGCCCCAGGCTCTGAGCGCTTAGCACAGAGCCCAACGCAGGGCTCGAACTCACAAACCGCGAGATCGTGACCTGAGCCCAAGTCAGACGCTTAACCAACTGAGCCACCCCCGCACCCCTCAAAGTTCCTATTTTCAATTATTACCATGAAAACAAAACAGCATGGATAAATTAGCTATTTATTTCCCATAACCTCAATATTATGACAGCTCAGGTGATTCTCAAAGTGTCTGGACCAGCATCACCAGGGAACTTGGAACAAATGTAGATTACTACCCAGGCCCAACCCAGACATACAGAATCAGATCACTAATCTGTTTTAACCAGACTGGTGCCTCTCAGGCACAATCGACAAGTACGGGGATCCCCGTGTGGATCACACACTGTATAAACTCTGTAACATTGTGGTTAAAGGCATGCATCCCAAGGGCCTGGTTTAAGCTCCAGCTCCACCTCTTGGGCAAATTACCCACACACTCCATCTTTCAGTTGCCTCAGCTGTAAAGTGGGGATGATAATGAGGCACACCACATATGGTCGTCAGGAGGGTAACAGGAGTTAACATCTGGAAAGCACACAAGAGGGTGCTCAGTATATAGTTTAGCTCTGTTGGTAAATAGAAATAAAAGACAAATTATTTTCTATTTAAAAGTTGTTTCGCGATAATCAGTAATTACACGATTAAAAATGACAAGTCAGTTTGTCGATCTGTAACAGAAAACTAGGGAAGCCAACAGCTTTACAAACGAGATGAATATACAGAAAGAAAAAAGAATATATACAGTCGGCATTGCAAGTACTCTGACGATGGAGGGCCACACATGTAAGTAATTCAGGGATCTTTGTGGAGAAAACCCTGGGAGTGTGAATTCTTGTGCTATCTGAAACAATTCGGGAATATAAAACTCCTCTCTTTGATGGCAAAGATGTGTTTGGTTGATTTTCTATGCTAATAAAGTAGCTGTGGAACTGTGGCTTGAGGCCATACTTTGATACAATAAATAACCCTTTATTAATTTACAAGTGATCCAAATATGATCTTAGCCTACCATTAAGATGTGATCTCAGTGGTTTCGGTCTATCATCGGTCGCTCACCTGATTTACAACGCAGTGCCGACTTCATTTAAGAACAAAAAGCGCAAGTCTAGTAATTATTTCAGTATTGTCTAGACCCTGTCTGACAGCTCCGCCAAATTCTTCAATTATTTCGTTGTTAATAATAACTAAATCATCACGAAGTCACAACAAAATAAATGAAAAACACAATGTTGTATTTTCTTTTAAACATTCTTGCTCAAGACTAAGTAAGATAACATAAAATTTAAATTCTTAACACTTTCCCTACGTTGTGTAGATATCTGATTGTCCAAACATTGTAATATCTTTTGTTGTGCTTTCCAAATATTCTTTTGAATATCTTCCTATACAAAGTTTCTTCTATCGCATTCCAAATATGTGCTCTCCCATCTCTGCGTATAATATTCAGCTTCTTTCATGGGAACAGAGTAACGAGGGAGTTCCCTGTGCCTTTAGGATCAGGCAGATGGGGAAGTCACTGAGGCCCACAAAAAAACAGAGGTTGTTGAAGAGCAAAGTGGTCAACTTAAACTTTTTGGTGAGGCCCAGCCTTGTCATCATTAGGGGCAAGACTCATTGAGGCCATCTTGAATCTTTAGTCTCTCCTCACAGCACAAGAAATGGTGCTGGGTTCTTCCTGCCCTTTCCCTTAACAAATATAGGATGGGTGGTCCTCCACCTGCTACCACCATGAAGTCAGACTTCCTGTCTAATAATTGTTCCCACCATCAGAGGCAACTGACATGATGAGATTCGTTTCCTCCTACAAATTCACAAAGTGCTATCTAGGAAGGTTCAGACCCTAGGACCACGCCAAGAAAGCTTTTCTTTGTTGCCTACATCACTGACAAGGAAAAAGCCAAACTCATACCCACAGCAGAATGGAGACTGTCAGTAGGTGAGCATCTGCCCAGGACACTGTGCCATAACCCCAGGCCCAATCTGGAAGGATTTGTGTGGCACCCCTGTGCCCAGTCTCAAGAAGAGATGGAAACGGGGTGATTCATGCCTTTGGTTGAAAAACTAGAAGGAAGGGACTGACTCAGACATCAAACCACCTCTTTAATCTGATTCTTAATCTGGTCTTCTTTTTTTAATGTTTATTTATTTTTGAGAGAGAGAGAGAAAGAGAGAGGGAATGCAAGTGGGGAAGGGGCAGAGAGAGAGGGAGACACAGAATCCGAAGCAGGCTCCAGGCTCTGAGCTGTCAGCACAGAACTCAATGAGGGGCTCGAACTCATGAACTGGGAGATCATGGCCTGAGCCTATGTCAGACATTTAACCCACTGAATCACCCAGGTGCCCCTTAATCTGTTCTTTTTTGACCCAGGTAGGAATACAGAGATTTTGGAATCTGTAAACTGCAGGAATACAATTTCTCTCAGTGACTTAGTTTCAATGAATTTAACCCATAAGTTTTACCTTATAATGTGTTCAGTTCTGAGGCTCCTCTTAACCCAAGAGGTTAAGGCTATTTTTGTTTTGTTTTGTTTTGTTTTGTTTTTGTTTTTGTTTTTGTCTTGAGATTGCTTAAGAACAGCAAACAAAGTACTCATGACTAGACTTGCTTTTTAAACAACAGCCTTGGCAATGAGCTCTAGCTGAGAACTGGCACTTCTGTTGAATCTGAGTATTCAAGGAAAGAAAATCAAGAGAAGAAAGAAAAACATAATGTGTAGAAACAAAAAAGATCCAAGAGATTTCTTAAAAAATGTAGCATTTATGTGTGTACATGAACCCATTGCACACTGAATCACATAAGAACAGTCCTTTAGAGGCATTTCATAATAGCTGCAGGATGAAGGGGAGAATGTATATACACACACATATATATACACACACACACATATACATATATATGTATACACACACATATATATGTGTGTGTGTATATACGTATATACACATATATATATGTGTGTGTGTATATACGTATATACACACACACATATATATATATATACCCTAACCAAAAAAGAAAAAAAAGGAGCAAGCATATTACCTTTTCGTGAAAACAGTGCCATTTAACTTGTTTGCAAATCTGTGACTAAAATGCCCACGAGGAGGAAAGAAGGGAAACTGGTCTTAGAAACAAGACTGTCTAATGATAGCTGTATTTGTACTGGACCAATTACTATGACTGAAGGGGCATTTTCTATGGTAGAAAGAATATCAGCATTTTATTTTCTCAAATAATTTAAAGACTAACATGTGGCTCAACTTTTAAATTGCTTACTTGCTGTGTGCAACTAACTTATTATTTTTAATGGTTTTTAAAAACTTAATGGTAGTTTGTGCATCATCACAAATGTTCACGATGCCCTTGAGAAGAGATTACCACATTTGCAGGTACACCGACAAAATTCTTTCCAGTCACTTCCTGACTGAGGCAGATGAGGAGGGCAGCTTCCAAGCCACAATCCTGGACTGGCCTTTTGCCTTAAGCATTTTAGAAGGTGAGCAGAAATCGATATTTTTAAAAATAGGATGTCTAGATCTTTCATGACATTCTTTAATGTCTGGGTGATATTGCTATTATCATCACATAATACTTAGCATTTTACTGTCATGGCTATAACAACCGAGGTAATTTTTACTACAATCTGCGTAAACTGAAGTTTCTACAAAATATTTTCATATTTTTGCCAGTTTTGTGAATTAATGTTCAGTTGTTGTCACTCGCGTTACAGGTGAAGTCCATGAATTATACACATTCAAAATGGGTAACAATCTAGTTAGCTGTCAGAACAACTCCCTTGTTCTTGCTTTTGCCCAACTAGACGTCTTGCTTTTGCCCAACTGTTCACTTCATATGCCTCATGGAGAAATTATTCATATCGGAAGAGCTTCAAAACAAATAAACAGAATAAAGGAACTCATAGGATAGCAGAATTCCAGAATCAGAGCACTTTCTACAGGTTAGGAACTGTAGGATAGTTGGAATCTGTGACCTGCCCCATGTCAAAAAAGCAGTTAGCAACAAGAAGTCAGAAATCATGCTTCTAACCATCAGATACCCAGAAGCTCTTTTCTCTATAGGTGGAAAGATTAGCTACAGAAAAACTCTTTCCCTAAAGGTGACTCACTTGCTGCTAGGGGATGAAGAGTCTCTTAGAAGGTGACAGAAGAGAAGTAAAGAAAATGAAGTCATGGAAAGCCCCAAACCTATAAAATAAAACAGATCCCATGAATTTTGTTCATTGGTGTTTTGACATGTGTTGTTCTATTTTCCTGGTCATTTGGCTTACTAGGGTAGGCAGGGAAAGGACACCAGAATAAAAAAAATATATCTCAGCCACATATTCTGAAGCAGGGAGTCGCCTTTGGTCTAATAACCATTTCAGGATTGTAAACACCTACCCGGAAGGTTAAGTCTTTTGTCATTCACATCTCACTGTCAGCTGTTCTAATTAGAGGTAGCCTTGCTGAATAGCCCCAGGCAGTGAAAATTAAGAAGTGAAGAAAGAAAAAGGAGTATGTTTCCAAGGGCGAGACACTTGGAGGTGGTTTAAATCCCTATAGAGAAAAGCTGGAGAGAAAAGGTTTAAAAAGTAGATTGAATTCCATTTCTCACAACTGTCCTTCCCTTAGATGGCTCCACATTGTCATTCTCCAATTGTGAATATGGAAATAGATGTTCAAGGAGCTTTCAGAAAACTCATCCTCAAGAAATGCTAAGCATGTAACCTTGGGACTCTCATAAGTCATAACTTTCCCTGGACGAATGTGCTCAAAATTTCCCTATATAAAAGTGCATGACCTGGGCACTCTAATATAGATGTTCGAGAATGAGGTCAATCACTTTTTTAAAAAAATCTGATGATCAAACAAATTGTGATAATAGCATCGACCTATCCTAAAATGACATTTATCTCAGAACGAAAACTTCTATGATGAAGAAAGAGAATGGGTTCATTTGCAAAAGCAGACTATCACTGAAGCCCTGTTTCACCTGTTGGAACCACAGAATATATTTTAACTTAAAAAAAAAAAAAAGACAAAAACATTAGCAACAGTCATCCAAGATCCGCGTTATCTCTTTATCAGATATAATTCTCAAAAACAAATGACAAGACCCAGACATGCAAGAATTTCCTCATTCCAACCTGTGAAAATGGACACTGATACCATTTTGTAATTACAATTTAAACCTCAAACCAGGGTTAAGAATGAAGAGGAGAGACAAGACCTACTATGTGGAAATATATACGCACATATATTTGCAGGAGACTCTTGAAGAGTCGTCTAAGACGTGTGCCTACCCCCGTGTATAGCAAAGTCTCAATTCTGCATTGTCACCTCCTCTTTGTTTTTATACCTGTCCTTCCTTTTCTGACTGCTAATTGCTTAGGTTGGACAGAAAGAGTTGGGATGCCTCTCCTCCTCCCTCACTCTCACTGCCTTCTGGACTTTCTTCGGGTCTTGGTTAGTTGATTTATCTTGAACAGTCTGGTCACCAGTCCAAATCTCCCCTCATTAACTGGACTAAATGAACCTTTGAGGGCAGAGAAGGGGGTGAGTCTGACAGGTGAAGAGTATACGCATTAGAGTTGTTTCACAGCCACAAAGTCGTTTCTTGAGTGGATATGCTGGCCATCACCTGAAGGCGTGCTCTTTAACTACATTCATAAGCAATTATTTAAGGTATTTTGGGTAATCAAAATGATGCATAAGCCAATTTCTGGTTTTATCAGGAACACGAATGCTTTCAGTTCCTTCAAGCAGACACCATTCAGTGCACTACTCTGGGATCCACCTGTCAAGTCTTTCTAGGACAGGGCTTGGGCTGGATTTTGTTTGTTTGTTCTGTTGTTTTATTTTGTTTCCCTGTGGCTTTGGGTGCTTTTAAGCCACCATGGAAGTATTCTAAGAGAATAATCCTTGGCATCATGCTCTTGTAAGAAAAATATGAGTGAGCATATCAAAATCTTAAATGTAAGAGTTCCTAATTTATCTGAGGAATAAATTATATCCCTGAAAACACTTGGTGGTATAACCAGTTGATGGGTTATTTCTGGCCCCATTTTGGGAACGCAACAAACGTCCTCAAGAAGGACATTTCAAGAAGGACTATTTCAAGAAGACGCACTTGATAAGGTTTTTCCTAATGCAATACTACGTTGAGCAGAACAATTTTACTTATTTATTTATTTATTTATGAGCAGGACAATTTTAAAAGAAGCTTTTTTGTGATGCTTTGGGCTGAATTACATTTCTTTAGGTTTTTATCGACAAATGCTATTCATGGACCAATGGCATCAGAATGTGGTGCTTGTTGGAGGTATAGATTCCTGGGTTCTGCAGCAGATCTTCTGAATGAGAATCTCAGACAAGGCTTAGAAGTCTTCTTTGGACACACTCCTCATGGTAATTGTACCCAAACTAAGGTTTATTTTATTTTTTTATTTTACAGAAAGACAGTGAGCGGCAGAGAGGGGCAGAAGGAGAGACAGCCAATCCCAAGCAGGCTCCATGTTTGATCCCATGATGCTGGGATCACAACCTGAGCCTAAATCAAGGGTCAGATGCTCAGTACACCTGGGTGGCTCAGTTGGCTAAGCATCTGACTTCATCTCAGGTCATGATCTTGTGGTTCATGAGTTCAGGCCCCACATCGGGCCATGGGGCTCTGTGCTGACACCTTGGAGCCTGGAACCTGCTTCGCATTCTGTATCTCCCTCTGTCTCTCTCTGCCCCTCCCCCGCTCTTTCTCAAAGACAACCTTTTTTTTTTTTTTTTTTTTTTTAAAGAATAGATTAAAAACAAAAAGTCGGATGCTCAACCAACTTGAGCCATCCAGGCGCACCTAAACTAAGGTTTAAAAACCAGTGCTTCAGATCCATAGAACATCTGTACGATACTGTAATTATGTTAATTGCTGACAACATTCAAGAGAGCAGTGATATTGCGCTTCAATACAGCTCAGTAATCATCTAAGATGTTTTTCTGTTTTAAGAGTGTGCTGTCATGAGAATGAACATGATCTTGGAAGTCAGAATGACCTAAGTGTGCGCACCCTTACAAGCTGTATGACATTGAGCAAGTGTCTTAACCTATCTGAACATCAGTTTCCTTTCGTCTAAAATGGAGAAACTGACAGCTACCTCACAGGGCTGCTGGGGAGTTAAAGAGCATCATATATATAAAACACACAGCACTGGGCCTGGAACATAATAGGCACTTAATCTGTGTTACATCGTATTATTATTATTATTGTTATTATTGTTACCTTCCCTTTTAGCAACTTGATGTGCATACCTCTCTTGAAAAATATTTAGGTTAACAAAGTTTCTTTTGTCATTCTTGCAGCATTATTAGTAGCGTTCTGGGAAACAACTGTTGCGTAATCTGCTAACAAAGACAGAGTGGACCTTGACTACCCAGCAAACATGCCTGTGCATGCCTTTCCATTAAAACACTCCTATTGAGATTTCTTTTCTTTTTTAATAGGTACCAACCCATCTTTGCTAACAAATGGTAAATCTAATCCAATCCGCATTAGCTGCTTGCTTCAGGCAGTTACTGGTATGTATTCCCATTCTGTAGCGATAGGATATATCCAAAAGAAGTAACAATTGTTATGCATAAGCAGATTCTCAAGTGGTCCAGAGCAAGCAAAATATTACTGTGCCACAGCTCCCAAGTACAGACTGGGAATAACTGATTAGGAGGCATTTAAGGCAGAAATGCTACGACATATTTAGCCTTGATTTTTGAGTCCTGCTATACCAACTCTACAACACTCTCCTGTATGGTGCTATTTTTTTGTTTTGATAAATCGGTGTCTGAGAGTACATTATACTCAGGGTTCTTTATGATTAATCATTTGCAACTTGGTGTGTTCCCGTCTCTAAACTTCGTCCTTTTTCCATCAAAATAACTTCAAAGGTATACATTATTAGGTATTTGGTATTGTTATTTTAAATTTGTCAGACGTAGCTAAAGAAGCATGACTATGAAATGGTGACTCACCCCAAAAGACACAGGTATTTCCAAGTGAGACAGTGACACATGGACCAAAGGGCTTTGCAAACCTTGGCAAGAGACTTGGGGCCACAGCAGGTGTAAGAATTAATAGCCAGATTTTTGACCTTCCTATTAAAATCGGCTAGAGAAAGTACAGAGATTATTTGACGTTCTCCCAAATCTAGCTGTCAAAAAAATAGTGGAAAAATCCAGTTTCTTCCTTTGTGCTTCCCAAATCTAATCTCATGTAGTCCCATTAGATTAAAGAAGAGTAAATAACCCTCAAAGCAAGCAGAGGAAATGGAGATACAATTTCACTTAATGATTGAGCATTAACAAAAGATCTATGGAAAACAGATTGTGAGCCAAAGCAAAACTGTTTCACACTGATCATTTTACGCAAGAAGGGCTTTTAAAAACAAAATGGAGGAACACATAAAATGCCAGCTTTTAATTGTAAGACAATAATAATTGTTCATACATTAAAAAGAGATGTTCTTGTCTTTTCTTCAAATTAAATCAAGCTACTCACAGTGATGGGGCTTATTAAGTGTTTATTTTTTTATTTTTTTTATTCTCTACCAATAGTTTAGTAATAGTTGCAAATGGTTTAGTAATAGAATTTTTTTAGGACCTAAAATTAATGTAGGGCATTAGAGAAGTCACCCAGCTGAGCAAGAGCCTTGTTTGCAGGCAGAAATATGGACAAACCACCACACGCTTTGCAAAAGGCTGTGTATCCTGCGGTTCGTAAAGAAAATTCGCTAAGAGCCATAAAAACAAACTGAATCTGCAACTGACATAGTTGTGGTATTTGAAATCAAAAACGTTTCTAACACTGAAATGTTTCTAATCATTATGGTCATTGTTCAGATCAGATTTAGAGTGAAAAGCTACAATACTGGTTTCACATCTCCCCGTTATTACAGACTTACGTGGAGGTTTGTGTGTGTGTGTGTTTGTTTTGTTTTGTTTTGTTTTGGTTTTAGCTTTGCAAGCAATATGGCAATAAAATAATTTACTTATTTATTACACGAAATTTTACCTACTTACAAGAAGACTTCTAGCATCTACTAGGGCTCTCTTAGGAAGTAAACACCAGAAACAAACAGTGCTTGGGACAAGAACCACATCTTTACTTCCTGCATTTCCCTTCCCTGTATAAACTATAATGTGACACAGTGTGTGGGTGTGGGCGTGTATGTGTGTGTCTGTGTATGTGTGTGTATTTGTAAAGTGTCGTTCTTTCTATTAAATATGCAAATCTAGATAGCAGAAACACTTCTTGCCTGTCTTCAGCCCCCAAACAATAGCAAACTATTGTTATTGTGTTAAACTCATCAGATGAAAAATTTCATATTCTTTAATTCTAATGCCCTGACTTTGATTCCAAGTTTCCTGACTTCGGGTGCTTGTAGGCTAGTTAACCCTGTGACAGTGACAACCTTGCCTTCCTGCTAACCTTCATAATTAGGAATTTTGGTCTCTAAGTACTGTGCATATATCTCTTCCATGAATTCATCTAATAATATTCTATATCATTGCCACTTCTATGTTCCTTTCATTAACATTTTTTAACAGTGAGAGCCACATCTTATTTCTAAGTCATCCACCTAAAAATCCATTAAGTCTTTGGAAACAGATATTAATTTAATATTCCAGTTTGTTTCCGAACAGACTGGATTTCATAATGTCTATAACCATGCAATGTAAATCCACGGGTATGATAATACTTAACCAGCTGCTTTCCCCTAAGTAGGCTCCATTGGTTTACGTTTTGCAACATAAGGGATTTGCTTTTTTAAACCATATTTTCTGAAGAAGACAACAACACCATTTCTGGTCCTACATGCTCTTTCAGAAGCTCACCGCTACCTGCGCCATGAGGGGATAGAGACTGTCTTCCTTTCTCTTGAAACTGGTTGGGATTTGGGCACCGTAGGAGAGTCAAGTAGGATGGGTCAGAGAGATGGTGTGTGACTTCTGAGGCTAGGTCTCAAAGGCAAAAAGGCTTCTGCCTGGCTCTCTCGGGTCACTTGCCCTTGTCTAGCAGGGACTTCCGGGTAGGCAATCACCCCATAAATACAGTTGTCTTCGGAGGTAAGCCTCTCTCTTGCACCAATTCTCAACTTCACGTCACAGTCACCGTCACTGCTGATCCTTGTCATTCCTTCCACCCTCAGGCTTCTCCCATTCCAGTTTTAATTCAAGTACCTCTCAACTCTTCCTTGATGTTTCTTTCTTTCTTTTTTTTTTAAGTGTATTTGTTTTTTAGAGAGAGACAGCAAGCTGGGGAGGGGCAAAGAGAGGAGAGAGGATCTGAAACGGACTCTGTGCTAACAGCATAGTTTCTAACATGGGGCTCGAACTCACAAACCAAACCAAGAGATCATGACCTGAGACGAACGCTGGTGGTCAACTTACTGAGCCACACACGTGCCCCTTCCTTGATGTTTCTTAAAGGGTACACAGCACCCCACCGGTCTAAGAATCACTTGGAGACCCTGTTCATATTGCAGACCCCTGGGCCCCTCCAGACTTACTGAATCAGAATCACTACTGGTGGGACCTGGGCTTGGAATTTTTGTGAAGACTCGATTCTGACGTGTCTGTCTGGCCTCCCCAGACTCCAGTCTCTCTGCTACCTGATTCATACTACTCACTAACATTAGACTGATTTTTCAGAGCGTAACTCTGATAACATCATTCCCTTGCCACCTTAAAATGGGTTACCACTGCCTGGCAGGGTTCTTATTCCAGATCCCAGGACTCCAAACTTTTTCCAATCTGGCCTCAACCTACTTTCTACTCATGTCACCAATAACCCACATAGCAACTTGTACTGCACCGCAGCTTGCTTCTGCCAGACTCGACCCTCTCCACACTTCATACACCCAGCCTCGGTTCCTCCCCCCTCCAGCTGCCTCTGTCCCATCTTTATGCAGCTTGGCCCTGCCACCTTGGGTACCTCCTCTTTGCTTCTGGGAAAATTCTCCTCCTTAGCACCTAGTTCAGAAGCAAGCTCTCCCATGATATCGTCATACCCGGAAGTTTGCCTTCTCTCCTCTCATAATCAGTAGCACCTTGTCTTAAACACGTCCACAGTAGTTCTCGTACTATGCAGAGTACTACTAAGTAGGACGCCTTTCCTTGCAGTAATAATGACAATTTTCTTCCCCTTTCGCTGCATAAAAGTGCTTACAGATAAGTGTTACACACGCACACACACACAGACACACACACACACACACACACGCAGAGTTAAATTGAAAAAAAGATCAAACATAATTTATGGCAGTCCTGGACAGCTGTAAATATAAAGTAATCTCAGCAGGAAACTCAGAAACAAATCATGTTCTATCACCTTGTGATAATGTATTCTATAAATGTCTAGTTTCAAAGGGCTTTTGAAATGTAAATGGCTATCTCGATTCACAAATAATACAGCGCAAAATATAATTTAGTGTTGCAGTAACGCTAATAAGAAACTGGCTTTTATTTATTAATTTCTAGACAATATACTTCTTTTTTTGACAAAATAAATGACTCATTATTATTTATTAATAGTCTCAAACACAAAGTTTGTACTTTTCATTTTAGCACAACTGTGTTATATCAGCTTCTTGCACTGCAAATACTACCGGCCACTTATCCCATGGCCTTTTCAACATTTGCTGATATTCCTAATTCTGCAATAAAGTTTTGTTTCTTAGTTTCTAAGTACTTGGTGGATGGTTGCAATCATTCAGTATTTTAAATTGTTTTCTATCAAATTATTATATTCAGCATTTGGTCATAAACATGGACAAAATCATGGAGTGCTAGTATAAGTAAATAAATACTTTTATTAGAGTCGAGGGCTTTTGAAGTGTTACAAATCTTATCATACATTTTATCATTATTGATAAAGAACAATAAATAAGCTGTTCCCTGGTAATATATTTACCAAACTAAAAGTTATTTTTCAGGGGCGCCTGGGTGGCTCAGTAGGTTGAGCGTCCGATTTCACTCAGATCATGATGTCACAGTTCATGAGTTCAAGCCCCACATTGGGTTCATTGCTGTCAGTGCAGGGTCCACTTCAGGTCCTCTGTCCCCCTCTCTCTGCCCCTCCCCTGCTTGCACATGCTCCCCCTCTCTCAAAAATAAACATTTAGGGGCGCATGGGTGGCTCAGTCAGTTAAGCGTCCAACTTCGGTTCAGGTCATGATCTCACAGTTCGTGAGTTCCAGCCCCATGTCAGGCTCTGTGCTGACAGCTCAGAGCCTGGAGCCTGCCTCGGATTCTGTGTCTCCCTCTCTCTCTGCCCCTTCCCTGCTCATGCTCTGTCTCTCTCTGTCTCAAAAATAAATAAACATTAAAAAAAAATTTTTTTAATAAACATTTAAAACAAGTTATTTTTCAGTAAAAGAGAATACATTAAAATATATTATTAATTATCTCCACTCAGATTCTAAATAATGACCCTCATTAAAGAACCACCATAAGCCAGGTCTTCTGGAACACACTGGCCTCATGGGTCACAACCCCAAATCAAGGACTCTCAGAGGCAAGCGGCCTGAAAGACCATCACAATCAACATTCTCTTTCTCATCCCCCCACCCCCCCACCCCCCGATCCATAGTTGTCCATTTAGTGTGACATTTCCATTACTAGTTTAGTGGCCTTGAGTAGGTTACCTCACTGCTCTAAATCTCCATTTCCTCACCCTAAAATGGTGATCGTAACAGTGTCTACCAGCGGCCTAAGGATATTGTGAGGATTGTATAAGACAATAACAAATCTATAAATGGTATCTATTTTATTACAACAATCCCAACATGTGGTCTTAAAGTTTTTATCCCCCCCCCCAAAAAAAAAGAGGAGAAACGGAACTCCCTACCTCCAGAAACTGGGACTGGGAAATGGGCTATATATGATTTTACAGGTTTCAGGAACTCTCCTGTCTCGTACCACACAAGTCCCCACTGCCAGCCTCCGGCTCCATGAAAACTTCTACTGACTCAGTAGAGCCTTTCAGTCCATAGTTTGTGATTCATGCCCTCCTTAAAGAGGATGATGGCTACTGAGATCTACACAACTTTTGCAGGAGGACACCAGCCTTATTTGCCATTTGTTCTTCTGCATGACTGAATTTACTCGGTGTTTTCCCGAGAGCAGATGTGGGTGGGTTAGGCAATGCATGAGCCCTGAGGCAGAGCAGAAAGGAGAGATGGATTAGAGGTAGGGATTGTTAAAAACACATTCCCACCACTCAGAATTGCCTCAAAAATAGACATTACCACCCAACAAAGGAGAAAAACATAAAACATACTCCCTGGGCAGCCAGGGGGGGGTGGGTGGGGGAGAAGTAGTGAGCAAAAACATACATAGTATCTTATCTTTCTTAGTAATTAAATTCTAAAGCAAGACAAATAAAACCCAAGAATTTTCCAGCCGAGCACTCAATAACTTATTAGGTTGAACCATACGAAACCGCCAATTTTGTAGGTCAAAACGGTCACATGAAGGCAATTTCATAGACTGATGCACTTAGCCTGTGTTAGCCACCTCACGTGAAAATCTGATCTTTAAGCCTAGAACTATACTTAGAGAGGTGAGGTGCCTGCCCTGGGAGGCAGATGGGTGTCAAGACCAACTGAGGGAAGAGTCAGCTTTGGGCTCCCCTGTCAATTCTTCTCTAACATGCTCTAGGGCCAAGGGAAAATGCAGAAACATCTGGACAAATTTCCATCCTCTTTTTTCCAACCATTGAGTGTTCAATGGATACAGCTGAATTTACTTGTGTCCGTGTAATGCAGTAGCCAACATTGATTGAACACAGTGCTTACGAGTCCCGGGTACCTGACACGGATAAGCATTTAATCCTCATAACAAATCAAGAAGTCTACCCTTAACATAACACACGTGCCTTACATGGCCAAACAAAGGTAAAGGGAGGTTGGCTAAGTCATCCAAAGTTGTGCAACTAAGTAGCAAAGGACAGAATCACACTCTGGTAGGGTGGCCCCAAAGCCTGAATTCTTAACCATGACCCTGTGGTACCCCTCTAACACTAGGGAGACAGAAAAGGCAGGAGGAAAAGCAGAGAAGTATGGCTTACACATACAGGGATTTCTGAAACAAAATAATAATGATGTACTGGCATTTTATAAAGATCCATGTTACTTATTTATTTTCCTATTTAAGCTTCTCTCACCTGCTAAAAACTGATCTTCAAAGATTGATACAAATTACCTAAGTAAACTGTCTGTTTTCTATTTAGTTATTTTGTATTTAGTTAAAACTTTTCCTTGGGACTGGAGTAGAACATCTACAGTACTTCCCCCTTATCCACCTTGCATGACCCCCAGTGGATGTTTGAAACTATATATAAAAAAACCTTATTTAACTATGTTTTTTCCTATACACACATACCCATGATAAAGCTTAATTTATAAGTTAGGCTCCATAAAAGATTAATAATAATAATAACAGAATACAACAAGAATCACAATATATTGTAGTAAAAGTTACAGGAGTGTGGTGTCTCTCTCTGACAATATCTTACTGTACCGTCTGTACTCTTCTTCGGACAATGTGAGATGATAAAATGCCTTCGTGATGAGATGAGGTCAAGTGAATGACAAAAGCAGTGTGATAAAGCTTTAGGCTGCTACTGAGCCTCTGACACCTGTCAGAAGGTGGACCATCTGTTTCTGGACCGTGGTTGACCACGGGTAACTGAAAGTGCAGAAAGCAAAACTGTGGGTAGGGGGAAATTTGTATATTTTTGTCAACCAGTGGGGTACTATTTATGATTCCCTTCTAGTTCCTCCTGGGGTATAAAACAAAAACATAGTATAATTATATAAGAATTCATAAAAGCTTTAAAAAAATAAACACATGACATTCGTATGGACGTATGGCTCTGGCCAGCTATTCATTCCCACAACCAACCAACCAACCAACCAAATCCACAAACAAACAAATAAAACAACACTTCGTTGTAGCCCTGTGACGCAAAATGATTTTGTCTCAAACACTGAGTTAGTATTACCCATGATGTGTAGCCAAGTATACGACTCAAGCTACAACCACACAGGCATACCTTTAGGTACCTGCTACGGAATCAGTATAAGCTTTTGGAATACAAAGTGACTTGAAGTAGGTGAAAAGTAGCTTTACATATTCCACGACAAGCAAAAACACAGCTTCTATCTTCGTGCCAATCTAAAGTTCAAAAATTCATCTAAAAATAACTACATAATAATTCCACTGGAAAAATAAAAAAAAAAATTCACGTGCTACGGAATTCCTACAATACTTCCTCTAAGATTAGAAGTTTTGAAGATCTCTGGATACGAGTTATGTGAGCAAGAACCAGGAGCACCCTGGTTATGAGTAATGCCCAGGAAACAGTCAGGAAGGAGTTCATCTGTAAAACAGTCCAGAAAACTTGGAAATATAAGTTCTTTTTTTTTTTAAATGTTTATTTTATTTTTGAGAGAGAGAGAGAGAGAGAGCGCGCACAAGCAGGGGAGGGGTAGAGAGAGAGGGAGACATAAAATCCGAAGCAGGCTCCAGGCTCCGAGCCATCAGCACAGAGCCCGACGCAGGGCTCAAACTCACAAACTGAGATCATGACCTGAGCCAGAGTCAGATGCTTAACTGACTGAGCCACCCAGGCACCCCAGGGCATAAGACTTCTAAATGATGAAATTTCGCCACCTCTGACAACATTCTATACATCATCACAGAAAATCACAACACAGAGAAATGTCTGCCAATAAACATAATTTTGACAGTGATGAACCAAGATGGGTCCGTCATCAGGCCTTGGAAAGCAGTATGAACGTGAAACAAATCAAAATGTTTCTATTCCACTGAGTTTCAAAGTTAAAATTAGTATTTTTAGAAAATCAGGAATGGTGAGCAACGAGAAAAACCGAAGTATAGGCAGAAACGTAAATTAAGGAAACTGCACTTGGCATGGACTGTCTAAACACTTAGTAAGGATAAAACTCAGCCTGAAGCAAGCAACAAAAACATTCCCAGACACCCTTAAGAGGGAGACAGTTGTTTTTTTGTGCAGTATTTCCCCAAGAAAACAGAGACTGATTAAAGGCATGTGGGAATGCCAACATAAGAAGGCATTGATCTGATCACTTTCTTCGTGTAAAGTATAAACCTAAAATACCACAACGAGCTGCCAGGTAACATACTAGAATTCACCGCTAGAGGACAAGGAAGGCCCGGCTGCATCGGTTTTTTACAGTATACAATAGAGGGATTTGAAACGTCTGATTTAAAAGACAAAACTCTAGCAGCACAGTAAAACTGCGTAATGGCCACAGGAGGTACACTTTACACACGGAAGTATGGTTTAAATCAAACCACCCTACTGAAAATGTCATGCTGAAGATGCACGTGTTGTGGAACAAAATATATAGAAAAATGAGAAGTTAAAAGAATTACTTACACTATCCCATCCAGAGACTATCACGCTACGTTCTTCCAAACACTTTTTACATGTGAATCTGTGTGACGTATGTCCATGCATTTATGTACCGGACGACCTCACTGCCCAAAGGTTTTGAGCATAAGCTCTCTTGAAGCCCAGACTGCCTGGCTTCGACTCCTGGCTGTGGCATTCGCTAGCTCTGTGATCTCTGGCAAAGTCCGAAACTCTATGCCTCAATATCCTCATTGGCTAAAATGGGGACAAATGATAACAAACAACAACAATAACAACAAAAGCTTTCTTTAAGGTTGTCATGAGGTTTGAACAAGAGAATCCGTGTAAAGCACTTAATAGTGCCTGACACAGTGTTAATAAATTTGATGAGCAAGTGAGAGAGAGAGAAGAAAACTGAGACCACAAATAGGGTCATATTATATTTTATCTTCTTTCTACTTGATTTAGCTTGATAAATGTATCTAAATGTTAAAAGAGCCTCTTGGTTATCCTTACATTTTTACTGTAATGTTTAACGTAATGAGTTAATATTTATATATGCTCACACATTCTTACATATGCAGAGACTACTTTAAGAATGAAGTATATATATCCTTCACATCTTCATATTGCACTGCATATAAATCTTCCTCACTTTTTTAAATAGATGCATAGTATTTCAACGTATGGATGCATTTTACTATCTGTGAAGTGTTCCCTATAGGGAAGCTTAGGATGATTTTAGGTTTAAAACATATATATGTGTCTACCAAAAGGCTGCAATCAATAACTTTGTAATCTAATTTTGCATACAAGTGCAAATAGATCCATGGGATAAAAACAACTGACTGGACATTTGCATGCACCTTCACTTCGAGGAATGCTGCCTACATACACGTGTTTTCTTATACCCTTTGCCCATTTTCTACTGTTTGATTTTCTTTCTTACTGATTTATAAAGATCTTTGTCTATTACAAAATGATATAGCTTGGGGCACCTGGGTGGCTCAGTCAGTTAAGCGTCCGACTTCGGCTCAGGTCATGATCTCGCGGTCCGTGAGTTCAAGCCCCGCGTCGGGCTCTGTGCTGACAGCTCAGAGCCTGGAGCCTGTTTCAGATTCTGTGTCTCCCTCTCTCTGACCCTCCCCCGTTCATGCTCTGTCTCTCTCTGTCTCAAAAATAAATAAATAAACGTTAAAAAAATGATATAGCTTGTGTCATATATGTGACACCCATTTTTCTCTAATTTTTCATTTGTCTTTTATTTAGTTTTTATATATACATTTTGTCTCATTGATGTTTTCATATCTACAAATGTACAATTCAATCCCTTTTTAATTCTGGGTTTTTGACAAGCCCAGAGGATTTCCCCACTACCAGGTTATAAAGGAGAAAAAAATAACCTCTATAATTTCTTTAATTTTGTGGTTTTATGTTTTAAAATATGCTTTAAACCAGGGCGCCTGAGTTTCTCAGTCAGTTAAGTGTCTGACTTTGGCTCAGGTCATGATCTTAGGGTTTGTGGACTCGAGCTCCACATGGGGCTCTGTGCTTGACAGCTCAGAGCCTGGAGCCTGCTTTGGATTCTCTCTCTGCCCGCCCCGCCCCATGCTCTGTCTCTCTCTATCTCTCAAAAATAAATAAATCTTTTTCAAAATTAAATAAATAAATGAAATACACTTTAAACCATGTAAAATCAATAATAATCAAGTGGTATTAGCTTACAAAATATCAACTTCAAACAAACATATTTAATTCTTGGTCCAGTTGAAACTGTGTGTGTGTGTGTGTGTGTGTGTGTGTGTGTGTGAGAGAGAGAGAGAGAGAGAGAGAGAGAGAGAGAGAGAGAGAGAGAGAATATGTGTAATTATGCCTGTGTGAGACGTGAGGACATGTGGTAATAAGTCAGCTGCTTCCCTGCCCGTTTCCACGGTCATCCAATTGTCTCCAAATGATTTTGTGAATTTTTGTGAATATTCATCTCCTACGTCTATGGGCTTATTTCAGACCGCATATTCTGCTCCAAGGACGTATCTGTCTAAATTACTGTGGTTGTTAAATATATCCCAATGTCTGATAGAATCAATGTTGTCTTGTAACTCTTTCGTAGATTTTTTTTCTGTATATTACCTGATGCATATTTTCCTAAATGAACATAATCATGGGGAAAAACTAAATATAGAGTTCTCTTTGAGCTCTCTTTGAGCTTTGGAGAAGTGCTATAATAAAACCTCATCGCACCAAAACGTCTCAAGAATTCCTTCTTAGCCGTTCGCTCACAAACCCCACTTCAAATTTCATCACTAGAGAAGACTTTTTTTCTCACCATTTTTTCATTCTTTTTCATTGTTTTTGATAAATCTCAGGGAGACATATAAAATAAAAACACCCTTTCTCCCAATCTACTACCAGAACCCCTACACCATTGCTCTAAAGGCTGTCCATTGTCCCAGGGTATGGCTGTATTAATTGTCTGAACAGTCTCCTACTTGTAGGCATTCAAGTTGTTCCAAATGTTCACTGTGATAAATATCACTGAAAGGAAGAAATTTTAGAAAGACCAGGATTGGAGCAAATCCAATTCAATCACACAAAATAATGAGTACCAGAAAAGTAGAGGATGCCTATAGAATAATGAAAAAGGTGTGCTGCTTTTAAGGGCTGCTCAGGAAGAAAGGAGTAAAAAGGGAACTTCATCTCTTTAGCAAGTTCCTCTTATTTAGTGTCTTCTCTTTTTCCTTCCCACATCCTCTCATACAAAATCTCTGTGGCAATACTGCTACGGGGGGTTAGAACACCTCTCTCACTCAATGCTAAAATACTCAGGTTGTCATTAGTAATGTGTGTTAGGTCAGACCTGTTGTCTGGAGTGAATTCCTTTTATGATATGGAATTCAACTATCATAAATTATGATTATGATAATAATAGTACATCAATATAAAGTCAGGTGGATAGGCACTCTGAATAAAAGAGGCAAAGTCCTACCTTGGGCTTGTATATGCTGTTCTGTTTAGGAATAATGATGCCAAAATTTTACTGGCCACCTCTCTTAGACATAGAGGCCACAAATTTTTAAAATGTTTCATTTTTCCTTTATTCAAAGAACCTATAGACTTAAACAGTGCAGCTGGCCTTCAAGATTTTCCAACACTGACCCTCCACCTACCTCATCGGATACAGATGCCTCAAATTAGATGGAGGGCTAAGGCAGACAGTAGGGACTAAAACAAGATCAATGTCGACAACAAGAACCACAGAAACTGTTCAAAAACTGCAAAGTTGAGGCTCTGCGCTAGGCAATAAGGGCAAAGAGTTTATTACATAATCTATGCCTAGAAGAGTCTTACACTGTCCTGTGTTCAATAGGTCATTAACATACAGTTGACAATTTGCAGCATGTAAAATATTCTAAGATTGAAACGATCAGTGATACGGTACCCTATAGAAAGGCAGGAACTATTCTCCAGATTCTCTTATGGTTTCAGCTCCTGAGTAGATACAAATTGGCAAGCCAGTGACACCCCTGGCCAGTGGCTGACTTGGTTTTAAAACAAGAAGGCCAAGATTAAACTTGGAGAAGGAAAAAGAATCCTCTCAGAAGGCCTGGCTACACCTACATCATGGATGCTAGTGACTGGGGAGGAGGGAGAAGGAGGTTAGTTATATCAGACTTATCAAAGCTCTTTTGAAACACACATGCCCACCCTCCCTCCCCTGGTAGTTCCGGGGGGACAGGAGGAGATAATGCACAGGTTTTTAGAAGCTTCCTAGCTGACTTTTTCCCCCTCCCTATTCTGCATCCACATAGGCCTGCGGGGACCACTGTCCTGGAAAGATTCACCCTGCGAGGTCCTTGGGAGGGCACCCAGCACTTAACAGCACCTTCTGAGACAGCTGGCTCACCCCTCTGCAGCTACACAGGAGGAGAGTTACTCAGCTAGTAGACTGCAAAAGCAAAACGGGGAAAACCCAGAATTTTAAATGCTTGTATTTCAATCCTTCCTTTTACAAGAGATTTGTTAGCTATTTGTTAGCATGGGATTATTGAAGAAACATGTGATAAAGAAATATTCTATTAATAGTTCTGGTTATCTAGGAAAGACTACTAGTAATCTCAGAAAGCCATTCGGTACTAGGAAATTTAATATAAATCTAGTTTCTTTTAAATATTTAGTTTCCATGAGCTTTAAATAAAAACCCATTAATGTGAAAAAAATGTCATCCTCTTACCAGAAAATCAATCAAAAAATTGAGTTTGGGTAATAAATGGGTCTAAATAGATAGAGGTGCAGGGCATAAATTACCATCTGAAAAGTACAAAAATAGAACCGAAGTGGGACTTTTTGTCTCAGTCCGCAGTGCACATTTTATCCATCAATTTATATCAGCATTAATATTTGACAGCTTTGAGTCAAGCAAGAATCATTAATCCTGAGGGACATCAGGGGGACAGCAAAGGACCAGTATGACAACCTAGTGTGAGCTTCGTAAACTAAACATGAATTACATTTATTCACTTGTAATATTAACTCAAAATGAAATCATAACTTAGCAAATCTTAGTGGAATCGATTATTTTTTCTTATATACACAGTCTTTCATATTTCACCAGTCTGTTTGTTTATTTAAACTCATAGTCTTGATATATAAAAACCATACTTTGCTTAAGAGGGGAATTAGAACTAATTCCTCTAAAATTTCACTTATTTCTTTTTTTTTTTTTTTTAACGTTTATTTATTTTTGAGACAGAGAGAGACAGAGCACGAACGGGGGAGGGTCAGAGAGAGAGGGAGACACAGAATCGGAAGCAGGCTCCAGGCTCTGAGCCGTCAGCACAGAGCCCGACGCGGGGCTCGAACTCACAGACCGCGAGATCATGACCTGAGCCGAAGTCGGACGCTTAACCGACGGAGCCGCCCAGGCGCCCCACATTTCACTTATTTCTTATTACCAATAACTTTGTTAATTGTGTTCATCTGATAAATTAATCACCTGAAGATATAAAACAACGTCTCATATGGGAAAAAAGCTTATAAATTAAGTAATTCATGGGGAAAATCCATCAATTCCCAATATGTCTTACTTTGAATAGGTTGTAGCATATTACCTGTTCTTCTATGTTAAATGGTTTCTGCACAGTATCAAACAGGCAAAAACAATTACTCTTAAAATAATTACAAATATAATTTTTCTTAACGACCAAAACAGAACCAACCCCCCGTCCCAAATTAGCCTCCTACATGTAGCAAAATTGTTACTTTTCTTAAAAAATAAATCCTGAATGGCTTCCTTGTTGCCAGGTGCAAAAGAAAAGTCATACCGTGGTCAATATGCTCCTGGCTTTCCTCACTGGTCTGCCATTGATCTCTCCCATAGGCACCCTCTCCCCCGGCCGAACTAAATCACAAACTGTCCTCTGAGTTTTCTTAGGCTTTCCTACCTCCACCCCGTTGTTTAAGCTGTTCACAAGATGCATAATGTATCTTCCTGTGAACAATCTTACTCACTCATGCTTTCACATTCATCTGACATTTTAACTTTCTCATGTCAAGAATGTCAAGAACTTCCAGTTGATCATGTTCTCCCAATTCCATGCATAGATCCAGAGACCAGAGAATTTATTAGTGCCTCTCTGCCCGATCACACATCATATTTCACCTTAGGTAATTATTTGTGTATTTATATTATCTTTTCTACAGAACTATCAACTTCTTAAGGACAGGAATTGAGTTTTTCCCAGCTTAGCATCTTCTAACAAGCCTTGAATAGTACCAGACCAGAGAAGATACTCAATAGAAGAATACAATATAATAAAATATTTTATAAAATAAAACATCTGAAGAGTATAGTACAATGAAAATCACACTATAATGGAAAGTATCATATGGTGAAATGTATTAAGAAATGACACTTCTTGGGGCGCCTGGGTGGCTCAGTCGGTTGGGCGTCCGACTTCGGCTCAGGTCAAGATCTCGCAGTCCGTGGGTTCGAGCCCCGCGTCGGGCTCTGGGCTGATGGCTCAGAGCCTGGAGCCTGCTTCCGGTTCTGTGTCTCCCTCTCTCTCTGCCCCTCCCCCGTTCATGCTCTGTCTCTCTCTGTCTCAAAAATAAATAAACGTTAAAAAAAAAAAATTAAAAAAAAAAAAAAGAAATGACACTTCTTCAAGAACCATCTTCAAAGAGCAAGGAGCTCAAGGAGCTTCCAAGGAGCTCCTGGGATCTGAGTACATTGAGAAGTACCCAGGTCATGCCTAAAAGAAACCTCTGAGGTCAAACAGACTTTGGTTTTAATGTCAAAGGGGCCACTTGCAAATAATGTTGCTTTCGACAATTTATTTAGAGTCTCTGGGCCTTTATTTTCTCATTTACTAAACAGGGATAGACAAACCTGCTTAGAGCACTGAGAAAATGTAGGACACCACTAAGCAGAGTGCCTAGATGTGTTCTCAGCATATACATAAAGTGAGACTCCACAAAACAAGTATTCTTTCATCACTCAGGTCAGAAGACAACAGGGACTCTTCCCCTGCACCAAACTCTCCTTGTCATTAACTTCTTTTAGCAATATTTTGGACCAGGAAAATACGCTCTTTTTTTGCATTCTGCTCAATTGTTATTCACTTGGATTCTGGAGAGGCATAAGGGGCTGAATAAGGGAGTCATTTTCCGGAGCTGAAGTCCACACAGGAAATCTGCTGTTAATACCGTTTTATGGGGGACGGAGGCCACTGGAAATGAATTGCTGTCAGATTGGAAAGGGGATGTGAATATTATACAAGGAGTGGACAGGGAGAATGGAAGCATCGACCTGGAAAAAAGAAATACCAAAAAGACCAGGACCTCATGTGCATGCAGTAAGAGCTAGACAAGGTTTGTGTGGCCTGTTGGGATCACCAGGGCACCCACATGAAGTTATAAGAAGACATTTCTGCTGGGTACACACGAAGAACTTGGTTTTGACTGCTCACTCTATCCAAAGATGGAATGCGTTGCCTTACTGACAGAGTTGCTGATCTGAGAAGAGATCAGACTATACTGTCTGTAAGGTTTATATTAAACTTGATATCAATAAGTGTATCTATGACATCTTCGAGAAGCTTGTGTTTGGTGATGCATGGGACTCAGTTATACAAACCAGAGTCATTATTTTAAATTATTGAATCGTGCAATAAATCTATTCTAAAAATAACTAAAATCCGTTCATTAAGTAAATACCTCCCATAACATGATGTCATGTCTCCTTCCAGTTACCAATTTTCCCTACTCTCTTGCACTGAAAAAGCTCCAAGGAATTTCTAATACACCAACCCAGATTTCCTTACTTCCCAGTCTCTCTTGAGCCTACTCCAGTCAGACTTTCGTCTTCAGTAGTGTCATGAAAACATTCTTACCAGTGCCACATCTACACCTACCAAACCCTAAGCTGAATTCACAGATAGCAGATTACATGACCTCTCAGCACACTAGCATTGCTGGTTACACTCTGATGCTTGAAATTCTATTGACATGGATTCCAAGTCGTCTCTCCTGTTTTGTTGTGTTATCTTGCCTTCCTTTCTTGTTTCCACTCTTATCTCCTGTCCTTTCGTTAAACTACAAATACTGCGGAGGACCAAATGAGCAATGATCCCTTCTTTCTCTGCTGGCAGTTTTCCTTCAGGAGATCTCCTCCAGATAAATGTCATCTTTATGCCCCTAAATCACAAACATCTATCCCCAGTCTTGAATTCCCCCCTGAGCTGCAGTCTGTTTGATGAAACAGCATTTTCAATGTTGCCACTGGATATCTCATAACATCTCAACATGAACATTTCTAGAGCACAAGACTTAGCTCCATGCCTCCAAATATACTGGCAAAACTTGTTCCACAAAGCTTGATGTTTGCTGTTTACGTAGCTTGGAATGTTCTTCTGCATTTCAAGGACCCATCCTTATTCAAGTCTCTGGTCAAATGTTAACCCTTACACAAGGCTTCGCTGACAAGCTCATCTCCAGTAGCATTGTAGACATTTATTAAATACTGATCGAGTGAATAAACGAGCAATCACTGATCTCTTTTTATCATCATACTTAAAATGCTGCCCAAGCTATTCCAAACTGTCTTGCCAGAAACTGTATATTCTTTCCTGAAGCTGGAATCACTAGAACAGAAATCTGTTAACAGAGCTGTTGCAGAAAAATGTACTTGGCTCTGTATTTGCCCCCAGTGGGAACTTTGGAAACTTTATAAAGGGGGTGTAATAGCAGGAGCTCACCCAAAGGTTAGGTTTTGACAAAGCTTAAACTTTGTTTCACCTGGAAGATGCTGCTGTTGGGTCCATGATCTCGACAGTCCCATCCAGTTCTGAAATTCTAGGCTTTTATGCTTTAAAGATTTTATAGCCTGAGCAACTCACTGGGGAGTTTGGCTTATATATATGCACCTTGCAATGAGATGAGGGGCTGAGCTGGCTGGCCTAATCATGGCCAACACAGGTAAAGAGCTGACGCGGGCCCAACGGGTTTTTTCAGTGTTCCTTGGGCTTCTCTTCCAAAAGGGTGCACCTGGAGCAAAAGGAGGACTTAAAAAAACAAAAACAAAAACAAAAAAACAAAACAAAACAAAAAAATCCTCTGATCTGGGTCTTCCATAAAGAAGAATTTATTATTGATTTTTTTTTTTTTTTTTTTTTTTTTTTACAATAGCCAAGATACAGAAACAACTGAAATACCAATCAACAGATGAATGGATAATGAGGGCTCCTGGGTGGCTTAGTCGGTTAAGCATCCGACTTCAGCTCAGGTCATGATCTCACGGTTTGTGAGTTCAAGCCCCAAGTCTGATAGCTCAGAGCCTGGAGCCTGCTTCGGATTCTGTCTCCCTCTTTCTCTGCTCCTCCCCCACTCATGTGCTGTCTCTCTCTGTTTCTCAAAAATAAATAAACATTAAAAATTTTAAAAAACAAAAACCAAAACCAGATGAATGGATAATGAAAATGTGGTATAAGTATTATGGAATATTATGCAGCCATAAAAAAGAATGACATCTTGTCATTTGCAACAGCATGGATGAAACTTGAGCACGTTACACTAAGTGAAATAGGTCAGAGAAGGAAAGACAAATACCACATGATTTCACTTACATGTGAAATCTAAAAATCCCAAAAACCAAAACAAGCTCACAGATACAGAGAACAGACTGGTGGTTGTCAGAGACAAGGGTTGGGCAGTGAGCCAACAGGAGTCAAAAGGTACACTGCCAATTATAAAATAAATAAGTCCTGGGAATATAATGTATTGCATGGTGACTACAGTTAATAATACTGCATTGTATATTTGAAAGTTGCTAAAAGAGTAGATCTTAAAAGTTCTCATCACAAGAAAAAAATTCTGTAACTCTGTATAGTGATAGATATTAACTAGGCATACTGTGGTGATCATTTCACAATATATATAAATATCAAATCGTTTACGTTGTATACCCGAAACTGATATAATGTCATATGTCAATTATACTTCAGTAAAAAACAAAAACAAATAATTGTTGATATATACCTAAAGGCCAACTTTGCATGAAGAGATATTTTTTGATTATTTTCTTATTTTAAAAATGTTATATATAGTTTTAACTTGATTCTCCTTCATTATTATTTCTTTTTTGTTTAATTTTTTTTTTAACGTTTATTTATTTTTGAGACAGAGAGAGAGAGAGCATGAATGGGGGAGGGTCAGAGAGAGAGGGAGACACAGAATCCAAAACAGGCTCCAGGCTCTGAGTGGTCAGCACAGAGCCTGACGCAGGGCTAGAACTCACAGACCGCGAGATCATGACCCGCTTAACCGACTGAGCCACCCAGGCGCCCCTCACTATTATTTCTTTAAGCCTTCCACTACATATGGTGCCTGGAATTAACTGTGTAGTTATACTCAAGGTAAGTGTTATATATAGGCTGAAAAGGAAAGTGTACAAGAAGCATGATTTTAAAAAAAATTTTAATGTTTATTTATTTTTGAGAGAGAGAGAGAAGCAGAGAGAGGGAGACACAGAATCGGAAGCAGGCTCCAGGCTCTGAGCTGTCAGCACAGAGCCCGACGCGGGGCTCGATCTCACAGACGGTGAGATCATGACCTGAGCTGAAGGTGGATGCTTAACCGACAGAGCCACCCAGGTGCCCCTGGATGATTTTTTCTTAAATTGAATGTAAAATGGTGCATTTCATTTGCATGCACTGTTCTGGAGAGTTCCATATATTTTAATGAAGAAACAGACATTTGAGTTTTGAGCAGCATGTTTTCCCATTAAGCATATGCAGGCAAATTTATCTTTAAACATCAAATACACAGACATGAATGCTACAATAATTAAACTAAGTATCTTCCTCCCTTCCCTCAAATTTTCTATCTTATAAATTAATATGGTTTAGCAAGTTCAAGATAAATACCTGTTAAGCCAGATTTAACTCAGGAGCTCAGACAGCTGTTGTGGTCAGAGTAAGTGTGCATAAGCTCCAGGGGCCACATCAACTATTATCCAATCGTAGAGTTGGTGTCTAATGAGAAACTAGCCACATGCGAGGAATTCTTTCTTTTGTTGTAATTATTATGAATATATTCGGAAGGGAAAAAACGTAAAATACATGCTGGAATATGTAATATAATTTGCAGTTAAATGGAAAGTTTTTCTCCTTTTTCTTTCATAGTGCCAATGGCAACTATGGTATTGAGTATCATTTACACTTTATATGGAGATGATTCTTTTATATGCATGTTTTTTTTGTTTTGTCTTGCTTTTCCTGAGACTGAGACTTCATCCATGAGCTCCAACTCAGTAGAAGCACTGGGTTCACGAAGTGGTAACAAATGCACTGTCCTTTTATTATAATCAAACAAAACGAGACAGAAAATATTTCCTAGCCTTAGGCTATCACACACCTTCCAGGAAGAAGCTCAGGCTTGGAGCTCAGATTCAGGAACTGAATGTACACATGGAAATTTTAAGATTATTCTTCTTTAAATAACTTAGTTAATTAAATCACTGTGGTCAATTTTTCACCAACTCAGTGGTCTCTTAGCAGTGTCTCCCCAAAATAAACATGGTTTCTGGCTCAGCATTTTCAGAACAGCATCGTGCGGACATGTTATACTCTGAATGTGTAAGGTTAAAAGAAAGCTTACTCTTTGTAGAGCACAAGAGGAAGGGACAATCAATGACTCACCACTGTTGAGAGCTAATGACAGTTTTTAAGAGTCTGGGTAAATCTGCTCTTTATACAGAAAGAGAATCAGGTAGACCAAGCAGCAGTAATATATACGTATACATTCAATAACTGATCCATATCTGACAGGTAAGACACTGACCAACAAGAGGTTTTACAAGATAATTAACAGTGCTATTGCTCATGTATCTGTTCTCTGTTAACCCACATGTTTTGCTGCTGTTCATCTGTGTCACAGAGAGCAGCAGAATAATTAGTTATTTCAAGTGATGTCATAGTCTTTTGTAAGAGATCAGAGGCCTCTTCTGAGTCTTCCACGATATTCAAAAAATAAAAAGAGAACATACGGATTTGATTTTCAAGCTTCATAGAAGATAAATAAATAAGTGACCCAATCTAGGAAAGTTTACTGTTTGATAATTTCAATAATGAAAATTCCTAGGGGACAAAAAACATCATTCTGAATGTATTTAAAGCTGTAAGTCCACACCCTTGTGAGTCTCTCGAACGGTCATAAATTTTAGACTGATAAATGCTCTGTACGCCTGCCAAGGAAAACATCACTGTGGGTTGCTGTACTAAGTGCTTGGAATACAGAGGAAGAATGGGTTTTTGGGGATTTGGGTTTTTTTGGTTTTGTTTTGTTTTTGCAATCTTATTTGGATCTACTTATCTGATGCCCTTAGGTTATCACACACCCACAGGCTTTCCAGAACTTCCCTCTCTTGACACAGGTGACACTTTCAGATCAAAGAACTAAAAATACCTTGGGTTCCTAAAGGAGTAAGACAAGGAATTTTATTAAATTGAATGTGAAATGGTGGATCTCATTTAAATGCACTGTGCTGGAAGATTCTAGATATTTTAGTAAACCAACAGACTTTTGAGTTTTTAACAACATGATGTTTTCCCTTTAAGCATATGGAGGTAAATTTATCTTTCAACATCAGACAGACATGCATCTTGGCATTAGTACTCTGGACATCATTTACGGCAACCAGATACATCAGTGTTTTTCCTCTGAATTTGCAGAAAGGATGAATAAAGTGCAAATAGTTACATGAGGCTTGGTCAATTCCTTTGGTGACAATCTCCAAACTATTGATCACAATATTGATAATTTACATAACTGAATTTCTACTGCTTGTCTATGGTAAGAATTAAAATCCATTGGTCAGGTTCATTTGAGTCAAGTAAGTGTATCTAGGGTTATTATTTTTATTTATCACCATGTCTTCTATTGTCTGCTTATCCCCAGAAAGCAACAGCAAGCATTCAGTCGTGTATTTGGCACTCTAATAAGGTATTACAGGTCAACAGATGAGTGTTAAATACACGGAACAATAACCAGTAGGTAAAAAGTGGAAGATAAAGTAAGTACAGACATAAGAACCAATAGGATAATGGAAAGTATTAGTTGGGTTGAATCCCAAAATAATGTGAGCTTGAGAACATTCCGTTACTTATTTGAAAAGTCTCTCCTTTAGTAGCAGCAAAGGCAAACTTAGGCAAGTAATATTACCTAGGACTGACCAGTATATTAAATGGAGTAGCAGTTGACAAGCCCTGAGACTTCACATATAGCAACAAAGACGAACAGTTTAACAGCAAGAGGATAGATGTGATGTGGTGAAAACCTTGTTGTGGAAACTGGTCTGGATCAGCCCGCGGAAGAACCAGGCGACATTCAGAGATCTCGGAAGGCAGGAGGTTTATTTTACACCGGTGGGCTCCGAGGAGATCGCTCTCCAGAGGCCTGAGCCTCAAGCATAAGCAGAGGGGACAATTTATAGTCTCTAACTTCCGCATTCCTCATTAGTAGTAATTTGGTGCCAGCGGCAAGCAGGGTGGGAAGAAGAACCCAGGAGGGGCGTCTTCAGGCAGAGACTGGAGATCCCCTATCAGTTCTGTCGGCCATCTTGTAATAGATTTTTCCCTATCAACCTTAGCAGAGGTGACAAAACAAAACAACAGATGGCGAGAGGCAACAAGGAACAGCTGCTACCACCCATGTGAGAAGGAACTGATAGTCCAAACAAATCTCACCTTTGCATAGCTTTCTTTCAGACACAAGAATACAAAATGTACCATCGAAGCAATATTTTTTATTTAAATGGCTAGTAAATGGGAATAATTGGGTAAAATAAAAATGTGTCCTAATAAGAAACTAAAAACAAACGAAAATCTCCTTTTAGCATCTCCTTTATCTTGTATGGAGAATGGGATGCAGAAGTTTCGAATCAGACGTGATCAGGTAACTTTTCTGGTCTTTTCTCCTCTGTGGGAAAAGTGCTGACAAATAGTTCAAAAAAGAAGAAGAAGAAGAAGAAGAAGAAGAAGAAGAAGAAGAAGCAAATGAATCTGCTGAAAGTTTGCCTCTGTGTTTTTCTTTGAACTGATGACAATCTTTTAGCTCTATCTCTTACGATTGCTTCCCTCTTCTTGGTTTTCCTTCTAGCAGTCTAAATTTCTCCTTGAAATTGAGAGGGGAAGGAGTTGGAATCAATGGAGGAAAGTTTTTCTCTCTAGATGGCTCTTTATTTCAAAAAGGAAAAAAAATGTAATCTGTAAAGTGTTCAGAAATTCTGAATATGAATTGACACACCATGACATTGAAAGCTCTTACTTAAATATAGCCATGGTAAAGTATCAAAATGATAATTCACTAAGGAACGCACCACCCAGGGAAGGTATGAACACATAGTTTCCCTCTTAATAGAAACTGTACTATGAATCTTCCCATGTATTTATGTGGCCTTACAGTTGCAAGCCGAAAATCAAATAATTGGGGAGGATATGTTCACCTCCCAAATCTAAGACACCAAAGAGAAATTGTGAATAAGAGGGTCATCATTGGCCTGAGGTTATCTGAAACTGTCCAAGGTGAGGAAGCCTTGTTCATTCAACTGTTCATTTAACATACGAGGTATCTTCTAATGATTTACACCAAGCTAGGGAGCATTCACTTATACCAAAAACAGGAACGAAGTTCAATAGGGAGTTAAATGTCTCAAACAGAAGGAAGACAAGCATGTGCTGATTATCAAGACAGAATTTACGGATAACTGTTGTGCCAGCTGTCACGACCAAGAACAGTAGACCTAGCTGGGCACAGGGTTAACTTAATTGAAGAAACTGAGGTTCGCCTAAGTGGGTATCCATCCTTAATCATCCTTAATCTTAGACAAACCACAGAAAAGGGAGCAATGGGTTGAGGTGGAATTTTGATAACCAATGCCATTGAGATCTCTGGTAGGGGCAACAGAAGCAAATAAAAGACAACAGCCTCAACTAGGTCAGAAAACCACAGCAGAAGGATGTAAATGCTTTCCTTTCCCAAAGGACAAAGAACCTGGAGATACAGTCCTTCCTGCTGAACTGCTACGGAGTAAAGATGAAATGCAAGCCACGAGCAGAGGGGCACCTTGGACACCCATAGAAAAGATTACAGATCATGACCTCAAGTGATTTGAGAGTCACTAGACTTAGCAATAGTTCCAGTAAGAGTGGAATGTAAACAGCACTGGCAGAAATGGTTTACAGAATGAAATCTAAGCACTGGGCAATGTGAGAACGTGTCAAAAATGAGCATGTATGCGTGATGGGTTATCTGTTCCTTACTCATGCCATACCATCCCCTTTATAATCAGTCACATGCTGTGTGCAAAAAGCTACTCGTACTTTGGAGATTCATCTCCAGGGCTCTCTGGCCACTTTCAGTTTGTCTGGGGTTGTCTTACCCCTCGATTCCCACTCCTTCTGGTCAGTGCTTATGCACCTTAGATTGATGTCAAAGTCAGCAGTAAGGAACTTGGAAATAAGATACTGAGTGGATCTTCTTCCCCTTCCATTCCTCCACCACCCCAACTCTCTCAACTCTCAGCTTTAGAAAAATCTGGACACGTCTGTGTTAAGCCAAGAATGAAGGCAATGTTAATTAGTACTTTCCACGGGCCCAAGTTGCTCACTTCCTCATTTAAAAACAAACTGCATCTGGTTGTATGCATTTTTGTTATCTTTCAATCCTATCTGGAACAAGTTGGATATAAATAAAGATTCCTCATGATCTGAAACCAGACCCAGAGCTGTTTGTTTGTTTGTTTGTTTTTGTTCATACCTGTCGAGCTTTAAATAGTTACTATTTGGAGAGACGGAAGGGAGGGAGGACCGAGTCCTACTATGAGCGCTAACTTGGAGGGAGAGTCGCCTCCTTGGTGACCATTAATCATAAGCTAAGGGACAAAAAAGAAGTAAACGTGAGAGAGGTCAGAACGCAGGGGCGGCCACAGCAGGGCCAGAGGGGAGAGGATCCGTGTACTTCAGACCAAAGCAACTATTCTGCAGGTGAAACAACTGTTGCCAGGAACATGAGGCAAAACGTTAGCATCTTGGCGCCTAGTATTTTCATGACTTCCCACAACTTCTCACTCCCACTCCCAGCATGAAACTGAGAGCTCAGACAGTTAGCTGACCTGCCTATCACATGGGAGTTGGAGACGTGTTTGGGCCAGCATCCTTGATTTCAGTGTTCGTTCTGCACGGAAGGACTAAATTCAGCTTCAGAACAACACAGGTGGTGTTATTTTGCACCAGTGTTTGTGTCATTTTTAAATGAAATGCTGCTGACGGCTCTGCCCTTAGCTCCATGGGAATCGGTCTGATCAAAGGAAAGGAAGCGTCAGCTCCTGACAGAAAAGTTCCCATTTTGAGTGGGTGCAGACGCCAGAGCTACGCTTTCAGGTTAGGTAGTGTGACCGTTTCTGGGGAAAAAAGTGTGGGGACTTCATTGGAAAAATGCCCCACAAGGAATCGAAAATTTATCCTAACTTATATTCAAACTTTTAAGTCACTGATAATGATTATTAGACTTTCACAATCTCATTTTCAGGGTGGGGAGGGAACTTGTTCATTAAAATTATTATAAACCTGATTTTTTTTTTAAGCTTGTTATTTATTTTGGGAGAGAGGGAAAGTGCAAGTGGGGGAGGGGCAGAGAGACAGGGAGAAAGAATCCCAAGCAGGCTCCACGCTGACAGCACAGAGCCCGAGGCATGAACTCATGAACCATGAGATCATGACCTGAGGCGAAACCAAGAGTCAGACGTTTAACCAACTGAGCCCCCCGGGCGCCCCATAAACTGATTCTTAAAAGTCATAAAGTACCTCATATTCACTGTTTCTTAAAATAAAATTCAATGCAGAAGGAAAAGCATCCTGTTTTAAAGGATTATCAGTCTTACCTAAAATACTGAAAAGCTAGACAGAGCAGAAGATTGGTTAAACCAACAGTAGTGCTTATCTAAAACAGAATATTCTTTAGCCATTCGATGTCACTGTAGATTACTGATGTGTGAAGATGTGCACAATATATTGCCCCATTAAAAACCCCATAGAGAATAAAACAGCATTCACAGTAAAAGACCTTCCCCTCATTTGAATGTGAGTACATTGATAGTGGGGTGGGGGGAAATGTCCACCAAAATCCTTTCTTCCTTCTTCCCTTCCTTCCTTCCTCCCTCCCTCTCTTTCTTCTTCCTTCTTTCCTTCCGTCCTTCTTTCATTCCTCCCTCCCTTCTTTCTTTCTTCCTTTCTTTCTCTCTATTATCTATCTATCTATCTATCTATGTAGTGATACTGGAAAGACTATCACTTCATTCTTTATACTTTTCTATGTTGGATGAACTTTAATAAACAGTTATTTGTATAATTTGGGAAAATCAAGCTATTTAAATTTTGGAAAACAATTCAGAAACCTCTCTAATACATTTTTTAGTTAATCTCACTGACAGAATGCTAAAAACAACCACTATACTGTATGAAGAATATGTATGTTTGCTTAACTACAGAAATCTTACTAGCTTTCCATTTGGAGTCATTGCTTTTAGCCTACGTGGCTAAAAAAAGGGATGATAAAATATTTTCTAGGCATCACATTTTCTATGTTAAATTATTAAGCAGCTAACTAGCAATGAAGAATTGGACTCGTGTCTCCTTCCTTAAACTAGAAACAAAGGCCACTTGGTACTTCAAAGCACCGATTGTCCTTGAAACGAAAAGGGGGTGTCTAACGTTCTGCATCAATAATCTGACCCACATTAGAAGCTATTCTGGATAACAGGAAATTGTTTTCTTTATCAAACACATAAAAGCTCACATTAATGTGTAGCTGGTTGTAAAGCAAGTATGCCGAGAAGAAATGCATTATAGCACTTCAGTCCAGTGGTCTGTACTTAAGTCTGATTCCTTATTTCTCTCTTAAAACCCCATTTTTTGAGGCATCAGTAACTCAGCCAGTTAAAACCAATTCTAAGTTGAAACCATACAGAGCTTTCTGGGCAGAAAGGCTCTCTTTATAGTTTGGAACGTAAGAACAATTTTACTTTTCTAAAGGCAGATGTTCGAAGACATTTTTATAGTTGCGATTAAGTCTTGGGGCTTTTACGAATTCAAAAAGGTTTGTTTTCTTTTTTTTTAATTATTCTTGGAACTATGTGTATGTGTGTTTATTAGAGTAGTGCTTGGTTTTAAATAAAATGGGCAGAGTGTGCTAGTCAACTAGTCCATACCTTCCTTCCCCTGACCAAAATTAAAACAGGAAGCTCGGGAAAGTAATAATTAATAATCACTATTCCTAAATTTCTTGGACCCGGAACAACAGCCAACTCTCCGTCGTATAATGAAGAATAGGTTAACATTATGGATGCGCCACGGGGAAGGAAGTGAGCATCCTTTAACCCACCATCTTCACAGTCTGTGGCCTGGCAGTGCTTAGAGAGAAGGAGCCACAGTTTGTTGTCCATAACCCAACGGCCCATCTGGAGTGTGGCAAGAAGGGGAGCTCATTGGCAGTTCTGTCAGAACGTGGCCTAGTTCCTAAAACCTGGCATGCGAATTAACATGAGGAAGGGCCAGTGCCCAAGCCGGAGGACAAGCACAGCAGTAGCCGGGGAGGCTCCTGGGACCGCCTGACGCTAGCGAAGGAAAGATCTCAACCAACTCCCTGAGGGTCCTCCGCCCCCTGTGCAAGAGTGACTCATTGCAAAACTCTTCAAACTCGGCTACAACCTAGTCGCTAGCTTTGAAGTTCCTGAAGGGGCAGGACACCACTGTCAGTTTCAGAGTCAGATCTCTGATGTTTAACACAGTATCTGGAGCACAGGAGGTGTTCAATTCACATTTGCTGTAGGAATGGAATATCTACTGAACTGTCGCTCATTCCTGCATTCAGAGCACGACAAAGGGTCACACACATGCAAATAAATTAACCGAGCATGTGACAATATTTTCAGAAGAAACCGCATCCTTGAGAACAGCACTGTATTTTATAGTCTAGTAATTGATATTTATCAGCTCAAGTGACTATAGCAAGTCAGTTGTACCGACAGAGAAATCTTTGCAACACCCACTGAAGCACAGTTGAAAAATGAAGTGATGAGCTAAAGATCCCTCTCTCTCTTTCTCTTTCCCTCTCTCCCTCCTCCCCCCTCATCTCTCTCTTTTACCCTCTGAATTTACTAACCTGACATCCATTCAACAAATATTTAGTGAATATTTACCATGTTTTGCCAAGTTGAAAGATATTGGCTACAGCTCTGAACAGCTCCAATTATTGGTAATTAAGTGCTCTAATTAGAGGTAAATACAAAGCATATAACGTTATATAAAGTAAGCATACGCTAAATACCAATCTTGCTTTTCAACTCATAACCAAGCTAAAAAGGCAATGCTTAGTAATGAACCATATAATTTTATCATGAGGGGAAAATGCCACAAAACTTCATAATTCTGGAGAGAATCAGAGAACCTAGGTTCTAGTACTATTTTGCCTCAACTAAATGCATGACTTTGCCTAAGTCATTTAATCTTTAGGAATCTCAAACACTTATTTTTAAAATCAGAATTAGACAACTTGATCATTTAAGATTTTTCCCTCAAACATTGTGAGATTCTATAAGTCTTCCAGAACACTTAGATTTCAACTATTACGTATCGCTTAGGAAACCTAAAAAATGCAGATCTTTTTATGGGTAATAGTTAAATAGCCACTGTTAGATTTTTACTATAACTAGCCATCGTCCAAATATTTATAGACAGTAATGAAGTTTCATGTGACCACTGCTGTCATTATATTAAACTCATAAAAATATCTTTAAGACTCAATATTGTTGGGGCACCTGGGCGGCTCAGTCGGTTAAGCATCCAATTTCAGCTCAGGTCATGATCTCACGGTCTGTGAGTTCGAGTGCCGTGTCAGGCTCTGTGCTGACAGCTCAGAGCCTGGAGCCTGCTTTGGATTCTGTGTCTCCCTCTCTCTCTGCCCCTGCCCTGCTCACTCTCTCTCTCTCTCTCTCTCTCTCAAAAATAAATAACATTAAAAATTTTTTTAAAAATTCAAAAGAAAAAGACTCAATATTGTCATAAAACTATTCGTTTTAAAAGTATAAAGTATTGAAAGATGAAAATATGAAAAGATTTAAAATATATCAGAAATAACACTCCTTCTTTATCTATTATTGTGCTGGTGAAAGATATTATTTTGAAAAGGAGCCATCTGTCATAGAGATGAGATGCATGTATTTCACAGAAAACAGATACAGTAAAACCAAACAGAAAGTGTTAAAGACTGCTATTTGTATATACATGTTCTAGTCAGATGTAAAGGCACTTTATATTCATTTATTAAATTCATTAAGTATACATAGGTGTCTACCTACCAAAATTATATAAATAGAGAAGTGTCATGGGTGCCTGGGTGGCTCAGTCCATTAAGCATCTGACTTCAGCTCAGGTCATGATCTCACGGCTCCTGCACTGGACCCTGCATCAGGCTCTGTGCTGACAGCTCAGCTTTGGATCTTCTGTCCCCCTCTCTCTCTTTCCCTACTCCACTTACTCTGTCTCTCTCTCAAAAATAAATATAGATAAAAAAAGAAGTATCATAACATTCAAATGGAAAATGATCTCAAAATATCTAACTCTTTAAGACTCTAATATCTTGTATGAGACCCATGAACTTGGCAATGCTTTCACAAACTAAATGTTTTCACACCTTTTGACTTGTAAACACAAGAGCAATGCACTCTTTAAGGATTTTTCACAACTTCACTGAATAAAATGCAATCAAAACAAAACATTTCCAACAAAACTTTTTGTATGCCATATATCACATTTCTTACAAATATGACTGCATGTTACTAATGATAAGGACAGAGAAATTAAAGGGATATAATTGGCATGAGTATATGCTCAGAAATAAGAAAAATAATTGCTAGTTTCTTATCATAACTATTTAGTATGACCTAAATGTTTTTGGTAGAAAACTGGATATTAAAATAATTAGTATTCAAAATGATCTTTCCTTTGATGAAACGTATGGGCAAATTCAATTCACTAGAAGACCATGGATTCATTTTGGTGGGAAGTTACTGTGAACCTAGAAAGATAAGGTTGCAAGTGACAGGAAGGCTTCCTGGGCCCCAGCGTGTTAATCCAGAGAGCAGGTGACTAAGAATAACAGTAGTGCCTGAGGACTAGCCTTGCGCTGAGCTGAGGACGAGCGAGCCCTCCTCTTCTCTCCTGCCTTTTAGACACGATTGTTCCCAGGTACTATTTTGAAATAGCTAACGGCTCTCTGATGTTTTGCCTCCTCTCTTCATCCTTTCCCACTTCTTAATTTCTCGTTCATGATGGCCCTAAAGTCTTCAGGGTCTCACGTGTTCCAAAGTCTCCTCCATCCATACCAGCCTCATGGGTGTGGGACTTGACTATCACACAGGGCTCTGCACTAAGATGGGCTCCACACATGGCTTAATGCCCTGCTGCATATTAGTTATTCTTAATAACCGTTGAACAAAGGGGCCACAGTTCTATTTTACTCGGGGCCAAATAGCAAAATCACATAGCCAGTCTTGCCTCCTACCCATCACGATCCAGTGAACATTAGCAACTGTGCAAAAGAATAACCTTGTATGAATATCGAGTTATCCCTCAATTCTGTCAGAGATGGGAGTTCCTCAAATACCTACTTAGGACCTTTGCTTATCACTTCACTGCTCTAGAATTCTGTTACTTCATTTACAAAATAAGAACATCAAATTATGAACTATAAGTCCCTTTCCTATCTAAATAACGACACTACATATGTAAAAACAAAAACAAACCAAAAAACTAAGGGTTTTCAACCCAGGCAGAGTAAAAGATAACATGAAAATAATTTAGACCATTAAATAGTGTGCTACCACGGTCAATTTACTTAATTCCAACTGCATGTTTTTGTGGAAATTAAATTTATTCATCAAACACATACTTACTATCATGATACCTATCGCCAAGTTTATAGAATTTTCATTAATTATCACGTCACTCCAGTAGACTACAGCCCCAGGAGGACAGGAACTCTGTACATGTTCACATCTGTAGTCAGAGGACTTGGACACAGTAAATGCTCAAAACATATTAGTTAAATGCGGGAATGTACACTTGAAAGAACTGAGTATCTACTAAGTGTTAAGTTAGTGTGCTCAGTACTGGATATCCAAAGTTGCATAAGATAGAAGCCTCTCCCCTCAAGGTTCTAATATTCAAATGGGACACAGAAAGAAAGAAACCATCATAGACTGCTGTAATCGATACTTGAACGGAAGCATGTTCAGAGTACAAAGAAGGAATCCTTTCATTTTGGCTGGTGGTATTGGGATGGGCTTCACTGAAGAGACAATGTCTGAACTAAGTCTTGCAGCCCGAGTAGAAGCCCAGGTAAGTGAAAGGAAAGGGAGAGGGGGTGCAGTGGAGGACATGAAAAGACATGGCAATGAGAGAGAAGTTTGCCTGAACAAAACTAGAAGCGCTTCAGAGGACTGAACGCCACAATTTAATCTGTGGAAGATAATCCCAAACAAAGATTGGAAGATGAAAAGGAGCCAGAGGATGAAGATCCTTTTTGTGTGACGAATTTATTTGGAAGTTTATGATGAGTCATTGTAGGCTTTTAAACAGGGAAAAGGCCACAATCAGAGTTGTATTAGAAAGATCTCTCTTGTTACAATGTCAAGGGTGCAGTCTAGTTTAATGCCCAGGCTTCTGGCTAAGAAGTCTACATTTCCTGTTCAATACTGAGGCAATGAATGCTCATATCAACCACAGTTGAATAAAACGATACAATCTACAAGAAGTCTGAGAAAAGCAAAGGACCTGGAAATGTAGGCCATGAATATATAACTAGCGTAATTCTCAGCAAAAGGAACACTGTGGCTCATAAAATAATAATAGCAGCAACAACAAAAACACAAGATAAGTCCTGGAAATCTGAAACTTCTTCCCAAATTAGTAAACAAGTCAATAGTATAATAAAGAATAAACAGATAAAAGGGATCAAAATGCCATGTGAATAATGTTGGTGACACTTGAAGAGAAAGAAACTGAAAGAATGGAGAACTATTGTGTAATTCAAGGTAAATAATTTGTTTTAAACATGGGTGGAGACCAGTGTTTACTAAACATGAAAGATTAATATCGGTAGAGGAAGGAATTGTTTTTTTTTTTTTTTTTTATGCAAGAGGTCATTGTGAATAATGAAAAAAAAAAAAAAAGAACACAAGTTACCATAGAAACCATTTTAAAAATACTGAAGCAAACTTCAATATAAGGAATTTAAAATCTTACATAAATCATTTGGCCCAGACCCTATTTTAGGCAGTTGCCAATTTCTCCTTTTTCCAGATATTTCCATTCATTTGACTACAGACAAATAAAAAACTTATGATTTGCCTATTCTCAACATTATGACAAAGCTGAATATATTCTTATACCATAACTTCTTAACTGTCCAAATGAGTACATGATTACCTGAACACCTGAGTAATGACTGCTTGATTAAATTGTAGGATGTCATACAAAGATCAGGAGCTTTGTATTTAGGCGCGAATACCATGTAAAGAATCTGTCAATATTCTCATCAGCCCCAATTAGAAAGAAAATAAAAGAGAAAAATAACTGCTCAGAATATGAACTATTTTTGTAAGGCTCTTAAGATATAGGAGATAGGGGCACATGGATGGCTCGGTCAATTAAGCATCTGACTCTTGATTTGGGATCAGGTCTTGGATCAGGTCAAGATCTTACAGTTCTTGAAACTGATCCTGCATTGGGCCCCAAGTCAGGCTCTGCACTTAGGATTCTCTCTCTCTCTCTCTCTCTCTCTCTCTCTCTCTCTGACCCTTCCCTGCTCTCTCTCTCTCTTTCAAAATAAATAAATAAACATTTTTAAAAGATACAGGAGAAATTTATCACATGAAACTTAAAGTCCAGTATGTTTTTCCCCTTTATAGGTATCTATTACCCTAAATTACACATTAATGGAACTAAAGTTCATGGGCACCAGTGTGGTCTTCCTCCTTCTGGGTTACCCCAAGAACCCATTCTGATCCAACACAAGCAGGGTTAAATAGCCACCAGCACAGTGAGTTTTCCTCAATGCAAATGCAGTTTTCCCAAATTCAAGTCCTTTTGGGAAGGGTACCTCCCAGATTTCTGGGAGGAAATCCCAGAGTCCTCCCCATCTTTCGGATAACCCAAACACTTACAGTGTCATACCTTCTCTTTTCTTTTCAAGAAACTACGCCCTAGAGGAACTAATTAAACAATGACCAAAGCAATGAAAATACATGACACTGACTCCATGAAGATTTTCTCCAAAACACAAGAGGAATGCTATTAATTTTGCTATGTGGAAAGAACCTAGAAAAATGATGTCAAGGGGTGCAAGCGGAGATTTTGGAGGGCAGGAGGTGCACAAGGAAGGAAGGCACTGAGATGCGACAGTCACACACAAAAGGGCATTAGTGGGAGCACTGTTCTCATGAGGACCATCGGCTCCATAAGAATGCAGGACTTGTTAGAGCCAGAGTGAGAGGCATTTTATTCTTAAGATGCATTTTTGACTGGGCTCTACATGAAGTACAGAATTACACTTAATAAATTCTTAAGGAATTGCTCTTATCCAATTAACTTCCAAGAATCGTGCAACTCTTTATGGGGAATGCACAGGGCTATTCTTTTATTCTTCCAGAAATGAATTTGAAACTATATGCACATGTACTTGGCTCACTCCGGCCTGATATTTATATATATAAACACATAATCTTTTTATATACTATAAACATTTGGAAGCATGAACATAAAAAGAATGTTAACAGCATTAACATAATTGATCACTCCCTCCTTGAATTCTTTCTTCTCTTGGCTTCCAGATCTTCCTTCTTCTTTTTCGTACCCCATAGGCTGCAGCTTCTCAATCTCATATATGAGACCCTCCTCATTCCTTCACCACCTCATCGACCAATGGTGGATGATTTTTCAAACCTATGTTCCCTATGTGTCCTTGTTCTCCAGGTGGTGTCGATCAACCCCACAGTTTTAAATACTGTCTGTGCGCTCAGGATCTCCAAATACTTTCTCCAGCTGTGTCCTCTCCCTTGATGTCTACAGTCATATACACTCAGCCACTTTTTGGGCTATCCACCAGCCTTCTAAAATGGAACACATCCAAAAAAAGCTCTTGAGTTTCCTCAACCCTGGTCCCAATAGTCTTTTGTCTTATCTCATTTCAAAATGAAAAATGAGGGGGCCAACTTTCTTTCCTCTCTCTCATACACCACATTCAATCCATCAGAAAATTATTTCAGCTTTACTTTCAAAATAAATCTAGATTTTTACCACTTTTCTCCCCCTCCACTGTTTAGCATCTAGTCCAAGCTACTCTAATCTCTCTTGGTGATTTACCCAAATTACCTCCTTCTGGGTCACCCTGCTTCCACCACTGAAAATCAGTATGATATTACATATTTATATTGTATTCACTCAACAAATACTTATGAAGAATCCACATTATGAAATGCACTGCCTAGTCAATCTGTAGGGCACCGATGTGAAATTGACCCAATTTTTGCCTTCAATGTGTTTACATTCTGAGTGGTTGGATTAGCCACACGCACATAACATAACGCAAAGCAATACTAGATAATTCCTATTATAGTGCTACAAAGTGCTAAAGGGCTTTAGACAGAATTTCTGATTTTATCAGCAACAGAGACTTCATGGAGGAGGCTGAATTTAAGTTGAGCCTTGAAGATAAGTCGGGTTTTAGGAGGAGCCAAGAGAGTTCATTCCCAAAAGCTCCCTAGAAGATCACAGAAGAGTCAGGGCATCTTGAAAGCATTGCAAATAGTGGCATTTGGTAGATATCTAGGGCTAGGTAGGGGAGCGAGAGGAGACAAATGCTGGGCAGTTAAGACGCAGTTTGAATAAGGAAGCCAAGCCAAGAAGTTGGGATTTAATAAGGAGGTCAAGAGGTCAAGGAAGATTTTCATCACGGGAGTGACAAAATTAAGTGGTATATTAAAAGGAATTAATTTGAAAGCAATGTGTAGGAATGCTTTATGTTTTATTTGTAGGCCTCAATTGCTCTTAGGCCTAGAGGCCAGCCACATACTATATCAACAGCAATATAGAGTACCCAAACTGCATATTTAAATATATTAACCCGTATATAATTTTTGAATTGATTTGATTTACCTTTGACTAGTTGAAATGATTATACATTTGTAAACCTCTATTAATTTTTTTAAGTTTATTTATTTATTTTTGAGAGAGAGACAGAGAGGCAGAGAGAGAATTAAACCTCTGTGAATTTTGATTTAGCAGTTTTCTTTTTCTATTTGAGAGCCAATATTTTTGCAGGCCTTTGAAGATCCTGAAGGCCTTCAGGTACCTTCTCCATAACCCAGGATAGGTAAAACAGCTCTGCAAACAGACAGGTTTGGAGGACAGGGCATTCATTATATGAATGTATAATGTATACACTTTATTGCATTTAAAAGTAATATGAACATGTAATATACCATTAGGAAGGAAAAATATCTTTAAAGCATGAAAGTTAAAAAAAAAAACAACACATGCATCTGAGAGCTGAGCATAGGCACTGGTTCGGCTGGATGTGTGTCCTTAACATGATTTTATGATCATAACCCAAGTTTGATTAAAAATAAAATTCAGATAAAAAAAATATTTTGAAGGGGCAAATACAGTGGGATTCCATTTAACTGGTTTCTTCCTTTGCTTTTACATTATGTCTTGACTAATTTCATCTTCAATTCGTTAATTTAGGGATTGTGATTTATCCATTTATTCATTAAAGATTTATTTAACCATGATGTTCCAAAACATAAATAAATGATCACTGTTTTGTGCTGCATTTTGCTTAGTATTTAAATTTGAGATAGTAGCACACAACATTCATTGTAGGGAGAAAGAGATTAAACCAAATAGAGAATTTCATCCTAAATACAATAAATGGATTTTTGGCAATATAAGAAGAGTCATTAAGTCAGAGTAATAAAATTTAGAAGTTAATCTCTCAAGGCACTGTAAAAAAATGAGAATCCTCATAAATGACAAACCTTTCCTTCTCCGATGTTTATTTAATGTTACACTAAAGGAAATTATGCCATTTATTTATTAATGTTGATTCTACTATCTTATTTTATTATTTCATTTCATTTCATTTCATTTTATGTATTATTTATTTTTGACAGAGAGAGAAAGAGTGTAAGTCCGGAAGGGGCAGAGAGCAAGGAAGACACAGAATCTGAAGCAGGCTCCAGGCTCTGAGCTGTCAGCACAGAGCCCAATGTGGGGCTCGAACTCATGAGCTGTGAGATCATGACCTGAGCTGAAGTCAGACGCCCAACTGACTGAGCCACCCAGGTGCCCCTGATTCTACTTTTCAGTTAACTTTTTTGTTAGCTGAGGTTTTATTTTACAGTATAATAGATTTACAGGGAATGTCATATTTAACCCAAAAAGAGTTTAACCATAAAAGCCATTTTAGAGGGAGGCATGATTAGGTTTTACTGAACAGTTAGCAAATTTCATAGGTACGTCTCCAAGAATACGTATTTATCCCTTTTCTCATTTCTTTCGCCTTGAATTTATTCACAGGTTTAAAAATAAAAACTTGACCTTGCAATCAGTAATCCTCCTTTTTTATCAAAGTAATCTCCATACAACACCTTCGCATGCACATTTTGAATCTTCTCTGGCATTTACCACTCATTTTATAAGTTTACACTGATGCCGCCCCGGCTTACAGTAACAAACACTGATATGTCCATTTAAAACTCCTTAAACTTTGATAGACTATCTTCAAATGAAAAAAAAATGTATTTGATAAAAGCCATTCAACAAATCTTTTTTAAGCTAATGTTATGTAGCAGCATGATGACATTTACAAAGATATTGTCATTGTCTTAAAGAAATTTATAATCTTAAGAGTTCAGACATGTATCTTTTTTTAGATGTGACTAACAACTGAAATGACTCCATAAGCCACCTGTGAAATGGAACCCCTTAGCCGTTAAAGAGCCGAAAAGATATATATTAACAATGTGCTTTTAAAATTTTAATATTCTTGTATCATACTATTGTCTTGTATTTGCTTTTAAGGTTATATTTAAACTGATGGAAGTTACAGAAACCTTCATTATTCTCAGGAGCAAACGAAAGTCTGCATTGCAGTCTGTCTGCTCATCCATAATTCAGGATCCCAGCCTAAAACATTATGCTCAAACAAGCACAAATATTGGCAAAGGTGAAATATTGAACTACTACAGTAGCAGCTAAATTATGTAGCAATCTGTGTATGTGTTTCAATTTCCTAGCACTAGAAATAAAAATTAAAAGCAGAAAAACAGTCAACAATTATGGTTATAAACTAAATAAGCAAGTGAGCAAAGCCAAGTTGCCATTATGCAAAGCTACATGATTTTTATTAGTTATACACAGATCCAATAAGACAATAAAACTCAAGAGGGGGAAAAATAACACAGTTCCTTGGATTATCTAAGAAAAAAAAAGGGGGATTCTAGAAAAATGTCCTCATGGATTTGAACTTTGAAAATAGCAACTCTGGTTCTATTTTAAGTTAACAGATTTATTTTTCCTCAAATATATTCTCTCATTTGTCTTCATTATCTGGACAATAATGCTAGCCCTCCGTTAATTAGCACCATGGTCACTGGTTTGGAGGTTCCAGCAGGTAAGAACAGACACTAAGTACCCTTGACAGAAAATAGATCTCCTCTGTCTGGGGAGGTTGACTCTTGTTTGGGCTCAAAGCATCAGCAGGATGCACAATGAGAACTGAGATGCAGTGGAGACACAAACCTTGCCAGCTAATTCAGCACAAGTAACCCAGCAGATCAATATGCTAACAGATATATCCACCATATCACCTTCTGTTACATTCTGTTTCCACTGCTGTAGGCTAGGTCCACTGCACCTTGTGGGAGTACAGACCTTTCATTTTGCTGCCATTAATAACGTGTGTGTGTGTGTGTGTGTGTATGTGTGTGTGTATATATATGTATGTATATATACAGTAGACAAAATTCCTGAGCATTAGATATTTATCATTAGTTTTTAGCATCAATTATATATATATACATATATAATACGCATATATATATACACGTGTATATATATAATTGATGCATATATGTATATATAATTGATGTGTAGATATATATGTGTATACACATGTATATATATCTGTATACATGTATATATATAATTGATGCTAAAAACTATATGTATATATATGTATATATATATAATTGATACTAAAAACTAATGATAAATATCTAGTGCTCAGGAATTTTGTCTACTGTCGAATGGTAGAAGGTTTATTGTTCTGAGTTTGTCAGATACCCTTATCACATGTTATAATTCTTCCTTTTACTAGAAAGGAAAAAGTAATTAATACAGTGAGTATAGTCACTTTATTATGTAATAAAATTACTAGTTTTATACAGCACAGGATATATAAAACTACTAACATTCCTTCTCAAATCTGCATGGCTAGAAAAATTTGCAACAAATTATCAAGCCTATGCCTCTTCATCCAATTTTCTTCCATGGCTATTTGAACAGCTCATTAGATGAGAGTAGAGTTTTTAAAGCACTTTTCGTCATCATCTTGCTGAGCTTGAAACAATCCAGAGTGTGAGCAGTCCGCATTTTACAGGGGGGGGGGGGGCTCAAAATGCACAGATGTTAAAATGGGACAGCCACTGGGACAAGCCAGGAGTGGGGTGGGAGTGAGGGGCTCCAGTCCTTCCCCTACTCCACACACTTCTCAGGAAAAACCACATATCTATACACTACAGAAATAATAAGAGACTGAGGCACAGTACTCTTCCCTCCCCTCTTAACCTAACCACTACCTTACTAAAAAAATTTCAAAGCAAAATAAGAATAAAAAGTAAACACTTTGTACAATCATAATCTGATTCTTAATCTTTATCAAATTACCCTGTACAATTTCCCTTTATTGTGTGTGTGTATATACATATATGTGTATATATATACACACACACATATATATGTACATATATATGTATATATATATGTGTGTATATATGTACATATACATATATATATACACATACATACATATGTAGATATATATATATGATCCAGGGAATTTTCGTATTTAATAAACTCAAAGGAAAATCTGCTTTATTACCTAATTATCTTCCTTATCTTTTGTAAGGGACCTCTGGTTTCCTTTCCATCTTTTTGTAAATGAGGTCACTGAGGCACAACATGGCTCAGGAATTTGTGCCCAGGAAACAACAAAGACAGACACAGACAGAAAAATGGAATTCTAAGTTCAGTATTCCATCTACCCAAAAAAAGATGTACAATTTAAACTGGAGATCCTTAGCATTGTGTAGACATAATCAGGGTTTGTTTGTTTGTTTGTTTGTTTTTGGCCTATGGAGGAGGTCTATGCCCACATATTCAGCAAGGATCTGTTCTTTTATTTAACCAAGCTCTTTCTGGTGTGACGATGAGATCTTCCAGCAATAAGCTTGAAATAAGTGCCACTGGCACTGAAGCATCAAAAACCAGCCCAGGACAATCAACACGCATGGGAGCCTTGTGATTGCAGGGGTGTCAGGGACAGTGGTGGCCTCCGGTCTGACATGGAGAAACGCACAGCTCCACTAAGCTCGTGCCTTTCTGTAGCTGAGAGCACGCCCTGGGCCACGAATGTCCAGAGTTTCACCTGTATTTGAAAGTCAAGAGGGCTTACCTGGAAATGACTGCTATGCACATCAAATACACTATAAGTGAGGAAGGTGGGATTGTAAGAGATTATTATGATGGTCGCGGTGGAAAACCACAGCAATCGCTTGCTTGCTGGAGATACTCGAAGAGCAAAAAGCCAACCTGTAACATTACTTTAGGTGCTCCTGACAAATACCAGGAAAAAAAACCCTATAAAATTTGAATATTTTTATATCCGTTTCAAGTTGGGGAGAGGTAGCATTAGGACTGTGACAAGGAAGCAATATTTTCATAGTCTTCTAAGATGATTATTTTTATGCTTTAAAGAATATACATGTTTCAATGCATGTGTAATTCACAATTACAAATTAATCCATAAGCTGCTATAACATTTCACTGCGAATCGTCTTCTAGAAAAGTTGGCTATTAGAGAAAGAACAGTGGGGAGGAAGGTGGTTCTAGTCCACACACTGCCACTCGCCATTAATCCCGTCACGTCTTAAACCCTCTGCACCTCTTTGCCCCTCATTTTGCTAAAAGACTTTCTAGATCTCTGAGGGCTTCCTAGTTGGGATATTTAAACTATTAGTTGACTTATCTGACCACAGCGTACAATTTTTTGTCACCGTCGTCATGATACCCTTGTGCACTGTCACGGCACTGTATTGTCATTGGTGACTGAAGGGCAGTTTGGCGATAACTGAATTCCCAGCTAGACACTGAATAACCACTAAAGATCACACTAATGCAGACATAAAACCAAACAAAGAGGTTGGTCTTTGTCTCTTTTCTACGTGAAAAAGATAGCATCTTCAAACAGCATGACTAGTCTGAAAACGCGAGCATGAGAGACGTCATTTTGTGATCCCTTGCTGTAGTTTCATAAAATTGAATAAAAGTGCAAGCAAATTGAAAAGATCCTGAGTTAAGTTGGTATTTAAAGTGTACTTAAAAAATACAGAACAAACCCTGACATTTCTGACCCTTACCTTGCAACCTTTGCATCACATTGGCGATGTCCCGGGGAGACCGTGAGGTCCTGGAGGCAGCCATGCTGTCTCCCCCAGCAGGAAACCAACAGCAGACACTCTTGTCCCAGGGCGATGTAGCACCATATCACTCACGAAAACATACCGGAGCTTTCTGGATCTGTTCGGTCGTAAACGAATCCCCAGCGCTTGCAGCAGCTGGCAAGGAGATGCCACTTCCAAGACTGAACCACTTCTTTTCTTTCTTTTATTTTAAGACTGTTCTCTTAAATGAACTCAGGAATCTGAAAAACAAATAGAAAAGGTACAATATTAAAAAAAAAAAAAACTACATACGTCATCCTAGTGCTAAAAAGAAAACCATTTGTATTCAATTCGAATAGATCATTCATTGCCAGGTAAAATATTTACAAAGCACTATGCAAATGCTAGGAATTCTTATATTTGACAAAATAAATACGTACATGAGATACACATAATAAAGTTGGTTGCTAAAAAGGAAATGTTCACGTATTCCATGTTTTCTCTTTAAACTATCTTTCTCCATTGATCTATGAAAGTGAATGTACTATGAAGTCTTTCTTAATACTCTCAAGTTCTCTTATATATGCTATTTCAGCCTGCTTTGTGCATATATTTTGCTGTTTCATTTGTACAATTTCCAGGAATGAGATTAAATCTTAGCTCCTAGATGGGCACTAAGTAATGTACAGAATTATTCAATAACTGTATTTTATACCTGAAACCCATACAACACGGTATGTTAACTACACTGGGATCAAAATATAAAAATAAAAACTTAAAAAAAATCTTAGCTTCTAATAACTATTTGATAAGTTAAAACAGTATAAATGGAAAAGTATTTCATTCTAAAAATGTGAGTTTCAAATATTCTGTTTTCAGACGTCAACACAGATTTGATTTAGCTTCTTTCTTTCCCATACAGAAAGACTCCAAAACAGGTTGTAAGGCTAGGGTTAGGGGTGGCTTGAGCAGAAAGGCCATTTTCTTTCTAACCCCATCCTGAATTCTCAGCTTTGGTCAAGTTTAATTCATCATCCTGGACTGGGCAAGGAGACAGAAAGGTTAAGAGAGTAGTTGAAATCCTGACATTGAGACATTTAGTTTGAAGAAGGATTTCCTAACCCTAAGGTTAGGTGAAGAGAAGGTTTCGCCAGAAGTAGGATAAATAATGAAGAAAGGAGCAGAGGTTGAACATGCACCCAGAGACAGACACTTAACCAAGGGGCCGCACACCAAGGCATTAATGCACACCTGTGCATTATGAAGAGGAAGGTGAAGAAAAAGAGCGGGCCGGGGGCAGGGAAGGATGGTATAGACACACCTGTAGGGAAAGCACATCCATGTGGGACGGGCCACCTGCCAGAAGGAAAAAGAAAGAAACCAAGAGGAATCGATGAGTGCTATCAACAACTGTATTATAACCTGAATGTGTGGTCATTCAAACAGTATGATTTATGAGACAGGGGCTGTGTGATAGAGTATATTATAAATTACGACTAATTTTAAGATGGCATTATTAATATTAGCATGCATGGGTATCTGGTTAGAATGCATGAATGCAAAGCTGATAACACCTGTTTCAGAACACTATCTCAAAAAGGATGCAAAACATTGCATATTGCTGCTGCCCTATGGAAAAAGCATCCGAAAGGTATAATGGAGCGAGAAGAATGTACTTGGTCACTTAACAAGTTAGGGTGAGATGGTGCAGTGAAGTAGCCTTAACTGGTAAGAAGACACAGGCAGACTTCTCTTGGCTACTTGAAAGGGTATTTAGTAGAAGGAGGACCCAAAACTTGGCAGCTTCTGGGCTAGAGAGGTACCTTTCAACGGGTGGCTTTCCAAGGGATCCTCAGAGGAGAAATAATTGTTTATGGCTGGCCTGGCATGCATCAAGGCCTTTAGCCTTGCTGGAATTATGTGCCTATTAGCAGCCCTCGTCTCCTGGGGGAAAATATTCCACTTGCCCACAGGCAAAAGCTACCATAGTTTGAAGACTAGTAAGCAGTGGGAAGTGCCTTGAGGATATTACAAATGGGTCCTTTAAACTGTTAGAAAGTGAACTTCCCCAAATGTAAGAATATAACTTTCTCTAGCTGGCTAGAAAACTACATATATACTAAGTAGAGATGAAGGAAGAAATTCATGTTAATTCAGTTATCCCAAGGCAGCTTCTGATCAGCACTGGAGTTCATAAAAGTCATGACTCCCACCATCAATCAAGAATTATGGAATTAAAAAGGATTTCTGTAAGTCACTGCATTACAGATCACCATGTTTCTACCCTCTTCTCGTTCACATTTATGTTATATAATAGATTAATCTCCAACTCTCCTCTCCCTCTCTTTTATACATATAAATATATATGTACATATATATACATATAAATGTATATAAATGTATATATATGTACTTGATACAAATACTTGAGATATATATATACATATATATATATATGATATATTTATCTTTTGAAGGCCATGTTAAACTCAGAATTTCTGTACTTATGTCTAAATTCAGGTTACGTATTCAGTCTTACTTCTATAGTATAACAAATCCATTCTGAGTCTCAGAGGTCAAGGCTGGGGGTACCAAGATGAACATGACATAGTTTCTATTTTTTGAGGAGCTTAGAACATAGTGGGAGATACAACATATTAAAAAAAAAAAAACAATATAACAATACCACGGGCAAGTCCAAATACAGAGATGGAAAATACAAAGGGTGGGCGCTAAGCCAATCGGAAGGTTCTGGAAAAGTGTCCTGGGAGGGAGCTCACCCCTGAACTGAATCTTGGTAAATGAGCTAGTCAGGAAAAAAATATGAAAGACACATGCCAGGTGGAGTGAATAACTTGAGCAAAGTCATGGACACAAGAAACAGATGATTCTATGTGGGAAGCACCAAGAGTTCGATCACGAAGGACTCTCCCAGGTGACATTCTGGAGCTGAGGCTGGAGAAGGAGGTAGCACCGGATGGTTGAGGGCCCTGTGTGCTATGCTCAGAAGCTTCGTCCTGATTCTCTGTGGGAGGCAATAGGAAACCACTGGATTTTAAGCTACAAGTGCCCAAGTATAATTGAGATTATTCTAGGTACAGTTTTTAAGGGTATATTTGAAGGAGACAAGACTGAAAGATTCAGAAAGATCCCTAAGGAAAGTATCTCAGGAGTCAAGATGATGACAGACTAAAATAAGACAGTGAGTACAGGGTAAGATCTGAAAAATCTCTAGGAGGCAAATGTGTAGGGAGGGGAGATAGGAAATGGGCAACGGGGTTGTCAAAGTGTCTCGGATAACTCTCAGGATTCTGCCTTGAGACTGCATGGGTCGTGGTACCATCAACTGAGCTCAGCAGCCAGAGGGGCTGTGCAGATCTTACTTCCAATATCTTCACCTCATGCACTCATATGCTTGCGGTAACAACCTCGCCCTTGTGTGGGGCACTGTTAGCTGAGCAGATCCCAAGGATCACTAAATACCTGGCCCAGGCCCCCCACCCTGCTTGAAGCCATCCTTAAATGCTCCTGTACACACTGAGCACTAACAACCCATGTTATTATAAGTATAATTTGTCTTATATTCACCACCACTGTTAGTCTCACACTCTAAGTAGACTGTGAACATTCTGCAAGGGTAGAGTCTATAACTGTTCTCACTTTGACATCTCACCATCGATGCCAAATGGATCCCTGAGAACATCCCAGGCCCTCAACAGACATTTTTGTTTTACAGAAAACCCCTCCCTCCTCACTGCAAAAGGAGTAAATGCAATATCCTTCCTTTTTCAGACAGAAGATAAAATATTTTGTTTTCATCATATGTGCATTTCCTCCTTTGTGAAATTCTGATAGTCTTGCTGTTTACTGATACTTTCAGGGGAATATATAAGAAATTTCTAATTAATCAAACAAATAAAATAAAAAGAAAATAAAAGGAAACTGGGGGTCAGAAGATATGAGTCTAGGCTTAGCTTTGTTCCAACTAGCTGACTGAGTGTGAGCTGGAAGTCCCCAGTAACGACCTACCACAGGGAGTATGGTACCACGACATCCACACACTATGGACTAAGAAAGATCTGGGGCAGAGTCTTAACTCCATCCATGCGACCTGAAGAAAAGTAAACTTTTCTGAGCACTTGTGGCTTCATCTGTAAAATGAAGTCATTTCATGCTAAATTATTGGTTTAATTTTATCCTGCATAAATTTAAAAAGATAAATATGTAATATGCTTAGCAGACTGTTTGGCATGTAGCAGAGGTCCAGCAAATAACTGGTTTCCATTTTCCTTCCCCTGGCCTCAGTTTCTCTACCTGCAATATGCGAAGTGGAGAGGTGCCCTCAAGCATGCTCCCCAGGTCCAAAACCAATGGCAGCACAAGTGACCACTAAAATAGCTGGTCAGAGGTCACAAAAGCTTGAAATTCACGCCTGGAACTGAGCGATTGTGGGCAGTTGAGGTTGTGGGCAGAGGAAGTTCCAGCAGCACCAACGAGCTCACTATTCCCAGGGAAATTAAGAGTTTTTAATAGGTGCAGGATATCATGGGCAGTGAGGGGGACCAGTACTGGGATGGAAAGAGAGAATCAGGTAGACATTGATGGGTTGTGTATGAATTAGCAGTCCCGGCACCGTCTCCAAATCCTTCCAGGAGAAGATCCGTCTGTAGCTAAAGCCATCCACCACTCCAGGCAGAGAAGTAAGAGCCCAGTACATTTCATACAGCAAAAGGGTATTGAGAAACTATTTGTAAAGGACAATGGTACTGAGTAAATAGCAGTAAACAAGACAGATAAGCCCCTGGTAGAGCTTCCGCATCAGAGGGGGAGATGAAATCGATAATATGACAACAAAGCAGGGTGAGTTCTCTCATGGAGAAATCCAGGGAACTGTTCGAGCAAACTGAATACCCAATCGATAACCATCTGCTGCAATTATTGTGCAGAATGCAGTGGGAATTTACACCGTCTGCTATTTGGGATTCTCCTATCTGAACCACACTCTTCTAACACCAGCCCCCGTGAAAAAAGCACAGGAGTGAATCATCAAACCTGGACTTCTCTAGTCTCTAAGCAGAATGGACAACTCGCGGCTAAGGCAGTTTTTTGTTTGTGCTCCTAAAAAAAAAACGCGTTAGGAAAAACATTAGGAGGAACACTGCTAGGCCCTAAGAACACATCTTAAAGCAATGCAACTACAATTTTAGGTACTAGGAAACGATAACAGAAAATTCCAAACCCTGCAACCACCAGAGATGATGTGGTTCATTTCTCACTGAGAAAGATGCACTGAGACCATAAGACACAAACAGGGTCACAGCCGTATGAAATATAAATATTACTGAAGTAGACATCTAAATATGTATAAGAATAGAGCCCCTACTAAAATTCACTATTAAGCAAAAATAAAAAAGCTAATAAATACACATCCACCCCTTCTAAGTCCTTTGCTGGAGTGAGTCATGTAAGTGTCTAATTTTAAAGTTAATTATTGTTTTTCTCTATTCATCCTTTAGCAATGGTACTAATTAATAAACACTAAGATGGCTAAGCAGTAGGGAGAAAAGGGACATCTGGAGTTAATACAGATATATTACTAATGTATGTGTATGGGCTATCAGTGAATAGTACTGTTAATTATTCACTACTATGAAATGTACAGGGTAACAAATAAGAATCGGTCCTTTCTCTGGAAGAACAAACATGGAAACAGGTAACCAAAAGACTAAGTACAGAGCGGATCAGTATGACAAATATGACGTGTCATGATTCAACTTTTGGGGGGAAGGTTGCAGTATAAATCAGGCCCAAAGATATCTACTACCTTCCTCCCATACTTTGCTAGAGTATATGTTGCACTTCTTGCCAAACACTGGTTCTGGTTGGATTACATCACAAGGAAGGACGCCTAAGACAGTGAAGAGGGGGAGAAACACGATTCCCTCACAGGGGAGTCTTGGGCCCTGTGTGATTCTCAAGGTCAGGCCACGGGGTGTGGCTGCAGTATCTAGAGGTGAGAAAACGCCAGCAACTTGGCCCAGTCATGGGCTTCCTACATCCTGTTCAATTTACACCGCCTGTCATTTCCAAGAAGCTATGTGTGCTGCCTACTTTCAGAGAGCAGGTCCCAGTGAGGTGCCCTCCACATTTAAGACAAGCAAGTCCTGAAAAATCCTGAATGGTAAACTACCTTTTCCCAACCTCGGCTCCCTTGCAAGAAAGAATCCAGGGACAAGAATTTGTATGTGGGGACAGTGAGAACAGAAACAAACCAGTTTGTGAAAAATCATTAGTCAAGAAAGATAACAATGAGTCTATAATGTAATAGCTGAGCAAATATTTTCAAAGGCTAGCAATATTATTATCTGAGTCAGTCTGAAGATGTGCCTTTATCTTCAGCATGAAACATATTAAATTAGCATTGATCTGGTACATTTTGTTCTCAATTTGCCACCAAGTAAGGAACAGACTCAAAAACACAAGAAAAAAAAAAACAGCTATGTGTTTTATTACAATGTTCTGGCAATATTAGGAACTTTTTACCCATACTATTAATCTTTTTCATCATGGGGAACAGCAGGCCTCTTAAAAAACAATCCTCACGACTAATTAAATCAGCATTTTATGCAGATGTGGGTCATATTAATAACTGTTGCTTAACTGAAAATTACTACATTTGTCTCTTGCATAAGTCTGGCTTTTGTCTACAAATACTTCCTTTCGTAAAGCGGATCTCAGATGAAGACAAAACTACACTCAAAAAGAGAAAAATAATTCGTTTAGAACTTTCCTAACGTTCACAGATGAATTTCAGATACAGACAGGTTTCCCACCCCAAGCTGCAAAGCTGAGAACGAACATTCCAGGATGCTAACAGCGGTTTCACAGCCGGTGTTTCTCCCTGGGCTGGGCCTGAACTTGCAGCCTCCAAGCTCTTGGCACCCCAGGCGGCACACCTCACCGCGGTTCCCACCGGGCTTTCTTTGCTTGGCGGCCGACAGCTGCTTTACTCTGCACTACTTTCCTGCCCTTTCGCCATGCACCTGCCGCCCTGTGAACCACCATTTCACCGAACTCCTCGGGCAGCAATGCAAAATTTCTGAAATGTGTCTTTCCGGGGAGGAGATGAAAGTTATCTTGCCCTCTAGCGTAGGCTCTGCCTGGAAGCAATTGCAAGGTGACTGTCTGAAGCCCGGCCTCTGCGAGGTCTTCCAGCCCTCGGCCGGGGCTATTTCCCCGCCCCCCTCAGCCCTTCCTAAAATAGTCGAGGGTGGAGGAAGGGAGGCTCCTAGAATTTGCCCAACGCCCTGCATCTCCCATCTGATAGTAGCAACAGTACCGACCAGCACAACAAGAGGGTGGCTGCCTTTTGCTTCTGCATCACTGGAGCCCAAGAGAAGTGCCACAAGCGGAAATGACAACGCGAGCGGGGGATATTAATAGGGATATCTACGTACGAGAAGCAGGGAGGACGCTCTCCACCTCCTTATCTCCTCATCCCTGAGTGTCACACACGTACGCACACCAGCACCGCCGCCACCATCGCCGCCCTCTCCCTCCCGTGAAGCACGCACAACCCCGGCATGCAAGTACAAACTTGCTCACAATTGCCTCTGCAATTTGTTCGGCGAGCACCCACATCAGCGCGCTCGCTCGCTCGCTCGCCCGCTCGCTTTCTCTCCCCTCTCCCTCTCCCCTGCCCTCCATCTCTCCTCCTCTTTCCTTTTACCTTCGCTCTCCCGGGCTCGTCCAGGTTCCCGGCAGCGAGGCGAGCGCGCGGCCAGCGGCGGGCCCCGGGAGCCCGGGCGCCGCGGCGGGGCTGCAGGGAGCCGGGCCGCCCGGGTTACAGAGTGCACAACACGCCGGCCGGCTCCCGCCCGCGGCAGATCCGCAGCCGCGCTCCCCCCCACCCGGGCCGCTCGCACGCGCGCTCACTCCTGCGCCCAGCTGCTCGGCGACTCTGCCCTCCCTCTGCAGTCGGGTCCTCCCCTCGGATGCACCCTGGGGTTTTAGGCCTCCCCCCACTCTCCCCCCCCTTCCCGCCCCCCGCACGAGTGCTCCTTTCGGAGGGGAAGGTCGGCCCGGGGGCGGGGGGGGGTTGGGGGGGAGGGGGTTCAGCGCCCCTGGCAGGTTGCCTTGGCTACCCTGGCGCCGCCACACCCCTCCCCGGCCCCGCGCCCCGCGCCCCTGGAAGAGCCGGTGGCTGGAAGAGCCGGGGGCGGGGGCCTGGAGGCTCTCTCGCAGGCTTCCCCTACCTCCCGGAGATGCACGGCCTCCGGCGCTTCTCCGCAGCTGCAAACCCGAGCTGTGACCCACCCTCTCGGCGAATCTTTCCACGGGGTCCACCTCCCGGGGGGGAGAGGAGGAGAAGGAATGGCCGAGAGCTCCGAGAAGGAGATGCGCTGCCCTAGCCGCTAACTTTTGCCTGGGGTTCCCACTGCCCGGTTGACCTTTCTAAGCAGAACCTGTCTTGAAAGGCTGGGGAGGTTCCCTGATGGTCCCAGGAAGGAAGTGATGCAGTTCAACGAGGACATTTAGCAGGCTCCTTTTAAATCAACTTTCACAAAGATCATAACAGCTGACTTTTCTGGCTGTCAGAACAGTAGCAAATAATTTTAGGGAGACTGGTCAGACTAGAGGCTTTTGCTGTTGTTTATAAAGCTTGGATTTCCTGAGAAGGCACTTGACACCTTAAATTCTTATATTCTTGGTTACTCATTAAGATGATTCTGAAGAACCACCTTCAGTTTCTTCAGACGCACTGTATCCATGCCGTTCGTTGTGGAGCCCTGTGTCTTTCATCACAAGTCCCTCTCCCGGTGTAGAGGAGGTCCTGGTGTTGCCTAGGTAGCATCCAGGAGAATCTATTTTGTTGTGGTTTTATGGTCTCCAAGCAAAGTCAAACACAGTCTCCCTCCACCGACAACAAAACCCAAGTCCAACAGGATTATGGCAACTCAAATAATGAAAACTATGTTGCAAGAATCTTAAAAATAACAATTATCCCTCGGGGGGTGCCTGGGTGGCTCAGTTGGTTAAGTGTTCCACTTTGGCTCGGGTCATGATCTCAAGGTTTGTGGGTTTTAGCCCCATGTGGGCTCTGTGCCGACAGCCCAGGGCCTGGAGCCTGCTTCAGATTCTGTGTCTCCCTCCCTCTCTGCCCCTCCCCCACTCGTGCTCGCTCACGCGCGCGCGCGCTCTCTCTCTCTCTTTCTCTCGAAAATAAATAAACATTAAAAAAATTTTAATAGTAATAATTATCCCTCAGATTTTTAATCCAAACAAAACAGTTTCCTATTCTCTAAATTTGCTAAATGCAGGGACTGTCCTAAGTTGATGAAGTTTCTCGTTGCTTCCTGCCTTTTGCTCACTTGCCACCAACACTCCACGATTTAGCTGTGTATTTTCTTGAAATTCCTTCTTCTTCCAGACCCCATCAAAACCACAATATCTGAAAGGAATCTGATCTGATGTGCTGTTTTTCCTTGTATTTACATTTTTTTAGAGACCAGAGAATTTCTAATGGTGGAATTCCTTACACCAGGAAAGTTGGGTCTGGAGAGGGTGCTGTTTGGGTGAATCACTCTCAGTGTATACCCTGCCTCTACCTCAGGGTGACCATCGTCCCAGAACTCATCATGGAGATAACCCATCACAGCCCAGTCATTCCAGATAACAGCCTCTTCCTGTGTGGTCACCAGACTTAGATCCAACTTCCAGGCCTACCACTCACGAGGAAAGGATCAGACTCGGTTCTCCTCTCAGTCTCTACCTTTATCGAATCAATTCACCCTGAAGCCTGTTGAAGACAGGATAAGAAGGTATTTTACATGCTCACTGCTCAGTGTGTTAAGCAATTGCTTCCTTTTTTTTAATTTTTAATTGTATTTAAATCCAAGTTAGTTAGCATATAGTGTAATAAAGACTTAAGGAGTAGAAATTAGTGATGTATCACTTCCATATAACGCCCGGTGCTCATCTCAACAAGTGCCTTCCTTAACGTCCATCACTCATTCGACCCATCCCCCAACCCACCTCCCCTCCAGCAACCCTCCGTTTGTTCTCTTTTAAGAGTCTCTTAGGGATTAAGCAGTTGCCTCTTTAGGTTGACCCACTTGAGAAGTAAGTTGTGAGACAAACATTGCTCCCACCAACTGAAACTCCTTGATGAGAGCTAGCTACTCTCTTCCTAGGCTCAGGCGGTGAGAATCTGGGGCCATCTGGCCGGCACTGGTTGCCTGATGAGCTGACCTTCCACTCTCAGCTGATCTTCATCCTCCACACAAGGGCCAAGCACATTATAGACTTTTGGAAAGGCTCGTCTTTCTCGTATCCCCCTGTAGAGGTTTGCTGTAGCCCCATTATTCAACAACTTTGGCTTAACTGCCTATCAAATGCCAAATGTTGTCCTAAGTACTGTGGCTACTTCCTGGTTCCTGCCTTCATGGAGGCAACATGATCAGGAATATAGACATGCATCAAAGAACCACGCGAATAACTATAAAACCCCAACCTTGAAGAAAAGGCAAGTGTTACGAGAGCCTTCGGAGATTAGTTTAATTAAGGGATTAAATTAACTTAGTTTAATGATCGGAAAGACTGGTAGGAAGTGATGGGCAGAAGAAGGGGTATTAACTAGGCGAAAAAGGGGTGGGGTGGGGTGTGCAAACGCATGCCAAAGGAAAGAGCTCTTGGAAAGGCTCCATGGAAGAAAAGGGCACAGTGCATTTGGAGAACTGAGGAAGACCAGTGTAGCTGCAGAAGAGACAGCAAGGGAGGGGAAGGAGCTTCGGGAACAATGGGCCCCAGGAGGTTCCAAAGGAATGGACACACCGTGCAGCCCTGAAAGAGCAGCCTGCATTGATGAGTCTTTACGTGGAGCCATTAAAGCATTTTCAGTAGGGTGGTGCAACATGATCAGATTCATGTTTTGAAATTTTCCCATTGGCTGTAATATGAAAACGGGTTGGGCATTGGAGCCAAAATGAGTACAGGTAGATGAGTTAGAAAGCTGCTACAGTGACCCTTTAGGAAGATCATGGCATTCATTATTAGAAGAATGGTGGTGGGTTTGAGGGGAGTTTAATAGCTAAAATATATGGGACGTAAGGCCATGTGTGGCCAAAGGAAATCAGAATAGTATAGGGGTTAAAGTCTTGGGTTTGGGGGCAAGAAAGGCCTGGGTTTGGATCCCAGCTCCATCATTAGCTACCAATGTGATGTGTAGCTAGTAATTTAACCTCTCTCAAGTTCAGATTTTACAAACCCGCAAGTGGGATTATAACAGTATATCTCATTCATAGGGCTATTGCAGGGACTAAATGAGCTGATACCTGGAAAGCACTTCTCACTTCAGTGCCTGGCATGTGGTCAGGATATGCAATATAATTACAATCCATCATTATTATAGTTATTACTACTATTCCAGATGCTTCTGAGGTTGTCAAATAAAGGGAAAACAGTGTCTACTTCACTTTGCAACAGGCTGATTGCTTTAGGATACCAGTTCCTAAGGGCAGAAAAATATAATCACAGGACCATCACAGGCCAAGAAACAGTTGCCAGGGTAGCAATCTCCAATTTCCTCTTCCACCAAGGTCAAGGCCTGTCCTCCTCATCTGTCTTCTTTTCATACTCTTTCAGTTTACATGGAGTCCCATTCTCATGCAGCTTGGCAGCTAGACCCCCAATATCCCTTCTCTCCATTAGTAGGATGTGCCAGAGAATGGCAAAAACTCACAGACTGGGTTCAGTTCAGCTTTACCCCAGTGGCTGCATCACTGTGTCTGTGTATTTGTAAATTTAGAGTTCTGGTACCCATATGAAATCTGAAAATAATCATTTACGTTTCTATCATTTCTCTTTTATGTAAGTGTGCTAATACTTGCCATAATTAAAACATGTCGTTTATTTGTCAAAAGGATCAGCAGAGGGCCTTACAAGAAGTGTATCTTTATGGTATGAGAACATATGCAACTCAAAACTGGATTTTCCCTTCCACCTCCCTCCCTTAGTCTGAAGTCTCTTTAAAACACACTTCTGTGTACGAACGAGAAAACTCTAAACCAAACAGCTTTCTTACTTTTCAAAAGTCAAGGGACTTGTTACAGTCAAGGTCTCGAGGCAGTCAGTAATGGTCTGGTTGGGTCTTAAGAGATTGGCAGGCCCTTACTAGGTAATTTCTGCTTGTGGAGTTTTCTAACAAGGGATGAAGGACAGACCAGGGAGGAAGGGCTCACTTCAGCTGGCAAGGAAGCCTCAGAAGGATTTGGGGTTTGAAGTACTAAGTTCACCCAAATCCTCCAAAATGGTTCTTTCCCAATTCACATAGCCCACTTTTCACAATAAAAGCCCTGGTTGTCACGTAAGAGACCAAGCAAGGCTCTGAATTCATCTTGCATTATAAAGTTGCAGCCTGCAACAACAGACCTTAGGTCTGATTTTTGGTTGTACCAACAATGTGGGTACAAGAATAAGGGTCCTTTAGAAGCCTTATGGGTCTCTAGCCATGCCTTGATCCAAGGTTGTGAAGTTCTTGGGCTTGCCATTTTCTTTCTCTATGGTCTCGATTGTAATCAAAAGTAGCTGACATACTCCATAGTCCTCTATTCTCTTTTCTATTGCACAGCAGTAGCCAACTTGGGTTCCTGAATTCTTGACTTCAATAGGCCCTTAACTTGAGGCATCAATACGTGATACTTTAAGTAAGTTAGCCACTGCATGCCCTGTCTCCTTAGAATTCTATTTTACATTGGAAAGAGATCATCACTGTATGCAGACCCAACCAGATCAACTAACCAACACGAGATTCCCATCTTTGTAGGTCTGGAACAGTCTTGGTGTGAAATATTGTGCCGATCAGGATTCGTTAAAGAAAAATCAAAACGTGAGGATTTGACACAGGGATTTAGGGGCTCAGAAGTTGTTGGTAAAGCTTGAGAAGTCACCATTAGCATGACTAATGTCAGATGACACCCCTGCAGGGGCAGCCCAGAACTCAGCAACTTGCTGCTGCCACCTAGAGGTCAAGATACTGCCGCAAATGGCCAGCAGTATCACAATGCCCCTGCTCTGAGGCTCCTCCTGGTGGTGGAGCTTGGCATTCCACCAGCCGCTGTGGAACTAATTGCCGTCCAGGTTGGAGGGGGAATTGTTGTGTGTCCCCTTTGCTTTCAGATCTCACGTGAGATCACTGGCAGAATGCAAATTTCATCCATCCTCCCCAAGGAAAGGGATCCTGGGAAATGTAATTCACAAACTCCCAGCCCCTGAACATAGAACAGATTGTGAATGAAGGCTGTTTGCCAACAAAACAGTATTCAATACAGCCACAGACTTGGGGTAAACAGGAGAATGCAAACATTTATTTCGATCAAAACTCAGAAAAATTGCAGCTTAAGACATTGAATCTATTTTAACTCATATTTAATATTGTTCTAGAATTCTAAAAGTTAGGATTTTAAGACAATTTTTTTAAAAAAATATAAAACCTTTAGCTTACTGATACATTTTAAGATAAGAACATTAATTCCCAAATGTGATTTTCTTGTCACTTTCTCCCAATGGTTCCTTCAGAAGCTGTTCTTCTTAGATCACTGTTGTGCTTCCCTTACATTAGCCATCCACTCCCAGGATCATAATTTTGACCTTGTCATTATCAATAATGACAAGTATCCCGTAATGATAATTTCAGCTGTTAACACCCCACTTTCTGACCACTTCTTTTGTTTCCAGCCCACACCCTCCAGTGCCCCAATTCCAGTAATCCCTTAGTCAAGCAGGACCTCATATCCACTGGTAGGGCCACTACTAACCCCTATGATGTCTTAGAATTAGTGAGTCTTCAAGATATTTCACTTGAATCTTTTGGAAACTGCTATAATAAACCATGCTTTCATAAAACAAGACATCTGAGTGCCGTCTTCAGAAAATTATTAGAATAAATATACAATTCCAGATATTAATGGCACACACCTGAAAGGGGTACTCTAAGGTATATACAGTGCATAAACGATATTAACCATATGTGGATCCCACCATTGTTTTTCATTGCCCATCGTCCCTTTTATGTTTATTGCTCTTAAACTGGTCTAAATTCCATGTTTAATCCTTGTATTCACCTCCTTGCATTTATCCTCAACTACTTTTCCTCTCACTTTGCTCTACTCACTTGGCTAAACCACATACCTTGTTAAATTCAACTCTGCCTACTCAGCGCCTACACTCACACTGCTGAACGTGGCTGGAGAAAAACTCCACCATCCTGACTGGACTTTTGTATTCACGATCACTAAATCAAATGCCCCAGAATACTCTGTTTCTCTAACCAGTACACCTCTCCACTTCCCTATGCAAATTTCATACTTTTTCCTGTTTCCTCAAACTTCCAACATCTTTCCCCGCATCTAAATTTTCAACTGCTAACTTTTCTTCCTCTTTCCCTTGAACATTTTAAGTAATCAAGAGAGAATTTTGAGAGGCTCCCACCACGGTCTGCACTATCTGCATCAGTGCTGCGTATAATATGCAAACTTGTCTTTTATTGCTACTAATGAACTCCTCTCTTGATATTTTCTCTTCTCAGAACCATTAATTTATTTTATCTTCTTAGTTGATTACCATAAACATGTAAATATGCTGCTACTTATCTCATATTACAAAACAACAACAACAACAACAACAACAACAACACCTTGATCATGGCCTGAACTCTAAATACCACCCCTATTTTAAGTCAACTCTGAAAGAGTTGTCTATATTCTGCTGGCATTTCTCTTGTCCCCTTGTTCTTGAACTCACAGCACCCACTTATCTAGTTCTTCTTTGCTAAATTAAATGGTCTGTTCCTATCTTGGCCTATCAGAACCATTTGACAAGAGTTGTCTCCTCTCTACTCCTTAAAATGTTTTCCTCACTTACCTTCTAAACCCACCACACATTGCCTTCATCTTATTGCTTCTTCTGGCTACTCCTTCTTGGGATCCTTTGCTACTTCCTTGTCATTCCCCCCACCCCCACCTCTGGACTTTGAAGGACCAAGAGCTCCATCTTTGGAACTTTTCTGTCTTCCAGCTACCCCAGCTCCTAGGGGGTCTTAAGCAATTTCATACTGTTAAGTATCACGTAGCTACTATGAGTTCCTAAATTTAGGTCTCTAGCCCGGACCTCATTCCTGAACTCCAGACTTGAATATCCAATCATCTACCCGGGATCTCCACTGGGAAGTTTAAAAGGTATCCCAAATAAAATATGCCCACAATTTGTAATCTCTTCTTTTCCAGACTTGCTCTTGATTCTTCCTTCCTCACATTAGTCAGTGATAATTCCATCCTCTCAGTGGCTCAAGCTAAAGCTTTGGTGTCACACTTAACAATTCTTTTTTCCATTTCTCACCTTTGGTCAATCAGCAAATCGTTTTGATTCCATCCTAAACATATATATCTATAGAACTATCCATGGTTCTTCAGAACCAACCTCTGCAATACTTACTAGTAGTAGGACATGGTGTACCCAACATACTGTCAAGTGATCCAGAAAAAAAATGTGACGAGGGACACCTGGGTGGTTCAGTCAGTTAAGTGTCCAACTTCAGCTCAGGTCATCATCTCCCAGTTCATGAGTTCGAGCCCCTCATCAGGCCCCATGCTGACAGCTCAGAGCCTGGAGTCTGCTTCAGATTCCTTGTCTCCTTTCTCTGCCATTCCCCTGCTTGCACTCCCTCTCTCTCTCTCTCTTTCTCTCTCTCTCTCTCTCTCTCTCTCAAAAATAAACATTAAAAAAAAAAGAAATAATGTGATGAAAGATAGATTTGGAGAAAGTAAATGGGACAAAATGCAAACAATTATATGAGAGTTCTATGCAATATTCTTTTTTTTTAATTTTTTAAATTTTTATTTATTTTTGAGAGAGAGAGACAGAGTGAGAGCAGGGGAGGAACACAGAGAGAGGGAGACACAGAATCCAAAGCAGGCTCCAGGCTCCGAGCTGTTAGCACAGAGCCCCGCTCGGGGCTCAAACCCATGAACCGTGAGATCATGACCTGAGCAGAAGTCGATGCTCAACCGACTGAGCCACCCAGGCTCCCTGCAATATTCTTAAAATTTTTCCCTGGATTACCAAAAAAATATCTAAAATCCATTACTTATTAGCTCTACACCTGCCACCATAAATAATCATCTCTTGACTATTTTTTTAGCACATTCTCAAGTTTATTTTTATTTATTTTTGAGAAAGAGAGAGAGAGTGAGAGTGAGAGAGAGCAAGCACGAGTGGGGGAGGGACAGAGAGAGAAAGGGAGGGATAGAATCCCAAGCAGGCTCCTCGCTGTCAGTGTGGAGCCCGTCTCGGGACTCGATCTCACAAACTGTGAGCTCATGACCTGAGCCAATAATCAACAGTCCAATGCTTAACTGACTGAGCTACCCACCGGTATATTCTTAATATGACAGCCAATTGCATCTTATTACAGCATAAATCAGGTGCTGTCACCCTTTGCTCAAAACCCTTCAATAGTATTCCATTTAACTTAGAGGGAAGACTCAAGTTATTTTATGATCTGTGAGGGCTACATGATTTGCTCCTACTTCCCCATTAGTTATCTAGTCTCAAATACCACTCTTTGCTCAGTCACTGTACCGCAGGCCACATGAGCTCCTCAGTGCTCCTGAAGAACCAGACAGCACCTGCTTTGGGACCTTTCCATATAATATCCCTTCTGCCAAGAAATACAACTCTGAAAATTATTCACAGGGCTTATCCCTTAAGTTTTTTTTAGGTCTTTTACCAAATGTCACTTTCTTCTAAGCCTTTCTTGGATGCCCTATATTAAATTCTTAAATACCCTCCTCTCTGCAATGACATTTCTAGACTTCTTCTCCATTTTTCTTTCTCCAGCACTGGGCACCAACATTGTATATGTATTTACTTACTTATCTAGTTTATTTTCTGTCTACCCTTAGGATGAAAGCTTCATGAGGGCAGATAGTTTTGTGTTTCTTAACTCTTATATTCTCAGCGTTTAAAACAGATATATAAAAGGTACTAAATAAGTATTTGTTGAGTAGATAAATGGATAATGTACCAATCTTACTATCCCTTATGGATTTCCACAAATCATCAATTTAACAATTATACCTGATGTGTTATAATCAAACCCAGTGGAAATGGGTTACCCAAGTCTCCAGAACAGCTGGATCGTCGATGGGTCACCAGCACAGGATAATCTCTATGTTTCATGATGGAAAGAGGTAAAAACCAAAGTTTTTCTTTCTTTTCAGCTCTTAATTCTATCTTTTCTTACTGGTTCACAAATTTGTAACTACTCTAAAGCATTTCTTCTGTTACTGTACTTTTGCTTTATTTAGATATATCTTTTTTGGTCTGAAATGGCTTCTGATCTCTGAACTCTCCTAATAAATTCACTTCTGATATTTTGTGCTCTTTTCATATTTCCTTTGAGTTTGTGTCACAGTCTAGGCATATTGGAGTCTGTTCTTCATCATATATTAATATCTTCTACCTTTTCTCTGTCCTTGTTTCTATCTTTTTCAAAGGACCTTAACAGTTTCTGGATACTTTAAAAATTAATGTCATTGGCCACCACCATTCCGCCTCACTTGTGTGTAATGATTTTCCTAAATACTGTTCTGAACTGAGCTTTTGTTTACAAGATAATTGTGCCAGTAATGACATCAGGTTGTAGATGAGTTTGCAATTGGGAAAGGATATGTGGATTGAAGAACTTCTTAATTGGATTCCTACAAAGAGTGTCCCAGAGTGGCTGAATAAACTCACTGGTACACACAGTTTTATTGGTTACTTGGAAATACTTCAAGGAGCCCCCAGAAAGGAAAAGAGATCCTTACTTGTCAATTTCTTCTTCCTGGTTTATTTCACTACCCATACCTATTTGCAGCTGGAAAATTTGTGAGAAGTCATCAGAATCAAGTTTCTGTGGGAACATGTGTTAGGTTAGACTCATAGACTTATTATGATGCAAGCTACAGAAAAGTCAGCTGAAATTGGCAAAAACAATACGGAAGATTTATTAGCTCATGAAAGTCTGAAAAAATAGATTTCCGGATTCACTGAAAGTTTCAGTCAAGGATTTGGTTTCAATCTTCTACTTTCTATTATCCTGCCCACATGTTGGCTTCATTGTAAGGCTGATTGCCCTATAGTTGTAGGACAGCTAACAAATAATAGGCTACATACTTCTTGGCTTACCCATTGGGAAAGAAAGTACTTGTGTCCAAAAGTTCCAGGCAAAGTTTATAATATTTATTCCAATTGAATCATCTTAGGTTATGTGCCTAATAATGTCCTTCCAACCAAGCCAAGAGGAATTAAATGTTCTCATTGGTTTTAACCAATCAGGACCCATCCCTGGCATTTTACTTGACACAATATTTTCCCAAAGCAAGGAGCTAACATGAACAAGTTATAGATGTCTGTATTTGTCAGCATTCCAAAGGAATCAGAAATCATACATACTAGGGGTGCCTGGGTTGCTCAGTCAGTTAAGCGTCCAACTTCAGCTCAGGTCATGTTCTCACGGTTCGTGGGTTTGAGCCCCACATCGGGCTCTGTGCTGACAGCTCACAGCCTGAAGCCTGTTTCAAGTTCTGTGTCTCCCCCTCTCTCTATCCCTCCCCTGCTCACACTCTCACTCCTCTCTCTCTCTCTCTCAAAAATAAAATAAAAACATAAACAAATTTTTTAAAGAAATCATACATACTAAATTAGGATATTTTGAGGTGAGATATATTTGCTATTGTTTTTGTTTTACTCAAAGGGCCAAATTACAAAGGTGTGGATGGGGTATACTCGAATTATAAGGCATATCACAGGAACTTGGAGAAAGCAACAGCAGAACGACCACCAATCTCAGACCCAAAGGGAAAAGAGGACAGAGAGATTACTAGAACCTGAAAGAGGAGTCCTGTGGAGGGTAGCATGTTAAAAAGAGATGTGACCCATTTAGGAACACAGATCATTTCATAGGAGGTTGGGAGGGAGCTCGTGAAAGTAAGAATCTTATATTCTTGTTTTCTGCTGTTTTTACTGTAGCTCGTCATTGGTCCAACCAAACCAGAAACCTGAAGGTGCCAGAGCCCCGTTGATGTGGTCCAGGCTGGTCAGCCTTCCAGGGCAGAGGGCAGAGAACAGAGCTGGGAAGGTAAATGACATGTACTCTGTACAGTAACTGAATCAAAATTTCGGTGCTGTGAGGAAGGTGGGGGAGGGGCGATAAATCCTGAGCAGACAGTCAATGTTTCCTACAGACCAGAAGTATTTTGCTCACTAATATTACTAAGGACTCTTAAGATACTTAAGGCAGCCACTTGTGTTCCAAAGGCAGACAAAGCCTCTGAAAAATACTTATCATATCATATCATATCATTATCATACACATATCACTATATGTGCATGAGTGTTTTCTTACCTAAGACTAGTAGCATGAACCAACTATTTATCTTAATTAACCATATTTATTGTCATCACCTGTATTAAGAACTACAGACAGGGGCGCCTGGGTGGCTCAGTCGGTTAAGCAGCCGACTTCAGCTCAGGTCATGATCTCATGGTCCGTGAGTTCAAGCCCCGTGTCGGGCTCTGTGCTGACAGCTCAGAGCCTGGAGCCTGTTTCAGATTCTGTGTCTCCCTCTCTCTGACCCTTCCCTGTTCATGCTCTGTCTCTCTCTGTCTCAAAAAAGTGAATAAACGTTAAAAAAAAAATTAAAAAAAAAAAAGAACTACGGACAGAATGAATAATAGCTATTTGGTGGGACAAAGTGTTTAACTTCTAGGAATACTTCCCAGACAAAACAATTTTTCACATATAAGATTATCATGTGGATGACAGAGATCTCCTATTTTCTTTCTTGAGCATAAAATAACTATGCTTTACTATTAGCGCAAAATATTTAGATTAACTAGAAGGAGAATTTCTTGATACTAGGATATGTTAAACTCCAAAGTATTTTCCCTGTCGAATGTTTTTGAGCACAGTTTTGGGATTCCGCTATGTTCTAAGATAAACCTGAAAACCAACAAGTCTTTGAATGGATATAAAAAATTGATTTTGCCTCTCCAGTCACAGAGCTGCAATGTGTCCGAGGGTGACTACCAGAGTGACAGCTGTTTTGGTTGTAGAGCCAGTGAACTATTTTTCCATTTTCACCTAGAGCTAGTTTAGAGTGATTCAGATCACCAACGCATTGCACTGCACATTTAGGTCCTCAGATTCCCCTCCAGCCTTCATATGTCATGACAAGGACACAAGTATGGAATGATAGGCTAGAACAGAAAAGGCAGGACTCAAAATCCAGGCAGATATGCAGAGTTAAGTCTCATAACATTCATTCATTCATTCATTCATCCATTCATTCAATGTTTACTGGGTACCTACTATGTACATGCCATGCAATATTCTTTGCATTAATTAGAGCTGTGAACAAAACAGAAAACGTTCTTGCATACATGACGTTTATCTTCTAGAAAGGAAAGCAGACAATAAATGATACACATACAAATATATACTACATTGAACAATGATAGCTGCTAAGGAGAAAAAAATAAAGCAGAGAAAAGACAAAAATATGTCCAGTAAATGTTTGAAATATTAAGTAATGTGGCCAGAGAAAACAGCACTGAGACTGTAACTTTTGAGAAAAATAGCGAAGGAAGTAAATGAGGAAGCAATAGGGATATCTGGAGAAAATATTGTGGGGAAAGAAAAGAGAAAATGAAAAGGCCCTGAGGTTGAAAGCTCCCTGTTCTATTTGAGGAATAGGAAGGAAGTTGTCATGGCTAGAGCTCAATGAGTGATGGGGATAGTCATAGAAGATGAGGTCAGAGAAATAGCAGCTAGTAGTGAAAGACAGATCCGTTAGTCTTGGGAGATCATTGCAGGGACTTTGGTGCTAATCTCGATGATGTGGAAATCCACTGGAGAGTCCTGAGCACAAGAATGGTACGACATAACTTGAATTTTAAGAAAATCCTGGCTAATACGTTGATCGTAGCCTGAATTATCAAAGGCAGAAGCAGGAAGACTAATTAGGAGGCCATTGTAGTAACACCAGTGAGAAAAGATTGTGAGTGGATTGGACTATGGTGATGACAGAGCAGATGCTGTGAATATATCTGTAAGTGAGAGATTATAGGATTTATTGACACATGAGAGATAGACACATTAAGACTGGCAGAGTGTTTCCAAAGGATTCCATGAAAACATCATTTCAGTTCTAACAGGTCTAAGTAGCAAGTGAAATTCTGGGCCAATCAAGATGGATAGAATAATGTTTCTCAACTCAGAATGAGATCCGAAGTGAATCAAGGTGGTGCCAGAGTGACTGAGAAAAAATGATTGGCAGATCTATGACAGATGATCAGCACAGATCTAGACAGAGAGGCATCAGGGATACCTAGGAGCATGGATCATAATATGGATTCTAATGGGCTTTCATATTGGGCAGTAATTTGATCATTGTGGAAGAAGGCAGCAACTTATTGGTTCAGAGTGGGATCTAGTTAGAGAGAGTCAAGGCACTAACACATCACCAAGATATTCTGGAGAGTCAGAATAACGTCTCTTAAGCCAGAGCTGGTCTCAGAGATGGAGGCAAAACTCAACTGAGGAGTAGAGCAGTTCATATGACTGGAAGCCAGGCAAGCTAAGACCCTGAAACAATGCACCCAGAGGCTATCTCTGTCAAAGACTCAAGTGCTAACAGGACCTGAATGTCAATAATAAAATATAGAAGGTGTTTTTATCTACTTGGGTCTTCTGTAGCCTCTGTAGCTTAAGGGGCTGTTCCAATGACTTTCTGATGAAGCATTGAGTCTGGTCACTATACTGGAGGTTGCTCCCTAGGACTTCTTCAGACAAGATTCCTGCTGTTCCTGACTGTTACTGGGGTTGGAGAAAAGGTGTGCCTTCCCAGATAGAGAAGCACAGACTGTACAAGACATGGAAATGAGACATTATTTGGGATGTGTAGAAATGGTGAGGAGACCTGCTTTTTGAAACACGGGAATGGCATAAGGTAAACCCGGGAAGAATGCCCCTAAAGACCAGAGTAAGACATCTCTATAGGGAGTGATTAACAATTTGCAGGAAGGAGAGTAACCATAGGTGTCACATTTTAAAAAGTTTTTTGCCACCTTCACCGTGAAGGCATATTAGTCATCTAAGGCCGCCATAACAGAACACCACAGACTGGGTGGTTTAAACAACAGAGATGTATTTTCTCATAATTCTGGAGGCTGGAAGTCTCCAGATCGAGACTGGTTTCTGCTGAGGCCTCTCTCCTCAGCTTGCAGACAGCCACCTTCTCACTGTGTCTTCACACACACACACACACACACACACACACACACATCTCTGGTATCTCCTCATCTTCTTATAAGGACACCACCAATCATATTGGATTAGGGACCCACCCCCCTATGACCTCATATAACATTAATTTACTCTTGAAACATCCTATTTCCAAAATGACATGAGTCATGTGAGTTAGGGCTTCAACATACGAGTTTTGAGGAGGCACATTTTAGCCCATAACAGAGGGGTATGAAATCAAAGGCAAGAATATTGTTCTAAGAGTCTAGGTAGGAGGAAATTGAGACCTGCACTAAGGTGCTGGTAGTGACAAGGAAAAGAAGATGGATAAGAGAGACATTTCGGAGGAATCTGGGTGGCTCAGTCACTTAATTGTCTGACTCTTGACTTCAGCTCAGGTCATGATCTCATGGTTTGTGGGCTCAAGCCCCGTGTTGGGCTCCATGCTGACAATATGGAGCCTGCTTGGGATTCTCTCTTTCCCTCTCTCTCTCTGCCCTTCCCCTGCTCGTGTGTGCTCTCTCTCTCTCTCTCAGAATAAATCAATAAACTTAAAAAAAAGACATTTCATAGAGAAAAGGCACAATTACTAAGCAACTGATTGAATATAGAGGCTGAGAGAGAAGAATCAATAAATCAGAAGTCTTGAACCTGAGTGACAAGCAGAATAATATTGTCCTTTAACAAAAAGAAGGCCTTTTTCTACATGTGGTTGTTTCTTTCACTTTGTCCTTCCTTCATTTTCTCTGGATACCAGCACCACTCCTGTTTCTTTCTCTGCCTCCCGTCTCCTCCAATTTGCAGCTGCAGCAGAAAGTCTGACATTCTCCACTAGGTTAATCTTTTGCAATACAATTCCAGGAAACAAATCTTTCGTGTCACTTCCACTGTGCCCTGCTCTGTCCCTCTTCCTACATTTTCAGGCATTGCAGTGATTTGCTTTGATTACTTCATTTGTTTGCTGTTTGTCTGTTTTTCTTGGTTAACTTCCTCCATGCTCATTTCTGGTGCCCTTTCTCTTGGGATCTCAATTACTGCCCTCGAGAATCACCATGTCTGAGTTATTACTTGATGATGTGCATGTGTAGAGATCATTTTAAAGCTTTTGTTTTTACTTCTATATATATTTTTATTTTGAGAGACAGAGAGTGCAAGTGGGGGAGGGGCAGAAAGAGGGGGAGAGAGAGAATCCCAAGCAGGCTTCCAGGTCAGTGCACAGAGCCCAACATGTGGCTCGATCTCATGAACCATGAGATCATGACCTGAGCCAAAATCAAGGGTTGGATGCTGAACTTACTGAGCCACCCAGGCACCCCATGAAGGGATTATTTTAAAGGCAATTTATTTTGAAGGAGGGAAACATAACAGAAATTTTAAAAAAGCACTACTTTACAAACTGTATAGCTTTTGGAATTCAGTTCCCCAAAGTGAATATATAGTATTTAAAATCATTGCTATTATGTAAATCACAAAACTTAGAAAAATACACTTGAATAATACAATTTATATCTTAATTTATTTATTGCTAAAAATACATTTTCTTGGCCCCCAACCTCCTACATTTTGATTCTTCAGGACTTAGATAAGGTATTGACATTTGTATTTTAAATAAACTCAGGTGATGAGGACATCCAGCCAGTTTTAAAGAGGACAACCATACTTTCTTTGGCCCACATAAGAGCTGAACACTGACAATGCAGATTTGGATCGGACAAGTTTTGAAACTATTGTAGTTTCTTTTACATTTTTTTCAAATTAAAAAAAATTTTTTTAATGTTTATTTACTTTTGAGAGAGAGAGAGAGAGCACAAGCGGGGGAGGGACAGAGAGAGCGAGGGAGACACAGAATCCGAAGCGGGCTCCAGGCTCTGAGCTGTCAGCCAGAGCCCGACTAGGGACTTGAACTCACGAACCGTGAGATCATGACCTGAACTGAAGTCGGATGCTTAACTGACTGACCCAGCCAGGCACCCCATAAACTATTACAGTTTCTTTTAAAAAAAAAAGGACAGATGAGATATTCTGTTGACTTTGCTATTTGAATTTGATGAAATGGGAACATCTGTAGGTAATTTTAAGGGAAAATGTCATGCCAATAGAGTTAGAGATGAGATCCAGACCTCCAAACAAATACAACAAAACCACACAAAATTTAAAACCTGTTGGACATTGGTAAAAATACTTTCTCATTATATCCTGAAAATCCTTATCACAGTAGACATACAAAAATACTTCTTTGTTTACCTAGTGTTCGTCAGGAACTAAAGATAAAAATTAGTAAGTCCCAGCTTCACATCTAAACCAATCCAACCACCTGTGTGTTTATTTGATAGGGGTTTACAATGAGAAATTAACATTGATAATAAATCTTACAATTAATTTTAACTTCTTTTTCTATTGTTATACCAAAATCTATGCCCATTAGCACTTAGCAAATTAGGAAGGAAACATGAAAATGAATACAGTTGGACTAACTTGAAAATTTGCTGGGTCAAACATTGGTAAAGAGTAAAAGCCAAAGGATTACTTTGAAAGTCATTGTTGTTCCAACTGCATGTGTTTTTTTTCCAGGATGTTTGATTCGATTGAGTGTGAGGGGAATCACCCAAATCAGCTTACAGTCTGATGATACCTTTATTTCCTGCTTAATGTCCTGTGTCCTTTAAAGCAAAATGAAAAGAAAACTCAAATCCTCAGAAGTATTACTTCCTGTTGTTCTCTCTCCCCAAAGGCATCAAATTGGAATACTTATAGGTATGTGTGATTTGTATTTACCTTCATATCTTTAAATAACATGCTTCCTGATTTGGATACTGGGGCATTATCTGTTGACTTCTCACCATGGAAAATGAGCATTTAACTCTATCTTAGAGAGGTTTTCACCTCTCTTATATTCACATACACTTCCTGTCTTTCATGTTCGTAATGGCATATAATCTGAATTCTAGTTTGGTAAATATCCAGTATTTATATTACTATGACCAGATGAATGGAGTATACAGTTGAGTCATAGATTACTCTGTGACTACTCATCATTCCCCATACAATTTCCTGGTTTCTCAGGAATCAACAATTTCCTTGATATTTTGTTAGCTTTTTTTAAAAAAAATTTTTAATGTTTATTTATTTTTGACAGAGAGAGAGAGAGAGAGAGAGAGAGAGAGAGAGAGCATGAATGGGGGAGGGGCAGAGAGAGGGAGGCAGGATCTGACCTGGCAGCACAGAGCCCAATTCGGGGCTGGAGCAGTTAAGTCAGAGGCTTAACTGACTGAGCCACCCAGGCACCCCCTGTTAGCTTGTTTTTTTGTTGTTGTTTGTTTGTTTATTTATTTATTTATTTTTTTTTTTTTTTAATTTTTTTTAATGTTTATTTTATTTTTGAGACAGAGAGAGACAGAGCATGAACGGGGCAGGGTCAGAGAGAGGGAGACACAGAATCTGAAACAGGCTCCAGGCTCCGAGCCGTCAGCACAGAGCCCGACGCGGGGCTTGAACTCACGGAACGCGAGATCCTGACCTGAGCCGAAGTCGGCTGCTTAACCGACTGAGCCACCCAGGTGCCCCTGTTTGTTTATTTTTTATGAGACTTTCACAGACTCAACAGCCAGATTTCCCTGCCCAAGAGTCTAAATCTCCTCTCAATGTGGGCAAATGAATCAGGTATCCCACCAGCTACCATATTGAGTGTGAGGTGATGTCAATCCAGTCAGACTCTTCTGAAACCTACGTGTTAGCTAGACTTGTGTTCTTCGTAAAAAGTACCTGGGGGGCAAAAGTAGGGGAAGAAGCTTTGGTAACATAGCTGCTACAGCCATGAGACCTAAGTCCTTTTCCTCTGCCAGCACCTTAGCTGGATGGGTTTTTCTCGGGAAGGTGACCCAAACCCTGATTCCTGAAGAATCTGAGTACTTGATGGGCTTGTCTTGTCCAGCTGAAGGACTCAATTTAGGACTACTCGGTGAGTGTGTATTAAAGGATTCCAGTTAATCCCCTCCTAGGTTCCAATTATAGCTCATCACATCCCATTGAACAATAGAAACCCAAATGCCCTCTGGAATTGGGACAATTATAATGCTCAGTTGAAGAAACCCTTTTCTTTGCCCCTTTTTTACAGAAGCATGAGGAGCCCACAATGGCCAGTAATCAGTTTCCAGTTCATTGTATCACAACCTGGTAGACACTTTCTTTTTCCAGGCCGTAAGAGTTTCAAAGCAACAGTATCTAAGGCTATAAAGACTTTCAGCAGAAATTCTTTCAGTGGAAATTAGATTATAGTAAGGGGAATTGCTGCCTCAATTTCCAGACCTGTGCACTATGGCTATGCTATAGGGGAGAATGTAGCATCTGTTGATCTCTGGTTTAAGGCACAGACTGCATTCTGTAAGACAATACCTCAGTCTCAGGATATTGTCTCCCAGCTCATGTGGTACTAGGACTTTAGCATTTCATATCACTGTTTGATCAAGACAACTACATCTGGGGGGTGCCTGGGTGGCTCAGCCAGTTAAAGCATCTGCCTTCGGCTCAGGTCATGATCTCGCAGTTCATGACTTTGAGCGCCACGTTGGGTTCTCTGCTGACAGCTCAGAGCCTGGAGCCTGCTTCAGATTCTGTGTCTCCCTCCCTCTCTGCTCCTTCCCTGCTCACACACACACACTTTCTCTCTCTCTCTCAAAAATAAATAAACATTAAAAAAAAAAAAGACTGCTACATTTGGGTGATGAAGCACATTGAAAGTTAATGGATTTCATGGGTATGAAGTGATTATCAATTTTCTTTGCTACAAATTGTGCCCCCTAATCACAGATGCCGTGTCAGACTTATCAGAGATATCAGAGTTGGCTGCTGCCATTTGCAGATTGGGCAGTTGTAGTCAACAGGCTGGCCTTAGTGCGGGAAGCCCATGCTATTGCCTTTATGCATAGCCTCTTTTTCTGCCATCTGATCACTTTGCACATAGAATAGATCATTAAGCAAGCACAAGGCAAGGGAAAGAGACTCACTACCTCCACAGGAAAACCAATTTTGTCTATTCGACTACTGAAAACCTTCACCAGCTATGCCCTCTGGTAGGCATTTGGTAGAAAACAAATACTTTCACACTTTCTTCGTTTTCCAAAGAATTCATCTACATGGCTCTTGTCCAGATTTTCTTGTCATCATTTTTTTTTATGCTTATTTATTTTTTGAGAGAGAAAGATACACACACAGAGAATGTGAGCTGTCAACACAGAGCCCAACATGGGGCTCAAACTCATGGACCGCGAGATCATGACCTGAGCTGAAATTGGACCCTTAATCAACTGAGCCACCCAGGCATCCCTCTAGTCATCAGTTGTCTAACTTGGTTCTTTGCAAGTTCCACACCAGCTGACCAATCTATTCATTTGTCCATAAATCAGTGTAGTTCGACAGCCCAGGCCATCTCTCCTTCCACACAAAGCAAATGTATGTAGCACTCCAATGTCTGCCGACGGGGAGGATTTTCCTTCCCCCCTGAGTGGGCCTAAGTACAGTGGCTGCTCCTTTCACCTGTGCTGGCATATCAGCAATTGATCTTGGAAGTAGGCCCAAGTTTTTCCTTTAACGTGTTAGAAAATTCCCCATGACGTCATAGGTGTGGGATAAGGAAAAGACAGCAAAGCGATAGGAGCAGGTGGAATGAGACGCTGAGCCACGTGCATTTGATAATGCCCTCCAGAGCTCTTGGAGCCAGATCTATCTCACAGATAACACTTCCATTTTACAATGACATGCTGCTGTTCACACACAGGTTTATGGTTGCATCCAAGGTGTGTAACAGATTGTGTGCTTGTCTATAGTATTAGTTTCTTAGAGCTGCTGTAACAAAACCCCCACAAACCAGGTGGCCTCATAAAACAGAAATGTATTGTCTCAGAGTCTGGAGATAAGAAGTTTCAAATCAAGGTGTTGGCAGGGCCATGTTCTCTCTGAAAGCTCTAAGGAAGAATCTATTCTATGCCTTTTCCTTAGCTTCTGGTGTGGACAACAATCCTTGGCATTTCTTGGCTTGTAAACACATATTCTAACTTCTACCTCTGCTGTCACATGGTGTTTCTCCCTGTGTGTCTTTGTGTCTTTTCTCCACTCACAAGGGCACCAGTCATATTGGATAAAGATCCACCATGCTCAAGTATAACCCCATCTTAACTAATTACATCTGCAATGTCCCTATTTCCAAGTAAAGTCATATTCTGAAGTCTAGGAAGGACACGGATTTGGGGGACACTATCCAACCTTGTATATATCTGGTCCCCTGGTGTGATGTTCAGTTTCTATCAGAGCCAAGAAAATTCTTTTCCAATCAAGAATGGTGGTTGGTAGAAGGAGGCATGACCTTACTCCCAAACCCTAAGAGTCTGCACTATCATTCTCTTACTGGGACTTTTCAGAGACTCCATACAGCATCTCTGTCAGCCCTGGATACTTCTACTACCTACTGCATCATAAAGCTCACAGATCAGGGCAACTGTCATGGCCTGGACTTGCCATAGATCTTCTTTTTCTCTGAGCCCTACTCAAAACAAGCAACATTATAGGTTACATAAAGTAAATGGGCTGGAGAAGCTTGACCAAATGAGATGTGTATTACCTCTAAAATCTAAGGCTCAGCACATATTACTCTCCTTGCTCCATATTGGGCTGTGCAACATGTCTCTTACTCTGGAAGAGAGATTCTGATGTGCCTCATATCACTGGACCCATAGAAACTTAACCAGTGAGGCAGGACGCAGAGCTTACAGTAACGTTTATCTCCCATCTCAGGCTAATTAATAGGTGTTACTAAGGAATTTAAGGTGCTGGCTACTTCCTTCTCACCAGGTCCAATTAGAATAATGTCATCAATGTAATGGATCAATGTGGTATTCCGAATGTCCCCTTGAGTTACATATTATGATAGCAGAAGAATGGATAAGATCCATTAAAAGTATACTCTGGCCTGTACGATATAAATGCAAATTGCTTCTACTCTTCCCTCACTGATGAGATGGGAAAAATTGCCAAGCCAGTACCTTCATATCAAGGGCTGTTTTTATTTGCTCCAGCAGATACCACATCTGGAAATGCAGCAGTGATTAGTTTTGCTACTTGATTAAAGTAGTGATAACCTACTGCCACTCTGTGTAACCCATCTGGCTTTTGCTCAGCTAAATCAGATTTGTTAGATGAGGATATGGTAGGAATCACTAGCCTTGCACCTCGCAAGTCTTTAATGGTGGCACTAATCTTGACAATTCTCCAGGTACGTGGCATTCCTACTGTTCACTATCTTGGAGGAGAGTGTGAGGATGTGGGAGCCATTCAATTCTAGCACTTTCCAGTCTTCCTTTTCTTCCAAAATGGACTTCATTCCATGTATCAGGGAATGAGTTTGAGATTCTACCAAATGCTAATTATATCTGTTTCCACTGGACATTTTGGAACTTTGGGATAATATTTAAATATGTTATTAGGAAAGCTCATAAATATATACAGAAGTAGAGCAAACTCCTGTATATCTATCATGCCCTCGAAGATAGACATAGACAAGACTGTCACTGACTCCATAAGTCCCTGCTCTGACTATGGGATCAAGTGTTTTGGGGTCCCCAGATTCAGGACAGAATCAAATCTCTTCTGAAAGGACTGGCTATTCAACTTTCTCCAGTAATCTGGGGAGTAAATAGCCTCAGGTTCTCTGGAGAAATTTCAGGGAATGATTCACAGTTTTTACTTATGGCCAACTATACGTATAAGGCCCTTCTTCAAAGAAACCCTTTATAGACTCTCAGTCTAAAGACTCAGAGTTAACAAAGTGGTTTAGATTTGAAAACTAATTAAGAGGCTATGAATCCCCACTTTGGCAACTGCATTATGTTTCTGCCCAACACACCTAAAACATTTCTCTTAATGTAATTTTTCCATGAAATTTTGAAATAAATTGTCTTAAAAATTTTGGTAACATAAAGGAGGAATCTAATAAAGCTCCAGTCTTAGTTTGAGTCTCTGTTCTTTGTGGGTGTTGTTTCCTCTTTCAAATAACGTTTAAAATCTTTTCTTTTTTCTTCAATCTTTTGGAATTTCAATAGGATAATGTATTTATTTAATACATTTTATTTTTTTTTAATTAATTGCGTCTTTCTTATTACTGAGACATTCTATTCTACCTTTTTACTGAACACTTACACATCTACATTATCTTTGTTCCCTTTTTCTGGGAGAATATTTATTGAATATTAGATCTTCTGCTTGCTTGGCTTCTGTGTCTCTTCTGCTCTTTTTCTTTTTCTTTTTTTAAATTCTCTTTAACAGACATTCTGCAAGATTATCTGACGCTATTTTTGGTCTTTAATTTTTTATTTCAGCAATCATAATTTTAACCTTTAAGCATTCTTTCTTCCATTTTGCTTTTCATGCTCTTCTGGTTTTATTTATAGACACAATAACTTCTTAAACCTCTCTCCAGATATTAATCTGGCCTTCTGAATTATCTTGGTCACCTCTGAGCACAGTTTTTGCTTATTTATGTACTTATGTTGGTTCTTCTACTTTAAACTGCCAATCCTCATATAGCTGGAAATTCATTCTCAAACAGCTGGAAATTCTTTACATTGAAGAAAAGAGACCGAAGACGTGGTGTGGGTTTCCTTTCCGTTGAATATAAATGTCTTTATTCTTGCTACTCTTTTTCCTGAATGGTAATTTTTACTGAGAGCTCTCCGTGAGGAAGCATGGGCTGTGTGTCACTGAACAGCCATTACTTCGAGTGATTGTCCAGTTCCAGGTTACTCAATTACCTATTTGAGGAGACCTTTGTTCTTGGGCACCAACATTGACACTAGAAACCATAGCTTCCTCCGAAAGGCTCATTAAAATTCTTTAGGAAGAGTCATAACATTTGTTTCTCCTCCTTTCCCCCGCTCCTCCCTTCAGTCCTAGGCAAACTGGGACAGACAGTGACCCTCAGTGGGCTACCTACATGAGCTCAGTGAGATGGCAAAGAAGCAAAGAAGTGTCTTTGTTGTACATATAGATCATCAATTAACCTCCTCTTTCCAGCACTAGTTCTCTCCCCTACTCTGCTTACCTTCCTGACTTGGGGCAGGAATCCCTATAGGGTATCTCGTTTGCTCTGTAGAAACCACATAGGGTATTTCTGCTCTGGTTTTCTTTGTTGGTTTCATCCATTAACACACATCCTTCGGTCTTCCAGAAATCTGTTACAGTCTCTCCTATACTAAAGATACTCTCTCCTATTATCTGTCTCATTTTGCAGTCATCCTTTTTTTGTGCTTGTTTTGTTCTTTTTATTCTTTTATTTCATTCAGGGTCAGTGTGGATGGATGGAAGACAAATGAGTGAGCTGTTTGCTGTCTTGAACTAGATACTTTTTTTCTGTTATATTGACAAGATATTATTTGTGACTTTCTACATTTCACATGGAAAAAACTTTAAACAATTCCAGAAGTAGACAGAATGCTTCACCTAATTTTATACACATCCATCTTATCAATTTTTAAGATTTTGCTATATTTGCTTTATCCAATATTTTAAACATTATTTTTCTTTTGATGAAGTATTTTATGGAAAATCTTAGATGCCAAGTTATTTCATAATTACATACTTTAGTATACATGTCTTTAAAAAAAATGACATTTTCTTACATAACTGTAGTACATTGTCAGTGACAAAATCAATAATAGCACTTTGAGGCACCTAATATTCAATATATCCATCTATACTTAAATGCTCACAATTGTACCCCAAATTATTTCTTACAGTATTCTTTCTTCCTCTCCTTCTTTCTTTCTCTGTTTCTTTGTTTCTTTGTTTCTTTCTTTCTTTTGAACTCAGGATTCAAACATGGTCCACACTTGGCCTTTAATTGCTAAATCTCTTAAGCATATTTATACCTAAAGCAATTGTCCTCCCCCTCCCCCCTTATTTCTCCTGCCATTGATTTCTTACTGAAATGGAACCAATTGTCTTACATGACATCTGACATTCTAGATTTATCTCTTTGTTTTTTCATGATGTCATACTTCATATAAATAGGAGTTCATTCTAACATTTTTTATTAAATCCAGGCACGCTTTCTTTTTTCTTTTTTCTTTTGAGACAAGAACAGAGGAGAGGCAGAGAGAGAGGGAGAGAGAATCCCAAGCAGGCTCTGTGTTGTCAGCGCAGAGTCTGATGCTGGGTTGACTCTCAGGAAAGATCAACACCTGAGCAGAGTCAGATGCTTAACTGGACTGAGCCACCCAGATGCCCCAGACACACTTTCTTGTTAGGAATGCTTAGTGCTATGGAGAGCTTGACATTGGCTCATACTAGGAGGCATGTGTTCGGTTGTTCTTTTCACGATGCTAAAATTGCTTAGGGGGCTCTGGTGATGACAGTCCAATACCTTTATTGTAATGTTCCCTTTTAACCTGTGTTTCCACGAGTCTACTCAGTGATAACCTGTGCTTAACTATTTCATTAGGTGTTGCAAAATGGTGATTAAAAAAAAAAACTCTATCATTTCTTCTACGTTGAGTACTTGGAAATATTCTGTAAGAACACCTTTGCTTCCTCAGCTGGGGTTACCCAGAGATAGTCTGTTTATGAAAGACAGGATAAACATTTTTCTTTCCTCTTAGTTTTTAATGTTCAGAGTATGCAGCATCCGGCAGTAGTCATCATTTCTATAAGAATTACTGTTATTATTGGGACGCCTGGGTGGCTCAGTCGGTTGAGCATCAGACTTTGGCTCAGGTCATGATCTTGCAATCTGTGAGTTCAAGCCCCACATCGGGCTCTGTGCTGACAGCTCAGAGCCAGGATCCTGCTTTGGATTCTGTTTCTCCCTCTCTCCCTGCCCCTCTCCTGCTCATGCTCTGTCTCTCTCTCTGTCAAAAAGAAGTAAACATTAAAAAAAAATTTTTTTTTAAGAATTATTATTATTGTAATAATTATTATCTAATTGTTCTTTAGGTTTCTCCAAATGCCCTGTACATTTGTTTTTGGCAGAATCATTGTTTAAAAGAGTATAAAAATTGGGGCGCCTGGGTGGCTCAGTCAGTTGAGCGTCCGACTTCGGCCCAGGTCACGATCTCGCGGTCCGTGAGTTCGAGCCCTGCGTCGGGCTCTGGGCTGATGGCTCAGAGCCTGGAGCCTGCTTCGATTCTGTGTCTCCCTCTCTCTCTGCCCCTCCTCCGTTCATGCTCTGTCTCTCTCTGTCTCAAAAATAAATACACGTTAAAAAAAAATTTTTTTTAATAAATAAATAAATAAATAAAAGAGTATAAAAATTGCCAGGTGGCAGGGTATTTTGATGTCTGGCGTGTTGTTTATTTCTAGTTTCATTTCTTACTTATTAATTTTTCAAAAACTTCATTAGAGTCCAAATGAAATGTGATAGATTTCACGGATTTATAGTGTTTACTTTGGCATACCCATATGTCAAACCTTCACAACAATCACGGTAAACAAATAGTTCCATTACTTCCAAACAATTCCTCCTGTGCCCCTTGGTAATCCACTCTTCCCTCTCTTGGCAACCACTGTTCTACTTTTAATCATTAAGAATTAATTTGCATTTTCTAGAATTTGATAGAAGTTGAATCATATGATACATATCATCTGTTGCCTGGCTTCTTTCACACAGCATAGTGATTTGGAGATTCATTCACATTGTTGTTTATATCAATAGTTTGTTCCTTTTTATTGCTGAGCTGCATGAACACATCACAACTTGTTTATCCATTTGCCAGTTGATAGACGTTTGGGTTGCTTCCAGTTTGAGCAATTACAAATAAAGCTGCCATGATTATTCTGGTGCAAGTATTTTTAAAGACCGATAAGGTCTTTTTTTTTTTTTTAATCTACTCTGTGGATGTCAATTTTAGTTGGTATGTTCAGAGTTCTGTTGTCCAATACAGTAGCTACTGGCTACGCATAGCTATTGAGCTATTAAGCCTCATCTGACCTGATACATACTTTAAGTGCAAAATACATACTAGATTTCAAAGATAGTACCAAAAAAGAATGTGATATATGTCATTAATATTTTGTGTATTAGAAATATAAATTATGTTATGTATAATATATATAATTTATATATTGTATAATATATATAATTTATATATTATATAATATATAATTTATATTATTATATATTATATATAAATTATATTATTGATTGCATGTTGAAATTACAATATTTCATGATAAGTGTTTCTTTTTATTTGTTTACTGTGACTGCTAGGAAATTCTGAATGACATAGATTGGCAGTGTTTGTTTAGAACCTTACCATTTAATGTAGTTATATAGTTGGATTTAAGTCTGCCATTTTGTTGTTTTCTATTTGTTTCTCTCTGTTTCTTACTTCTCTGGTCAGTGTTTTTCATAGCCCTTAGGTAGTTGCTTTGGCTGGAGGCGGGCAGGTATTTTACCAAAAGTTTTAGTTATAATTAGCAGAAGAAATGGGTTGCAGTGAGATTACATCCCCAAAACACAACTGGAACTAGCATGATTACATTTTTAAAAAAAGGCATATTGCTCGTTGTACTTCTGCTTATTTTAACTGATTGGGTTCCTTACCCCCCCCCCCCCCACCTAATACAGAATTCTACTTTTCTCATGTAGTGGTTGAATGGTGGTACTCAACCCCCTCCAAAATATGTCATTTATACCTATGAATGTGACCTTTTTGGGGGAAAAAGAAAGAGTTTTTGCAGATGTAACAGTTTAGGAGGTGAACATGAGATCATCCTGGATTATCCATGGGCCCTAAGTCCACTGGCTAGTATCCTTATAGAGATACAGAGAAGAAGGGAATTCAAGATGGAGGCAGAGATTGAAGTAATGTGTCTATAAGCCCAAAACGCCAGATTGCTGGCAGCTACCAGAAGCTGGGATAAAAGCATGAAATAGATTCTCCCCTAGAGATCTCAGAAGAAACTAACACAGCTGATAGCTAGATTTTGGACTTTTGGCCCCCAGAACTTTGAGAGAATGAAGTAATTCTTCGTGTTTCAAGCCACCTAGTTAGTGGCAATTTGTTACATTAGCCCTAGAAGACTAATATACCTTATTATTTCTTTCCATTTGCTCTGTCACGGACTGACATAGGCTTGCGAGTTAATAAGCTATTTAAGTTTCAGGTGTACTATTCTCTTCTCAGATTTGTAATCTGGGACCTCTTAGGCAACATAAGAGCCTGTATCCCTGATAGTGCCTGTGTTTTTGTTGTTGTTTATTGAAGGTAATTATGTGTGAGGAAAGTATAATATTTACTCTTTGAATTCAACATATTAAAAAAAGAAGGGGACAAATAAGATCTTTAAAATATTTTGCTGCGGGGGTGCCTGGGTGGCTCAGTTGGTTGGGCGTCCAACTTCGGCTCAGGTCATGATCTCACGGTCTATGAGTTCGAGCCTCGCGTCAGGCTCTGTGCTGACAGCTCAGAGCCTGGAGCCTGTTTCGGATTCTGTGTCTCCCTCTCTCTCTGCCCTTCCCCTGCTAATGCTCTGTCTCTCTCTCTGTCAAAAATAAAGAAACATTAAAAAAAATTTTTTTTAATATTTTGCTGCAGGTAGCAATCTAGATGACCTTCTGGTGATGTTTTAAAGAAGGCATGTTATTGTTTTTGGAAAGGTTCTTAAACATTAAGGTATTAACTCTGTAACCCACTTTTCTCTAAACATTTAGTTGGTCGACAAAAATTGAGATTCAGTGGTGACTTACATTTAATGAGGTTGAGCTGCCTGAATGTCCCAGTTATATAAGAGGACCTTCACTAAGGCATTGAGAAACACCTTGGTGAGGGGAACAGGAGCAACCTTGAAAAGCTCTGTGACGGCTGTTCTCTGTCCACTGAATATGATGGTGAGAGGTGGGCTCATTCATTTCACTGGAGACGGCGGAGCGGCAGAGGCTGGGGCAGCTCCTAATCACCAAAGACAAGGTGGACACATTTACCCTAATAGATACCAGGTTTCAAAGTTTCAGCACATTTTGTCCTGAAGGGATCTTTGGTGGAAGCTATTTGATCACAGTGTCCTTCGGACTAAAATAGATTGACAGCCTACTTACATGTTTTAGATCCAAATGGCAGAAAAAAGTATTTCTAAATCTGGTTTCCTAGGAGGCGATTGCAATGCTCAGAGTCTCTTACGGAAGGGAGATCAGACTCTTCTTCTAAGGAAGGATTCTGCACAACTGACACAAGATTATATTGTAAAATTCCCCCCGAGTCATTCGCCAGAGTGGCTATGTACAGGGAAAGAAGGAAATATTCTGGCTTTCCAAGAATTATCAGGCACATAGCTCTAAACTGATGTTCGTGTCTAAGAATTCGAAATGCTGTTTTGTTCCACCTTTCAGAGTGAGGGTCATGGTCAGATGAGAGATGGAGCTTTGTCCCAAGTTTGAATCACAGTGGCGCCTTGATTCATCTTGTGGTTAGTTCCCCATTTATGGAATGCATAATTGGAATATGCAAGTGGCACAGCTGGCAGGACCCAGCTCTCTGATCTGCGGAGGAAGGGACATTATGGTAGAAGGAATCAAGTGGAAGCCGCTGCAACTTCCTCTTGCTGTCCCAATAGTAAGCCCTGTCCCTCTCCGGAAGGTGTGACCAGAATAGAGAATTCGAGGGTGCCGAAACCTAACGATTCCTACTGGCTCTTTTGGAGGTCCTGGTACTATCCCTATGGCCTTTCTCCAAGGTGAGAGATAGCAGCACCAGTCAAGCAGACACCCCTACTCAGAGTTTCAGCTCCACGGAGCCCTTCTTTTTTCTTTCTTTCTTTTTTAATGTTTATTTATTTTTGAGATAGAGACAGAGTGTGAGCAGGGGAGGGGCAGAGAGAGAGAGGGAGACACAGACTCCGAAGCAGGCGCACAGAGCCCGACATGGGGCTCAAACCCACGAGCTGTGAGATCATGACCTGAGCTGAAGTCCGATGCCCAACTGACTGAGCCACCCCAGGGCCCCTCCACGGACCCTTTCTTGGAAGCATCTAAGTTTCATAATTCCAACTTCTTGCTTTCGTTTCTCCAGCTTCAGAAGTGGTAGCTGTTTCCTGAAGTTGCCATTTTTATAATTCCTTGATGCTCGGTTTAGCTGTTCAGTTCTTTAATACTACAATAAAGAGGCTGACTGCATACATTTTGGTGTGTGTTACCTCTCCTCCTTCTGCTTGAATCTGGACAAGCTGATAAGAAAGCCCGTGCTCCCTCCTTTGGTTCTGGTGGGAAGTTGAAACCGCATCAACTCCTGCCTCCAGGGAGCCCTCACCTTGGTTCCACTCCATCTCTGGCCACACTGAAACCCCCAAACCTGTGTCCTGTCTGTTCTGACTTTTTTTAGACATGCCTGGGAAACTTTGCTCTACCTAGAAAACCTCACTTTTTAAGTGATAAAACTTTCATACCTTCTTGGTATGTCAGCGGGACGTTGGGGGGAAGGGTATCATCAGTCTTGACATTGGAAACAAATTTTGGATGGATGTCCTATAGTTCACATGTTGATAAATGAATTTGTATGCTATGATAGTTGATAAATATCCACAGTTATTAGTGTGCATTTATTCTCTATAATTTTTAAGTGGTTTAATGCTTTTTTAAATGCTTTCTCTTTTAAAAAAATTAAACAATATAAATGCTTTCTCTCTCTCTCTTTTTTTTTTTGCTTTTAACATACTCCATCTGATATTGAGAATGTGACCTATTATTTTTGTGCTTGTTGTTTGGTATTTTTAGATCTTAGTAAAAATATTTCAAACTTTAAGAGTCATTGTACCATAGATGTATTTCTTGTACATAGCAGAGAGTTGAGTCTGCTTTGAGATACAATCAGAAAGTCTTTTCTTAATGGGTGAGTTTAGTCCATTTGTGTTTCCCAATATGATAGACACATTTAGTGTTAACTCTGTCATCATAGTTTGTTATGCTCCTTGTTTTCTCTGTGTATGTGTTAATATATTTCATTATACAGCTTGGTTTTCTTTTATTTTTCATGTATGTGTAATTAATTGCTAATTTGATAGCTTCATATTTTTATTTTAGTGGTTGTCTTTATACCAGTACCTACTTCTAATTCAGTTTAGTGTCTCTGCATGTTCTATATATTTAGATGGTATTTACTGACTCTTAAATATTAGCAATGCATATTTATTGTTCTTCCTCTTTCTTTCTTCCCCTACTTTTCCTACTCAAATCAATATTATTTAATCGTATTCTTTTTCTTAGTGTTTATGCTTAGATATTTTATAAATGTATATTACTTGAATTATTAGCTCCTATATAAAGATTGATAGAGACTGCTCATCAAAGTCACCATGATTTATGAATTCAGATTATAACTGAAAATGTTTTTTTCTTAATGTTTATTTTATTTTTGAGAGAGGGAAAGACAGAGTATGAGTGGGAGATGGGCAGAGAGAGAGGGACATACAGAATCTGAAGGAGGCTCCAGGCTTTGAGCTGTCAGCACAGAGCCCGGCGTAGGGCTTGAACCCATGAACCATGAGATCATGAACTGAGCCAAAGCTTAACTGACTGAGCCAGCCAGGTGCCCCTATAATTGAAAATGTTTTAAAGGATTTCTAGAAATATTTGTAGGAGGGAAAACCATAAAATTCATGGATTTTTGCTGATTAGAGGTGGTGTGGACAGACCTCAAAGATATGGAATATTAGTCTTTTTTTAAAAAAAATTTTAATGTTTAGTTTTAAGAGTGGGAGACAGAATGCAAGAAGGGGAAGGGCAGAGAGAGAGAGAGAGAGAGAGAGATACAGAATCCAAAGTGGGCTCCAAGTTCTGAGCTGTCAGCACAAAGCTGATGTGGGGTTTGAACTCATAAGCCATGAGACCATAACCTGAGCCTAAGTTGGATGCTCAACAGACTGAGCCATCCAGGCACCCTGATATGGAATATTAGTCTTAATGATCCAAATATATATACATTATTAAAAATCAGGACCTCTGGATTGCAATTGTAAAAAATATGCACTTTTGATCTACCTAGTTTTTTTCAAACCTGTAAAATTTTCTTGCCATTATTATTATTACTCCCATTATCAATGCATGTCTGAGTTTCTGGATTCATCACAAAAGGAGAGCTTCAGCTAGTAGAGGGGAGAATAAATTTTCTTTCTATTCTTTGTGTAGCAGAACATGGCTTATCACTGATTCCATTTCCTACCCAGTTCTATCACCTTTATAGCTAATAAAATTCCTCCTAGATTTTGGAAGTTGCTTAAATTTCAATATTACTGAAATTTAAATTTTCTTTTTTAGTCTTTTTATATATTTTAGTGATGAATTTAGAAAGAATACAATGGTTCTCCTTGACTATTTGGTCCTTTTCCTAAACTTGATCATTAGCACATTGATCTTTGACAAACAGCCTGTTTGACCTATATACTAGGAGCTATAGTGTATTTTTCACTTCTGCAAAAAGCAAACATCTACAGTTTTTATTATGTCTTTCTTTTTATCAGAGGTTTAACTTTAAGCAACCATAGCACCATCTGGAATTAAATATGAATCCTTATTTTCCAATTACTTTTAGATTTCTAGAGTAGTGAGTAGTACTTAGCTACTTAGCTGCTTAGATAGAGAGCAAGGTACTCCCACATTTTTATGAATGAGACTGACCAATTCATAATTTTAAATTACCAGTGTTATATCTATTATCAAGTAAACCCAGCTGATTAAAAATTGAGCAGCTGAATATTTAGCTGGTCCCATTCAAAAAAGTAGAGCAAGCAACTTTGAAATATTTTTATGTTGAATTTCAGTTGGAGAGGTAAACTTATTTTGCATAACTAATGAAGGCCAAAACCAGAACTTTTTTCAGGAAACATAAAATATACTGAAAAATTTGTATAATACAACAAGCAAATAACTGCATTTCAAGGCAAGAATTCTAATTCAAAAAATAAGCAACTAATTTCGATAGGAGAATTCTACCTTATGCTCATAAATCTTGCTCTGCACCTTTTTGAAAATGGGTAAAGGATGAAGAGGTTGAGTAACTGCAAAAGATGTCTTCCTATGGGCCTTGAGAACTGAGATTTTTATGGCATTGCACTTTTTAAAAAAAATGTTTATTTTTGAGGGAGGCAGTATGAGTGGGGGAGGGGCAGAGAGAGAAGAGGACAGAGGATTAGAAGTGGGCTCTGTGCTGATAACAGTGAGTCCGATGTGGGGCTTGAACTCCCAAAATGTGAGATCATGATCTGAGCCAAAGTTGGATACGCCCAAGCTACCCAGGCACCCCTATAACATTGCAGTTTTAAGCTAGCTGATTATCAATAAAAAAGTATAAATCTGACAATGCCTATACTGTCTGGTGATCAAAATACACATAGCATGCCTAATGCAAATGACTAAAATGAAAAGTATGATTTGCACTTGTAACGGGGGTGTTGTAGGCTAGATACAAGCAATGTGGTTTTTTTGGCCACAGTAGTTTGGACAGCAGAGAGAGAGGAATTCTGTATTGCCATCTTCTGGTCAGTTTCATCAACTTCTTCTGGTCAGTTTCATCAACCCCTCCCAGCGCTTCATCACATGGTGGAAGAGGTTTAACAATAGACCCTTAACGAGGCTGACTTTTCTAAACTAATGCTTTTATCGGCACAAATATATGTGTTTATTAAACTGACTGTGTACATTGTGACAAATGAAATGCCCTAATTTTAGACATGGATGGTTTTGAAGTTTCAAAGGGCTGGGATTGTAATTGTTTCGTTCATCATGGCATTCCGAGTACCTACCACTACTTATGCATGGCACACGTGGGTGGTCAGTGTATAGATGTTGAATAATAAAAGGTTTTGTTACTGTCTTTATATAGTCTTGACTTTATTTTTCAGAATCAAATGGAAATTGATTCCTGACTCTGAGGCCTCTGGGCCACCTCAACAGTTTTCTAAGTTCTTCACCTTGTTTCTCATTTCATTCAATATATTCCTACTACTAGTGGGCATTAAAAAGCCCCAGTCTTCTGTGACAGAAGTGAGTTTCTTCCTCTTCCACACATCCTGTCTTTCCAAGTGTCCAGGTTAATTTCAGACGCTGGATGCTTTCTCCATGGAATATACAGACAACACCGGAGATCCCTTCCTAGCTCTGAAATTTTGTCTTTTTGATTCCTTTATTCTCTACTATGGAGAATATGGTTTGGCCATAGTGACATTTGGGTTATCTGTAACGTATGTGCCACCAGACATTGGGCCATATGCCTTTTTTTGGAATGCCTCTTTCCGATGAATGGTCTCAGAGAATGCAAATTTTGGTTTCAGAACCAAATGACCTACTGTAAATTTTGCTTACTGAATCTGGAGGGATTAAGCATCATGTGGTCCAACCTGTGCAATCTGGGTATCACAAACAGCGGCACAGCAATTTTGAGCGACTTGTTTAAAGTTATAAAGCACCCCAGGAGTAGATGTTCTTTAGCAGTTTTGCCACCTTTTTTTCTGTTGAATCGTTGAGACACATTTGCTTCTCCGGCACAGGACAAATAGTTTTATAGAAAAACTCTTTCCTCACAGTCTTATAAGTGAGAAGTGACTTTTCTTTCCTTATTTGATTACGTCATTATGCTTCATACTTATTCCTGGTATATTTCTGGGAGACACTTCATGTGAGATTAGCTTTCTCCTTTCAGCCCCTGGATATATGCACCCTTCTTTTATCATCGCTTACTTTTCCTTTCATACCAGTTTATTCTTTCACTATCCTCCTCCAGACTCACTGATTTCTTTGAGGTTATGTATCTTCCTGTCTTGGCTTGGTCATTTCCTCCCTGTCCTGTGATTACTGTGATCACAAATATTTTTTGGTGTAAAACTTCTGAAATTAACTGAGGCTTTATGAAAAAACGTTTCCTAGCAAAGAAACTCACATTTTACTGAAAAAGTATAATTTTTGTGTACGATCAGCTGCATTGTTCTTTTAACATTTTTAAATAAAAATAATAACTACCATAGTTGAATACCTACTATGTGTCAGCCACTATAGGAAGCACTTTCCATACATAATTTTCTAATACTTATAAACTTCTTATGATGTAAGCATCATGTTATCCTATTTTGGAAATAAAAAGATAAAGACTTAGAAACTAAAAGCAATGGGTCTAAGGTCATTTACCAGAGGTGATATTTGAATCCAGAATTATCTGAGGCCAAATTTTGTGTTCTTCTCATAAGACTATATTACCTTTTAATACGATAGGTGCTTATTTCTACCGATAGGGAAAAATTCATGATAGGGTAATTCCAGTCCCCTCCCGAAGACTTCCCTTCCAGGTTCTCATTCCTACCCCGCTTGCCTCAGGTGCCAAATTACTAGGAATGCGGAAGTAACAGACTATAAATTGTCCCCTCTGCCTAAGCTCTGGTGGCGCAGACCTGGCTCCACCTCTGGAGAGTGATCTCCTCTGAGCCCGCCAGAAATAGACCTTCTGCCTTCCACGATCTCCAAGTGCCACTTGGTTCTTCTGCCAGGTGCTCCAGATCAAGTTCCGTAACACTACTATGTCATCACTACTTTATAAAATCTGAATAGCCCTGGGGCTATTTGAAAATAATCCACATTTTCATGGATGCCTTTTCCAAATCTGGCAATTATAGGACACTACTATCCAATAAAGCTTTCCATGGTGATGGAAATTGTACCTTTGGTGCCCAATATGGCAGTCCCCAGCCTCCATGCAGGTATTGAACACATGAAATGTGGCTGGTGTGACTGACAAATTCAACCTCTAATGTAATGTTACCTTAGTTAATTTTAAATGGCCAAAACTGGCTACCGTTTTGAAAAGAGTGACTATAGAATATACAAACTTTCTTGCAATCGTTTCCTATTGTACCAGTGTTTCAGCATCCTTTGCCCACTCTTATATCCTCTGTTCTGTTTGGCCACTTTGAAATCATGTGAGAAAGGCAAAAAAGGTAATTCGCATCCTTGATTATAATTTTGGTAACGGGTGTTACTGGATACTACTCTTAAATGTTATTTTCTAATAAAAACATTATGGTATCACACATCTTTGCTCTTGCTTAGCTTCTTTTCAATGAATGTTAAAAACTTAACACTTTTCTTCTTAATTGGGACTTAATTAACTTTAATGTGTAATGTAAAGGTTTTCCTTTAACACCACTAATTCACAGTTTCTTTTCAACGTGGCACAACTTCATTTCTTGTATGTATGCTCTATTCTCATGCATTCAGTGATTATGGTGCAAAAAAGCTGAGGCTATATCCTCTACATTATAGGGTAGCATCTCTGTGTCATATAATTTACGTACCAAAACATTTTTAAAAACTCAAAATGAATTTGGGATAAGCTGGTTTTCATGTATGCTTTTTTTAAAAATATGTTTTAATGTTTATTTATTTTTGAGAGACAGACAGAGAGAGACAGAGCATGAGCAGGGGAGGGGCAGAGAGAGAGAGGGAGACACAGAATCAGGCTTTGTCAGCACAGAGCCTGATGTGGTCTTGAACCCACGAGCTGTGAAATCATGGCCTGAGTCAAAGTCGGACGCTCAATTGACTGAGCCACACAGGCACCCCTCATGTATGCTTTTAAAAAGATATTATTCACAAAATATATTTGTTTAACAAGCTAAAACATACAGTTAAATAGATTTAAAATAAATAAAAACTTAAAAATTTGTAAATATATAATATGAACTCATATAATAGATATCTACCTTGTTTCTAAAATACGACTCATTGCTTGATTTTTTATAGTATAAAATGAATCATGACTTTACCAAAAATACTCCTCTAGAGGTTTCTTTAAGTCATGAACTCACATGTTGTATTAAAAAGATATTATAATTATCTTTTGAGGAGTGTATCTATTGCCTATGTATGATAAAATAAAATTATTTTGATAAGGGCAAATTCAGGTTACAATAATAATAAAACAGTTGTATGAAGCAAACATTTGTACTTTAGAGTGTGTAAAACAATTTCAATTACAAGATAAAAGTATTTGGACATTGATAACTTTGGCTGTATGGGCATTTGTTATCCGCTAAAGTAAACTGTGCATGATAAAAAAAAAAAAAAGAAAGAAAGAAAAGAAAAGAATCACTCCTAGGGGAATACAATTCTACTGATTATACAAAGATTTTCAAGGACATTGCTCAACTGTCTCCTCCCAAGGAATTCTTCTCTTAGGGTGTGAACCAAGTAAGAGGAAATGAGCCTTTAATAAAACTTAAAAACAACCACTACAGTGCTAGCTTGCTTTTTGTTTTCAAATTTTTAATGGCCTTAAGAGACAGGGAAAGAGGCTGATGGAAGAAAAAGTTGGAGAAAAAAAATTAGTTATTTACAGCATTATATTTCTCTTAATAACACCATTCTCAATCTTAGACAGCATTTTATTTGTTTTTGTTTTTGTTTGTTTTGTTTTCTTTTATTCTTAGACAACATTTTATTTGTAACCAACAAGTACATTGGGTAGAGAATATTACTGAGAATATTTTCTATCTGGACAATGTATTTGAATGCTTAGCCATAGCCTGCCATGAGTCATGAATGCCACCAAGACTGGTAGGTGTGATAAGATTTTTTTTTTCCACCTATAGGAGAGTACAGACTATCTTTCTCCTTTTATTGGTTAGGTATATTTCTTCAAGGTAAAATTTATTTTAAATTATTCAAAATTATAAAAGCATGCCACTGTCACAATGACAATAAATATATCCAAGATTTAATATTCACTGAAAAATATTTTCTACCTTTGTTTTGCTGTTTGTCTTTTCTGTTTCTTTTAGTCATTTAATTTTAAAGTTACTTTATATAACCACAGTTTCTACTAAAATGAGTATTTGGGCACTTAATAAAACCAGTTTCGTCCTTGTGGAAGGCCACCACCACTGCATCATTTTAACATTATTACATTATCTTCTCAGGTTAATAACCTGCCATTAAAAAAAAAAACGAGATTCCATACAACACCCAGTGCTCAAAAAAAAAAAAGGAAAAAAAAAATGAGAGCTCATTATAATGTAAGAACTCATTAAAATTATGAAATAATCACCATTAAATTAGATTAAAATAATAGCTGGCACACCTCTTAGAGATTTTCTAGTCCAAGTTGTTATTTATAAGACATTAATAATAGGTCAGGCATAATGATAGTTACCATATATTGATCTCAGGATCTAAATACTTTACAGGAGTCCATTCATTACATTACATCACTTCTCAACTGGGGCACCTGGGTGGCTCAGTCACTTAAGCACCTGACTTTTGTTTTTGGCTCAGGTCCTGATTTCACAGTTCTGTTCATTAGTTCGAGCCTCACACTGGGCTCTGTGCTGGCACTGCAGCTCCTGCTTGGGGTTCTCTCTCTGTGTTCCTCTCTCTCTCTCTCTCAAAACAAATAAATAAACTTAAAAAAATAACTTCTCAGCTCTGTGGGGTATTATCCTCTCACTACATTAAAAAAAATACTAAGTAAGTTCAGAGAGAGAAAGATAGGAAGGTGTGGGAGGAACGGAAGAAGGAAATCAACAGGCAAGCAACCAAGGGGGTAGAATGCTCGCAGTGCATGATGGGCAAGGCACACAGAGGAACGTGAAGGAACTTGCTCAGTAAGGGGGATAGGAATATAATCAGGAAATTAATAAAAAAAGTATGGGTTATTGGAAAACATATTGTGGAAAGAATGCAAATTCTAATTATAACCAAACTGTTATATTTAAGAGGGAATACCATTTCTTATCTATCAAATTAGAAATGATTGGAAAGATAAAAATGAAGCTCTCCTGTTTCCCACAGGAGTGTTATCTTGTAAGATCTTTTTAGCACTGGACAACTGATTATCATGTAAAATAAGCTTTGCAGGCAAATGGTACACTGGCTTTAGGTTAAGTCCTTGAGCTGCATTATAAAGGCGAGGAAAAAAGATCAATGTAGTTAAAAGAGTTGGTCAAGGTCACAAAATGACATTTTTAGTGCCTGAATGTTGATAAGAAAGTCTGGTCCAGGGCCTGGGGCCTGAGAGGAGGAGATTTTGGAAGGGGAAAATCAGAGAAGAATGCTTTCCTCCTGACTTTTGTAGTCATTTTCAATGCTCCAATTATTTGAGAGCAGAAAAGAGCTTCCTGGTTCTAATTGTTAACAATTGCCTTGCTGTCACGGCAGACAAGACCAGAAGGTGATGTTCTGACTGCGTCTCAGTGGAACCTGAGACTATGGAGTGTTTTGCGGCGAGGTGAAAACCTGCATGAGGGCAGGAGGGGCAGACAGAGAGGGAGGTGATTTGCTGAGAAGAAAAGTCTCCAGTGTGCAGTGCCTTTATCACTAATGCACCACACCTCACCCCACCCCCCCCAATCTTCAGCCCTCCTCGCCATTTGCTCTTTCCTTCTTAAATTTGCTAAGAACAACAAACCCCTAAACAAAACCCTCATACACACACAAACTAAGGCATATCAAAAAGTACAAGTGTTTGGGGCGCGTGGATGGCTCAGTCAGTTGAGCGTCTGACTTCGGCCCAGGTCATGACCCTGTGCTTTGTGAGTTCAGGCCCCACGTGAGGCTCTGTGCCACCGCTCAGAGCCTGGAGCCTGCCTCAGATTCTGTGTCTCCTCCTCTCTCTGCCCCTCCCCCACTCTGTCTCTGCATCCCCAAAATAAACATTAAAAAAAAATTTTTTTAAAGCATAAGAGTTTAGGGGTGCTTGGGTAGCTCAGTCGGTTAAATGGCTGACTCTTGATTTCAGTTCAGGTCAGGATCTCAGGATCATGGGATCGAGCCCCATGTAGGCTCTGTGCTGACAGCGTAGAGCCTGCTTGGAATTCTCTCTCTCCCTCTGCCCCTTTCCCTCCTGCTCACACTTATTTTCTCTCTCTTTCTCTAAAATACAAATAATTAAAAATTGTAAGAGTTTATTTGAGCAGAAAACAATTCCAATGGGGCAGCACCAAACAGAAAGTGGTTATCTTGCATCCACACGACTCCCGAAACAGAATGCTACGGGCACCAGTGACAGTCACAGCAAAGTTTATTGCAATGAGAGGCAAGGCCAACCGATCACGACCAACACTCTTGACCAGAGTGCGGTCTCGAACAGCCGGGGTACAGAGTTTTTAGAGCCGACCACATCACCTGGGAACAGAACAAAGAAATAGTTCCCAGATGGGGGTGGAAACAGTTCAGACAAGCCCTTGCCCCAATCCAATCAAACACTAATCCAGTTGATTTTCCTTGAACTTTTGTTCCCTTGATTGATAGGACAAGGCTGTTATCTCTTAATCTACAGTGTTAAAACCTAGCTGATATTTCTTAAGGCTACAGGTTAGCCCTACACTACAATTTAACCCTTACAGGGCAAAGTGGGCAGTGTGCTGCACAAGTAAGTACTTATCATTAATCTCTCCGTGTTGTTATTCCCACTTCTCTTGTACGTTTATGCAAACTAGGCGTTTTCAGGTTCCAATAGTCTCTGAAGTTTGTCGAGGCAGAGAGACTCCATTCCTAGAGACCTCCTTCTGTGTCTTCTTTCCTATTCATTCCCTTAGACGAATCTCCTGTACACTTTATCTGGTATTTCCCAGTGGAACATCTGGCAAAACTATAATACAGCATCACAACCAGGATACTGACATTGATACATCCATTGATCTTATGTAGATTTCTCCAGTTTTACATGCATTCAGGTGTGTGTGTGTGTGTGTGTGCTTATTTCTTTGCAATTTTGTCACAAATGTAGGCTCATGGGTGCCTCGGTGGCACAGTTTGATGAAGGAAACAAAGGCAAGAAAAATGTAGCTGAAATTAAATCTCCTTACAGCCTGCAGTCCACTGATAGACATTTAAAACATGCAGAACATGACCTTCCTCAAGGAACTCACGGCTGCCTTACTGCCTTAATGTTTTGTTTTATTAAAGATTAAAGTAACCTTATCTTAGCAGCAGCTAGTCCTTCAAGGTCCTGAAAGCCTTGCTTCCAAATTCCTTAGAAACTTACTTTATCTCTATCCTCCTCCCTCCATAAACTTAAAAATATATAATCAGTCACTCCTCACAACCCCAGTTCAGCTCTTTCTGTCCATGGGTTCTGTCCCTGTGCTTTAATAAAATCACCTTTTTGCACCAAACATGTCTCAAGAATTCTTTCTTAGGTATTTGCTCAAAAACCTCATCAGGTTGGGCATCTGACTCCTGGTTTTGGCTCAGGTCATGATCCCAGGGTCGTGGGATGAGCCCCATGTCAGGCTCTATACTGAGCTTGGAGGCTACTTGAGATTCTCTCTCTTCCTCTGCCCTCTTCTCTGCTTGCATGCACATGCTCTGTTTCTCTCTCTCCCTCTCTCCCTCTCAAGCAAACCAAAGGTTGTTTCCCAAAAACCTTTGGTAAACTTACACCTCAATTTAGACAGAAATAACACCCTTACTATACTGTGATCCCTTTCTTTGGAAAATACACTTTCTTCTTAGCTTTCAGAACAGTATACCCTTCTGGTTTTCTCTCTTTTGCCACCAATTTTATCCGCTCTTTTAGCCTCATCTTCATTTACCTAGATGTTAAATACTAAAGCTTCTTAAATTTTGATCCTAATCTCATCTTTTTTCCCTCTGTATGCTTCAAAAGATGAACTCATCAACATCCATCCCTTCAATGACCAACGGAAACACGAAACGAAAAAGGCTCATACGTGATTATGTCCGCCACCAACTTCTCTTCAGAAACCCAGGCCCTGTACCCAGTTGCCCAACTGAAATCTCTACTTGAATATCTCAGAGACATCTCAAAGTCAATTTACCCAGAATTAAACCCTGATCCTTCCCACTAATTTACCTTCATTCCTGTTTCCCTGTCACTTACATGTGCCAGGAAACCTGTTTAACCCCACCCAATTTTCCATTTTTATCTCCCAACAGCTTTTGAATTTAGTGCTTTTTACAGCCCTATTTCCAGTACTTTAGAATAAGCTACCATAATACTCTTCCTAGATTGGTGAGATAGCCTCTTAATTTACCTATTTTTCTCAGCTTCCCCCCTCAATCTGTTTTCCATTCTACAAAGAAGTTTTTTGAAGTGAAATTATGTTCATCTCTCCTCACACACACTGTTTGCACTCCCTTACTTCTCCAAATCGATAGACATTTCTCTTAGGAAAAAAATAAAATCAATATTTTTAAATGAGTCTCCGAGCTCTCTGGAAAGTAAGAGCCATGTCCAAAGGCAAAAACAAAAACAAGCAGCAACCACAAACTTGACAAACATCATGGAATTGTGACTGGAGAAGGAGGCAAAACTCTAAAGTTAGGGTTGTCTGGGAACGGATGCTGAAACCAGGAATTCCCAGTTTGGGATTTGGAATCTGAGGAGAGAGAAAAGAAAACTAGGCCTAGGGCCCACTTTGCAGGAGGAGATAAGCCTGAAACCTTTGCTTAAAACTACAACTCTTAAAAGGATTACATTTTAGTGAAAGCATTAGATATAAAAGAAATCTGCCCTTGGGCAAAGAGAGTTAAGAGGAAAAAATGTCTGCCTTGCCAAAGCTCTCACATTTCAAGGGACATAATTGTTTCTTCGGAGCATTTGTAATCACTGACTGCCCTCATGTATGTATGGGATTGAAATGTATAGTACCTCAAGGGAAACCTCACACTATAATAATTCTAGTGGTCCCAGGCTGAAAGTGTCCCCACTGACCAGCAAAACAAACAAACAAAACTCCCAAAACAAACAAAAAAAATCCCAAATATGTTCTAGAAGAAAGCACCCTGAATCCTACCTCTCAAGATTCCCATAGATTATCTTCTGCCAAATATAAACTCACACACACAAAATTAACATACACATGAGGAAATAAACAACTATGAGTGCAACCCAATTAAGAAAATAACAGAAACACATTTAGGTTCTAGGAACTTGGACTTAATAAAATTCAATTCAAAATAGTAAGTAATTAGGGGCACCTGGGTGGCTCAGTCGGTTGTAAGTGTCCAACTTTTTGTTTCAGCTCAAGTCATAATCTGGAGGTTCGTGGGTTCAAGCCCCGCATCGGGTTCTGCATTGACAGCGAGGAGGCTGCTTGGGATTCTCTCTCTCTCTCTCTCTCTCTCTCTCTCTCTGCCCCTCCCCCTCTCATGTTGTCTCTGTCTCTTTCAAAATAATTAATTAATTAATTAATTAAAGCAATAATAATAATACTAATCAAAAAACAAATGACTGTAAATGTGACCTAGTGTGTGTCTATGAGAGAGACCTTTAAAATGTGTTTCTTATGAATAAGTAAAAAGGGGTAACTCCCCACAGAGCACTATAATGCATATACTGCTGACAACAGACCAGATGTTCACACAGCAAAATGGATAGGACTTAAAAAATGTGTTATATGCGAAAACAAAAGAAATAGAATGAGGTCTACAGCGCAACCCTTTTTGTTAAAAATATATGTATTTAAATACTGTGTGTTTTACCAGGATACGTCTAAATAAATGATGGCTGGGTAACCCACTGGAACAGTTGTCATCGGGGGAGGGAAATAGGAGAGTGGTGAAGGAGTATGACAGGAGTAAATAAATAAAATAAATAACAAATAACAGAAGTGCGAATAAACACAAAAGTTAGGAGGCACAGACAGATGATGAAACAGTGTTGAAATGGAAGAGTATGGCCAACACAATCCTCTGTACCTAAGGACTCCACCCCTTCCCCTCCCCCCTCAAAAAGCAATAAAATACAAGGACATTCCTAGAATGATCAGGCCAACCCATTATTTTATTGGTTCTTACCCTGTGACAAGTGTGCAATTACCTAGAGAAACAGGTCATATAAACAAGTCAGATAAGCAATTCTTCAGGGCGCCTGGATGGCTCAGTCAGTTTAATGTCTGACATCGGTTCACGTCATGATCTCGGGGTCCCTGAGCTTGAGTCCCACATCGGGCTTTGTGCTGACAGCTCAGAGCCTGGAGCCTGCTTTGAATTCTGTTCTCCCTCTCTCTCTGCTCCTCCCTACTCATGCTCTGTCTCTCTTTCAAAAATAAACATTAAAAGAAATTTTTTTAGATAAAAAAATTTAAAAAAAATTAGCAATTCTTAGCTGATAGATTCCATTTATGGAAGTATGAGCATATATAGTAAATTATGAAATAAAATTATATTTGATGAGTTTATTATCAATTCAAGACATTTTCACAGTTTGCTTTAATATCTCGCTCAGAAGCCTTCAAATAGTCAATAAGGAAATAATCAATACACATAAAAATCATCAACATTTATCATGCATTATTAAATATGCATGAAATATATTGTTATGTCTATGATAATGCATAATAGTAAAATACAAATATTGATTTTACTAGGTTAACTGACATCTAATGAATAAATAGTTAATTAATAAGTCATATATCGGTCATTGAGTATTCTAGGTAAATATAATAGTTATTAAGTACCTATGTTTTGTCCACAGAGATGGTATAAGATTTTAAAATATGAGGGACGTAAATACCATGCATCATGATCAAAGGGAAAAAACTAAATATCAGGAGGCATTTAGAAAATAATAAATTATAGAATTTTACACTTGACTAAAATTGCAGTGGAATTCAGAAATAGATGAGAAATGGTTTTATAGAGCTGCAGTTGAGTCAAGAAAAAGGCAATATGTGAAAAAAGTGGTAGGAAAAATCATTTGTAGTACAAGTGGCTCTGAAATATGTATTTTAAGAGAAATGTGCAAGACAAAAAAGATTATATGGGAACATAATATATATTTGTAGGAATGTAAAAAGCACAAAATGAAATTTGCAAATGTATTACCATCAGCCATATACATGGTTTTTAAAATTATGATTAGAGCCCAAAGATCAAAATGAAAAATGACATTACTTCTTTCTTTTCAGTTAGGAATGACAATATTTAGATTGAAAGAAGGAACCAAGAATTGCAAAGAAAGAATTGAAGTCATTGGTCACTAAAAAGATTGGAAATTAACATATACTTTTAAATAAGTAAAATCTCCAGGTTTGGGCAATTTGGATTCTAGTGTAATGGGAGTTTGAATATTAATTTATCAAATGTGGGTTTAGAAAATCATGGAGAATAGGAAAGGCTTTTAATTTTAAAAGGAACAAAATTGGTTCCTAAAATTTATGATAAATATTTGCCAAAAACCCTAATAGATTTTAGAATGGGTTTTTGAATGAACGATTTGGTGGGCGAGAGGTTCGGGGACAGGGCGATAGATACTCAAGAATTAACACTGATCATTTTAGGATCCTGGATTATTGCAATAATAACAAGCCATGCCATGCTAAATTAATTTTCTTATTAAAATGTTAAAAGTTTTAGGACCCTTACTCTAAACTATAGTTGTATCAACCAAAGGGAATTATTCTCATGAGTGACATAAAATCAGCAAAACGTCACCGTCTTCTCCAAAGTACTGAATTGTTCAGGCACATTTGGGTTGGTTCTGAATGTGACAGGCATAAATAGATTTGAATACGTTGCAAAGGAAAAATGCTAGTAGGCAATTTATGGTAGCTACAATTATCAGGGACTCGGGTCCTTTTTGGGGACTCTACCATTCTTTTTTTTTTTAATTGAGATATAATTGACACATAACTTCATATTAGTGTCAAGTGTACAAAATAATGATTCAGTATTTGTACATATTGCAGAATGATCACCACAATAAGTCTAGCTAACATCTGTCACCATGCATAGTTACAAATTCGTGTGTGTGTGATGCGAACTTTTAAAATCTTTCTTAGCAACTTTCAAATAAGCAATATGGTATTACTAGCTATAGTCACCATACTATATATTATATCCCCATGACTTTAACCACCAATCTGTTCTCTGTATCTAGAGCTTGCTTTCTTTCTTTCTTTCTTTCTTTCTTTCCACATATAAGTGAGATCACGCAGAATTTGTCTTCCTCTGTTTGACTTATTTCAGTTAGCATAAGGCCCTCAAGATGCATCCATGTAACAAACGGCAAGCTTTTTTTGGTTTTAGTATTTTTAAAAAGTTTACTTATTTATTTTTTTGATAGCACAAGCAGGAGAGGGGCAGAGGGAGAGGGAGACAGAGGGTCCAAAGTGGGCTGGGAGCTGACAGCAGCATGCCCCATGTGGGGCTCGAACTCACAAACCCCAAGATCATGAACTGAGCTGAATTGGAGGCTCGGCCCCTGGTTCTACCATTCTTGATTGTGGTTTTCATCTCCTGATCCAAGGTGGCTGCTCCAGCAACTTGCACATCATCTGCTTTCTAGCAAGAAGAAAGGAAAATGGAGAGAGAGAGAGATGACATTTATACCTGACTCTAAGGCAGGGGCCGGAAGCGGCCCTTTTCACTTCCGTTCGCATCTAATTGGTCAGCCCTTAATTGCCTGCACACCCCTGGTTAGTAGGATTTAGCGGGGTCACTAGGTGAGAGTTAAAAATTCTTTTTCTGAGGTAAGAAGAGAATATTTATCGGAGAGACAACAAGCAATTAAACCTTCTTAACTAGTACATCACAGTTTCCCTTTGAAGATAATTATGCAATCCGCACATTAAAATCTATTTGTAAAAATGTTAAATATAGAGCAAAGTAAAAGTCCTCTTTATGTCCTGCTCTGTATCCATTTCTCTCCAAAGCTTAACCATTGCCAACATGTGATTCTTTCTTCTATGCATTTCAGGTAAATTACGTATATATTATACGTATTTATATCTAGCCCTGTTTTGTTAACCAAAATGAAATATTACTACCCTTGTTTTGCAGCTTGATTTTTTTCTCTAATTATATCTCTTAGAGATTGTTTTATTTCATTTCACATACATTTATCTAAATTTGGTAAGTAAATGCATAGTATTCCATAGCATGAAAATGTTTAATTGATCTTAAGGACTTTTAGGCTGTTACCAACTTTTTTGCTAATTCAAAGTTTTTCCACAAAAATATTGCATTTTGTGATCATGACCTATGCTGCAGTGAACTATGGATATATATCTATGAAATGAGTCCTTATTTGTCTAAATATATATTCATTTATACCTCTTGCACATTTACACTTCCACGAAAATTTTAGGACCAGCTAATCAAATCCAATAAAATAAATCTTATTAATAAGATATTTCAAAATAGATATTGTACATCAGTCTTCGGTATTGCATAGAATATTAGAAATAACTGATATCTTTATATTATACGGTCTTCCTATTCCAAGAGCATGATGTTTATTTCCAGTGTTTATTTTTTCTTCAATGAACAAACTCAGTTTTTTAATTTCTTTAAGATAGCTATTGTACAATGCTTCTTATTATATCCTAGTGTGTTCTTTATAGGTTTTTTTTTCAATGAAGATGACTGCATTCTACTACATTTTCATTGGTTATTTATGACATATAAGGAAACTGCTGATTTTTGGTAGTTTGGTGTTTCATTCTATAAAATTACTGCTCTCATTGCTTCTTATAGTTTAATAGTAAAAGCTCTTGGTTGATATCTGTCACTGAAAAATCATGATCCCTCCTCTAGTTTCCAGACTTGACTTAGTTTTAGGCCCAAAGTCTATCAAGTAAAGCACAGTCAAGGACCTCTGAGGATGCAACCTGTATGTAATGCCGTAGTGGGTAGGAATTATTATGGTAGGAATTGCCTCAATTCTCCCACACAGTCACCTATGGCTTCCAAAATAAAGGGTGAGTTATCACGTCTTGTGCCTGACATATGACATTTCATTATATACTACAGTGTCTTTGGAAACATCAAAATAAAACTGTAGTTATTTGCAGATGGAGTAATTGTCTATATGCAAAATTCCGAAGAATCTATTGACTAGTTATTAGAAATAATAAAAGCCTGACAAAAGTTTGCTGGATGTAAAATCAATATACGAAGTCAATTAAATTTCTATACCAGTTTGTGGCTTGTATTATACTTTTCTTTCTGAAGTTCCTTGAGGGACACCAGTTCTTCATTCTAATATCGTCAGCTTATTCAATCTTTTCTTTTAGGTCTGTGTTTTTGGTGTGTTTTCGTTATCAGCTTCTTCCTTATTTTGATTTCTAAAGGTACCTATCTGGAACTCTTATTTTTGTATGGCACAAATTACGAATCCATTTCCCCCCCCACCCCCACCCCCCTCACCCCCCGCCTTGGATGCTCAGTTGTACAACCATGTGGTTTTTTGAACAGATCATCTTTCTACACAGATTTAGGTTCTACCACTTGTTGGTCTGGTGTGTATCAAGGTTCCATTTATCCTGGATCCATTTCTGGATTCTCTGTTCTGCATCTCTGATCTGCTCCTCTACCCCTGAATCAAAACCACACTGTACTGAATACCATAGCAGTATAATAAGTCATGATGATATCTATAAGTCCCCTAACCTAGCTTTCTTTCTTAAGTGCCTTGGCCATTTTGGACCCTTTGATCCTCTGTATATATTTTAGAATCAACTTGCCAAATTTCTTGAATTAAGATGGTAATTTTTTTTTTTTTTTTTTTTTAGGAATTAAAAGAAATTTGTGGGTTGAGGAGAACTGATATCTTTTCAGTGCTGAATGTTCCCATCTATGAACATATTATACAAAGTGTTCTTTCATGGGGGCGCCTGGTGGCTCAGTCAGTTGACCAACTGACTCTTGATTTCGGCTCAGGTCATGATCTCATGGTTCATGGGATCAAGCCCTGCATCGGGCTCTGGACTGACAGCACAGAGCCAGAGCCTGCTTAGAATTCTCTCTCTCTGCCCCTCCACCGTTCATGCTCGCTTGCTCTCTCCCTCTGTCTCAAAACAAAAAAATAGTAAAAAACAAGTTTTCTTTCATGTCCTTCAATAAAATATAATCATTTTCCATATAAATCTTGCACATTTTTGTTGTATTTTTCTTGTTTGTTTATTTTGTTGCTAATAATGACTTCTTTCTTTTATACATTTTATTTTGTGGTAATGTAGACAATCATATAATCTACAACAAATTATCCTTTTATTTTTATCTTTCTAATCCTTTTATATTGTATACTTATTTATTTTTATTATTGTACTACCAAGATTGTTCAGTCTGATGTTGACTAGAAATAGTCATGGTGGTCAAATTTGTCTTGTTTCTAGAGGAAATATTTACAAAAAATTACAAAGGGAATATTTAATATTTCTTTGACGATTATGATATCTGCTGAATGCTTTAAAAATTTTTTTTAATGTTTATTTTTGAGACAGAGAGAGACAGAGCATGAACGGGGGAGGGGCAGAGAGAGAGGGAGACACAGAATCAGAAGCAGGCTCCAGGCTCTGAACCATCAGCCCAGAGCCCGACGTGGGGCTCAAACCCACGGACTGGGAGATCTTGACCTGTGCTGAAGTTGGACGCTTTACCGACTGAGCCACCCAGGCGCCCCAATATCTGCTGAATGCTTTTAATGCATACTATATTTCAGGTTAAGGAAGTTCCATTATTTTCTTCAGACTATAATTCATCATCAATATCTTTATCCTATCAGTGAAGAATTAAGACACTTGAATGCTTTTGCTCTTTTGAACCTTTTACTTATAATCTGTATTCTCCTATAGGCTTTTAGTCCTGTTTTGATTTTTTTTTTTACTCTAACAATTTAGAATTTATTATTATAATTCTCATAAACATTTGGATTTATTTGCATATTTATCAGGGTTTGGGGGTTTCATCAAATTTTCTATCAAGAATAATTTTCCTTCTTTCTGAACAAAATTCTATAGTAATTAATTTAGGATAACAAAATCGTTCAATTTTTATTTTCCTAAAAGCATATTTCACTTTTATCTTTAAAACATAGACTCATTAAATGGGGCACCTGGGTGGCTCAGTCAGTTAAGTGTCTGACTCCTGATCTCGGCTCAGGTCATGGTCTCATGGTTCATGAGTTCATACTGAGAATGTGGAGCCTGCTTGGAATTCTCTATCTGCCCTTCCCCTATGCACACACTCTCTGGTGCACGTGCTCTCCCTCTCAAAATAAATAATTAAACTTAAAAACATAAATGAATAAAGGATAGGTTCATTAATACTCAGATGCCTAAGTAGACAGGTGATTTTTTTATCTCAGCACATTGAAGATATTATTTCTCCTGGTTTCCACTGTTACCATTACAGGTCACCTTTCAGAGGAGTTCATTCCTTTGGAAATAATCTACTTCCGTGGGCTGGAAGTCCAGCCACCGTGTGGTTTAGCTAATTTCTCTGTCCCAGACCTCATCCAACTGAAACCAAAACCTTAGCAGGGCTACTTCCCTTGTTTGAGGCTCTGGGGGAGAACCCTCTCTGAGCTCGTACAGGTCATTGGCTGCTAAATTCAGTTCCTTGCAGTTGCATAGGACTGAGTTCCCCATTTCCTTGCTGGCTTTCAGCTGGCCAAGGGCTACCCTTGGCTTCTAGAAGCCTCCACTGGTCCTCGGACATGGTCGCCACATCTCAGAGGCAACAAAGGCATGTTAATCTTGCTCAAACTGGGGTCTCTCTGACTTAGTCTTGGTTGCATCTCTCATGTTGTGTCTCTTCCACCACATTTCTCCGACTCCGGGCAGAACAAGTTGGTTTTAAGATCTTATGTGACTGCATCGGGCCCACTCAATTAATCCAAGATAATCTCCCTTACTTACATTGCCACATGATGTAACATTCCATCAGGGACCAGGGTGTGGGCATCTTTGTGGAGATGGGCTTTTTGATGTTTGTCTCCTTATGTTTTGTAAGACCTTGTTTCTTACAACTATCTCTGGGCATTCTTGGTTTAAAGCCTGTTCCTTTAGCAAGTTTGTTTCTCTAAGCATGTAGGTTATTGCTAATACACCTAAATAATGTAAATTTCCAGTGTGATGTTTTCTGATCCTCAGCACAGGATTTTCATGAGGAATTCTCAGAGGTGCCTAGTTTCCTCCTCCCATTTCCCTGAGTGGAGGCAAGGTGAGCAAATCTTTTACAGGACAATTCCTTTTTCTTCTCTGGTTTGTATTGTATTGATCAGCAAGGGGCTGACAGCATCCTAGCCTGGACATCAACTCCAGGCTCCCACCCTGGGGCTCCAGCTTCTCACTGTTCATGTCTGTCAGCTCCCCACCTCTCTCCCATTATCACCAACCGTAGCATCACTCAGCCATTCAGGAAGACATATCTACTTAGAAAAAATACCCCCCTCCCCCAGTCCCAGAAAATCATCTTTATTTACCCTGCAGTTTGTAAAACCCTAAGCCCCAGCAGTGAGATGTTCACACAGCTGACCTGACCTCTACTACTTTGTCTTTCTCTGTTTTGTCATCACCCTCCAAGAGGAAATGAGTTTAAGGAGAAAGGAGAAAGAAGACCAACTTTATTCCATGTAAACAAGAAATAAAAAAGGCATAGATATGTTAAAATAGCATGTTTACGTTTTAACTTACCCTCCAAGTGACTTTTTAAAAACTGGATATGTTTTTCAACTAGATTTAAATATTCATTTTTTGTGGGTAGTTCTTGTATGTTCTGACACTTTTCTCCATTTAACAAAATTGTTTGGATCAATTTAATACAGGGAAGACAAAACACAGCATAATTTTAAAAGATGAAGCTAAAAATGAAAGTTTAAAGTCAAATACAATATCTTCTCTTAAGTGTGACAATGTCCTTTGTGTCATTTGATTCTGTATCAAGTTGCATGTCAAATTTTTAAAATATTGAAATGCCTATTAATAGAGGTTGTTAACTTTTGCTTTTAAGTGCAAATGACATTTTTTATTAACCTGACTTGGAATGTCTAAAATACTTTCATCTTCAGATTCCTTGGAATCCTTTCCTTTATTGGATAAATATTTATTAAGAGCCTATTATTAAGAGCTTGTTGTGTCATTTAGTAACATCAATAACTCTTATTAAGAACACTCTATTAGCCACAGGAGAAACAGAGATGAGCAAATCAATAAAGTTCCTGTTCCCATGGAACTCAACTTCTGCTGGAAGAGACGAAAAAAAAAAAAGCAAAAGAATGTATAGCAGAGAATCAGGGAGTGATAAGTGTTCTGAAGGAAATGAGGATGCGGGAGACAGTGGTTAGAGTGGGGACGTTTGAAGCAAAAGAAGCAAGGTGGCTAATGAATGCCTGGTAAGGAAGTGACCTGAGCAGACCTGAATGGGGGAAGTAAGTCCCATGCCTAGCTTACCGAAGAACAAACTTCCAGTGTATTCTATGACTCCTGGAGAATGCAGATAGATCTAAAGACCCAACTTGTGAAATAATGAACAGTAGAAAAGCAGACCTAACATTGTTGTAAAGACAAAAATCAACTGCCTGTTTTGGCATTACAAGCCACGGGACTCAAAAATCCCACAGACATAGATACTCAGTTATATGGAACTCTGCCAAGGAAAAGTACAAATCCTTACCAAGCAAATTACATGCACAGATAAGAACTCATGCTACCAATAAGCTGTTAACAGAAAAAATATATATATATACGCTTAGGTCATAAACTGCTAGAAATCAAGTTTTCTTCAGAGTTTTGACCGGGTTCTGACCATCTGCAAAAGTGAAAACTTAGGAGGAAAAAATCTAGGTGATTAAACATGAAACAATGAAAGGAAGTCTCAGACTACATCCCTGCCCCGAAATGGAGCGAGCTCCGCGTCTTACACAGAAGGCAGTTTCAACAAACCCCAACTCATCTGTTCCACTCACTGGGTTTGTTGTTTTAGGGCAAATGTGCTCCATGTGACTCTTTATAAAAATGTATCCATTTTTTAAAAAAAAATTAAAAAAAATTTATCCATTTTTGAAATTAATATTTATTGAGTCAGACAGGCCATATTAACACAAAATGTGTATTTAAAAATACATATAATAATGGAAAAATCCCACTCGGTTTTTATAAGAATTTAGAAGTATTTCAGTGTACTTTCACTGTATTATAGATTTTCCAATATCAGATGGTCTTTTAATTTTCTATTTTTAAATTTTGCCAAAAAATATCGAAAAGTAAAGGTAGCTATTAAAATGTGAGTCCTTTCTCTTTTCTTCAGCAAAAATGGATATTTTATTTACTCAATAATAATAACTTATATGGGAATAAACCATAGCAAGAATATTATAGAGATGAGTCTTCACATTTGCTCAGTGAAATCTCTAAATTTTCTATGACATTCTATTATTCTCCTTTAGAGTGTCTATATTCTAACTTCCAGTAAACTTATACTTAATGTAAATCTATCAAAATTAAGAAAATGAGCAGAAGCAACAAAAATTAATATGGGGTAAACTTAGTGTTATTTTTTCCCCAGATGTTCCTAGAACTATTCAGAAATCTATGACAAACCTTGGAAAGATGAGTACTGCTCCATTAAGAATCACAGTCTAATGACAATTAGGGTGAATGCAAGAGTTAATGGCTGATTTAATCAAAGATTGAGGAAACCAGGTCTGAACGGGGTTTAGGGCAGTTAAGTGCATTCTGGCACTTTGACTTTTACTTCCAAAGGTTCCCCAGTGCTAGAGGAATTAGTCTAAACTAATAAAGCTAAGGGTGCTTGGGTGGCTCAGTCATTAAGCATAGGGCGTAGGCTCCCATGGTTCATGAGCTGGAGCCCCACATTGGGTGAACAGGAGCCCTGCTTCTCCTCTCTCTGCCCCCTCGCTCACTTGCGCCCTCTCTCTCTCTCAAAAATAATAATAATAATTAAAATAATAATAAGCGAATAAAGCTAAAACTAATAAAGACTCTTAAGATTTTAACTTACCTACATCTCCTGAAAAATTTCATATAACTCTTTCCTATAGTCACACCCACGATATCCCCTGTGTGAATTGTGACGATTCTTCTCTGTTTATATCGTCCTTTCTGCCTTCTTACTCTCTCCTCTTGGTAAAATTATGTTCATACTTTCCCACGGAGTTCTTAGACATCTCCATGAAAACAACTACTGTGATCATTGTACTGTTCGTTATAGCGCTTATCTTTCTGCTGTAATTCCGTGTTTGCATGTATGTTTCTCCTGCTTGGTTTTAAACAGGCTCCTCCTGTGTGGAAATCATCCTATTCATACTTAAGTACCAATTCAAGAGTAATACAAATTAAATGTAAGTTACATTTTAGGTAGCTATTTATGAAAGGAAGCAGATAACTTTTCAAAATTAATATGCCAAATGGAGAAAGAGACAGGTTACGAATTTTAATAAATGAGATTTATAAAATTAATTGTACTTGAATGGAGTATGAATTTCCAGAGGGTGGGGTGGAGAACCCCCCTCCCCCAATTTGCTGAATAAATCTAATTGTGAAATGTTGGAAAGTAGTCTCTTTCTCTATCCTATAGAAATTTAACCCAAAGTGCTACAGCTTAGATTTTGGAATCTTCCTATATATGTCGGTAGGAGCTGGAGAAAGAAGAAATGGAGCCTCTCAGCCCAAAAGCAGCCAGAGAGGAAGAAGCTTGGTAATTTAGCTGAGGAAATGACGAGAAGGAAATTGTTTCGTGTCTCAGGAACCATGTGGAGTTCCGAGATAAGAAAAACAGTTGCTAATTTGAGTATAAAAGCAGGAAACATGATACACTTGTTTCCTTTTATGCAAACCCAAGTATATGAGGGGTTGTGTGAAAATTATTTTTCTCTTGCTGAACCACATAGAATCAAAGTGCTTCTTTCGAACATACTGGCTTTTCTTTTTTTTTTTCTGTCTCTTCTATTTCTTGTGGATATTATGGCTAATAACACAACAAGTTTAGGGAGTCCATGGCCAGAAAACTTTTGGGGTAAGATATTTTCTTTAACTGTTTTTAATTTAAAATTAGGATGCAGAAAAGGTCCTGCATAATTTATTGAGTGAACATCTCTGAGTTAGTTTGTTTACCATAAACTGGTTACTTAACTTTTCATAAGTTTATTATAATAAATATATTCATATAATGTGTTTAAGGTGGGTTTTGGAGACACTCAAGAAGAATCTGGGCAACAAGTATAGATTTTGTTTAGTGTTACAAAATATAATTAGAAAATAATGAGAATAAAAATGTGAAAAAAGAAAAGATGGAAATAATTGCTGTTTAGAATACGATAATGTGGATTTTGTTGGAAAATTAAGTTTTATTTGTCTTAAGGTTATAAAGTATATGTTTTATTTAATGAAATCAAGAATTGCTGAAAAGGTTATTTTTTCATTGTCAATGTCATACTCTATTTTCCAAAGGAAATCAAAACAACAAAATCTATACTTAAGGACTGTGATGTCATAGATAAAATAAGGAATCTTATTGTGAAATTAAAGGAAGAAAAAACTATAATAAAAAAAGTTCACTTGAAATAACATTACATATAACATTAAAAGGAAGCCTATCACAGAGGAAAAAAGAAACAATACAAAAGTACTTTTTGGCTGAGTTCAGGCACAGCTACTGGTTAAATATCAGTAATGGAGTAGAGCTGAGGTCAAAATTACCAGCTGTTCAAGGCTAAAGAAGGAAAATGCTAAGGAACATGGACTAAGATGTAAATTGACGAGTATTCTTGGATTCAGGGATATTTTAAAAATAAGGGGGACTATTTCAGTTAAATTCAGAAGAAAAATTTAAAGGAATCAATGGAGTTTATGAAGAGATCAATAGCCTTATTTTTTGTCTAGAACAGATTTTTAATTCCCTCAGAGAATTATTTCATACTCTCTTTTGTGCTTGTGGGGATGCTTTGGGAGCTATCAGTGAAACGGAACAGCAATATTGACTGTCCCTAACAACCTCACCTAGCACCTAGCTGTCCGCCATCACAAAAATGTGCATGAAGGGAAATAATTCTTTTCTTTTTTTTCTTTTTTACCATCAACCCCTTTATGTTTGCTTCAGGCCCGGAAAGGAGGGTTATTAGTGAACACCCTAACATAATCATTAAAAAATAAGAAGAAAGTAAATTATGTTTGCATACTGTTAAGAATGGCTTTGGTAATAAGTAATTCTTGGAAAACCCAACAGCCAATAAGCCTTAAAACTGTGGGAGTCTTAATTATATATATTTGTTACAATACTGCTTGCTGTCTTCATTTATAAGAAAAGTGAATGCATTAAACACACACTGAAAAATAGCTAGAATTTGTTTACACCAAATTCATCATTACAAAATTAACTATACAAATTATTAAAAGTAAAGTAGCTCTTACTACAAAAATTAATCTGTGAAAGCCAGATCTATTTTTTTTTTTCAGACCATTTGAAGTTAAATTTCAGGTTTACTTAAGTGAAAGGAATCACTAGCCACTGACTAAAACATGGGTAATGATCATAAAATAAACCTGAATTAATAAGACAATGCTTAATTGAAGTCTATTTACCAATCCTAAAAACACTGATTTTTTTGTGTGTTATTTGTGCTTGAGAAGGAATTCAAACTTACTGTTTCAAAGATAGTTCCTAGGTTTTTTTTTTTTGTTTTGTTTTGTTTTGTTTTTTTTGTCTTAGTAGGTGAATGCAATGGAAAATAGATGGAAATAATGAAAACCAGGAAGGGGAGTGTTACATTGATAAGCATTAACAAAACCAATGCAACCATGTTGAGCAGATATAGTGTTTGATGATTTGGGGGAAATATATGAAAGATCACATTATTTCTTCTAGGGTAAAAAATACTAAGTGTAAAATGTAAAAATCTAAACATAAATATAGTAAATGTAGAAATTTCCTAAAATATAAATGTAGACCGTTTAAATTTTATTTCTTTTTTATATCTAAATTGGTATCTATTTTGATCACTGATTCCGCAAAAATATTATTTTGAAAATCTTATCAAGTACATTACCATGCATTTGCTATTGTGTCCAATTTCGAATTTAGAGAATAAAGATGAATTGCTGAGAAAAGGAAAACTTGCGCATTGAACTATATAAATTTCTCGAACTTAACGCACTTAAGATGTATGGAAAGTTGTTTTCCAAATATCAGTTTTTGGGGGGTTACTTTAATGAATGCTAAAAAATAAGATAATGATACCAGGTTGTTACCAATAATAATAGCTGGCATTTTCATAGTAGTCACCCACTAGGACTTATTAATGTTGTACAAGCATTACAGTCATTAGTGCAAGAGGAAGCAAAAAAATTGGTTTGAGGCCAACAACACAGCTGAAGGCCACCTGTATTTCTCTCTTTTGCTTTCTTTAATGCATTTTTCTTCTCTGGGAACATTCCCCACCAAAGCAGCAGGAACCAGAACCTGTAAAATTTGCGGCATCCTGCCTCCATGAAACAGTAGACACGTATCCTTAAACTTGGGATTCTCTCTCTCCCTCTCTCTCTGCCCCTCTCCCACTTGCTCTCTCTGTCTCTCTCTGTCTTGTAAATAAGTAAACATATACAATTTTTTTAAATGGCAAAAATGGTCCCAAAATCTTTCTTAGAGAAAAAAAAAAAAATGATGCTTTATCCGTTCCTGTAAGTCAGAGAAGATTCACAGAAGGAGATAATCCTAGGAAGGACATGTTAATCATCATTTTCCCCACATTAACTTATTAACTCACTCATTCATTCACCTATCAGTTTATTAGTTTACTCTATTAAACTAGATAGATATATATCTATATCTATCTAGATATATATATATCTATATATATATAGATATATATAGATAAATATAGAGTATTACTCTATACTCTAATTAGCCTATTAGTTTATTAGTTACATTGACTGGCCACCCATTATGTATTAGTCAATGTGTTAGGTGTTAGTGATATAAGCAAGGCGTAGTTGGACAATTTCAGGGAGTTCAGGAGAAATGCTACCAACATATATGCAGAAGCAAAAGCACACAAACCACATCTGTAGAGGTGAATGTCTTGAAGCAGATATTTTTATTTTTTTTTTTTTTTTAATTTTTTTTTTTTAACGTTTATTTACTTTTGAGACAGAGAGAGACAGAGGATGAATGGGGGAGGGTCAGAGAGAGAGAGGGAGACACAGAATCTGAAACAGGCTCCAGGCTCTGAGCTGTCAGCACAGAGCCCGACGCGGGGCTCGAACTCACGAGCTGCGAGATCATGACCTGAGCCGAAGTCGGACGCTTAACCGACTGAGCCACCCAGGCGCCCCATGGCAGATATTTTTGAAGTTTTGTGTACTTTCAGTGTAAAAATTTGACCTGATTTAACATAATAATGTTCAATCTTGTGACTTTAGATCTTCCTGTTTTCCTCTTTCGTAGGACCTTTCCCTAAGGTTGGAAAGGGCCTCAGGTGGGGACATTAGAGACTATTAGGGGTATTGGAAGGAGAGGGCCTTTGATTCTTGATCTCATGTTCTGGTCTCTGCTGATATCTACCAATAACTATTTCTCATCTGTTTTTAGGGCATTGCCCTTTCCTCCCTTGCTTCCACTGCTGAGGGCTCTTACTGTAGAATCCGGCTCATGTGGTCTATGCAAATTTTGTTAATGGCATGGTTTCTCCTTTTTTTTTATGTCCCCTCTAGTCTACTGCTGCCTTTTATTCAGGGACTTTTCCATCTATCTCAGTGGTATAGAACAGTATTGAATGCTCTCCCATAATCCGAGGGTTGTGAAAGTCTCTTGCGGTTAAGCTGTTTATCAAGTGCCCTAAGCCCAGATGTACCAATGTCTACCATCCCCATTTCTACTCTGCCTGTCAGGCACCCAGGGTTTCTCAGAGGGAAAACCCCATTTGGACCGCATTTGGACCCCAGGAAGCTGAGAATGGATACCAGTTTCTCCGGGATTCCCTAAATCAATCTATAACTCATCATGAGCAGAGATGGAGTGATGATCCCTTCTAGTCCCTTACTAGTCACATACTAGGTCAGGAGGGTGGGGGCTACATGGAAGGTTTAATGGCCTGGTAAGAAAAGGAAGAGAGATTGCTCTCTCTCCCACTCTCTGTGAGCATGCACTGAGAAAAGGTCAAGTGAGGTCACAGTGAGAAATAGGTCACCTGCAAGCTATGAAGCTTTCACCAGACCCTGATCATGCTGACACCTTGATCTTGGACTTTCTAGCTCAAAGAACTAAGAGAAATAAAGGCCTGTTGTTTAAGCCATACAGGCTATAGTATTTTGTATGGCAACCCACATTGACAAGGACATGACTCGTAGACTATGGTTCATTTTTCCCAATACTGTTCTTAGAGTAAAAAGGTATGTTTTTGAGCCCTTTAGACTCTTAGCATTTTGAAATTCCAGCAAACAAACAGAACACGCTTATCTCTCTCAAAATATCTAGTGATTGCAGTAAAGCAACTGTTTTTCAAGGTTTTTACCTATTTGGTTTTCATCCATTCTACATATTTGATAATCCAATTAGAAATTCCAAGGATCAACTTTTTCTTTTTCTATGCATGCTTGCTAACCGTACGAATCCTCTCCAAAGTAATTGAAGAGATGAAGGGTTGTGAACTGATTTATTGGGTAGTCAAGTGTCAAGGGGAGAAAACCTTGGCTAATAGCTGAAAGTTCTATTTCCTGTAGAAATATGTCTACATTTAATACATTAAATTAAATGTTACAGGTCTACTCTCTGTAGATAGGAGCAGGATGTTCTCAGAGAAACTGGAGACAGTCAGAGTTTATTGAACACAAACCCCAATGATGTCCTCTATATTCCCTCCTCCTAAAAAGCAAGCCAATGTTATTATATTTCAAATGTGTCTTTAATTTGTATTTGTAAAACAAATTAAACATGTGTCCATCATTGGACACGTGTGCATCATTGCACATTAATGGCCTACCAATTATTTCCCTTATCTCAGTTACCCAGAAAGCTTGAAAAACAAGTGTTTACAAATTGTTGTCTTTAAAGCAGCTGCATCTGAATTATATAAATAAATTTGAAAATGCATCTCTCACTGGGCTCCATGATCAGAGATTATGATTCAGTAAGCATGAGCCTAGAAGGCTGCACCGTTTAATAGGTCCCTGACCTTAGAACTCCTGTATCTACATTCAAGAGAGAAATTTGCCTATAATAGTCTTTTCTTGCGATAGTCTTGTCGGGCTTTGGTACTAGTGTTAGGCTGGTCTCATAAAACAAGTTAGGAAGCGTTTTCTTCTATGAGTTATGGAAGTTTGTGTTTTCTAAAACTTTTCCCACTTAAATTAAATTTCCATATATATTGCCTTAAAGTTGTTTGGGATACTCTCTCATATGTTTTTCCAACATTTTATTATAAAAATATTCAAATATAGAGAAACATCAAAGGATGCTTACAGTGAATACCCATACACATACCCCTTAGGTTCTATCATTTATGTTTTTTCTAAATTATTTTTTTAATGTTTTTTTCATTTTTTGAGAGAGAGAGAGAGAGAGACAGAGCACGAGTCAGGAGGGGCAGAGAGAGGGAGACACAGAATCTGAAGCAGGCTCCAGGCTCTGAGCTGTCAGCACAGAGACCGACGCGGGGCTGGAACTCACAAAGGGTGACATCATGACCTGGCTGAAGTCAGATGCTCAACCAACTGAGCCACCCTAGTGCCCCTATCATTTAGGTTCTTACAATAGTTATTTTATTCACCTACCTATTCACTTGCATTTCTTTCTTTTTTTTTTTTTTAATGTTTACTATTTTTGAGAGACAGAGAGAGACAGAGCATGAGAGGGGGGAGGGGCAGAGAGAGAGGGAGACAGAATCCGAAGTAGTCTCCAGGCTCTGAGCTGCCAGCACAGAGCCCGATGCAGGGCTCGAACTCACAGACTGCAAGATCATGACCTGAGCTGAAGTCGGCCCCTTACCCAGCTGAGCCACCCAGGTGCCCCTATTCACTTACATTTCAACGTAGGCTGAAGATGTCAGTATACTTCTTCCTAATTACTTCAGCATGTATCTCATTAATCAGAATTCAATATTTTTTATGTTTTTTTCCTTTTAAAGTCAAATTTACCTACAATGGAATGTGTAAAATAAATAGTAATGAAGTGCACAGATTGTAACTGAACATTTGCTGAATTTTTACAAACATGTACACACCTAAATCACTCTGTCTTCAATCATAGATATTAAATATTATCACAAACCTAAAAAGTTCCCTAATTCCACATCCCAGTCAGTTCCTGTCTGCAACATCCCCAGAAGAAACCGTTATTTTGATTTTTTTTTTTCTAGAACAGATTAGCTTTGCCTGTTCTAGAACTTCTGATAAATGAAATAATATAGGATTTACTTTTTTGGCTATAAGAATAGAGCTGTAACAGATATTCTTGTAAGAATCTTTTGTTGATACATGTTTTCATTATTCTTCGTAACTTCCTAGAAGTGGAAGAGCTGGTCATAGCTTTAGTGTAGGTTTGGTTTTATAGAAAATTGTCAGGCCTTTTTCCAAAGTGGTTATGCAATTTACTTTTTGCAAAAATATATGAGGGCTCCAGTTGCTTCAGATCTTTTCCCATAGCTCTTTTTTTTTGTTTTCAACCCTTTATATTGTAGCCTTTCTGGTCAGTATTTAGTTTTATCTTATTGTGGTTTTAGTTTGTATCTTCCTGATGCCTGATGATGGTGAGCAGAGATTGGCAAAGTATGGCTTACTGGCTAAATATGATGCATGACTTGTTTTTATAAATAAAGTTTTATTGGGACAATTGTGTGTTTATGATGTTTTGTGCTACAATAATAGAGTTGAGTAGTTTCAATAACTTATGACCTGAAAAGCCAAAAATATTTGCTCCCTGGGCCTTTAAAGACAAAAATTTGCTGATTGTGACATTGAACATCTTCTCTTGTGCTTATGGGAATTTGAATATATATTTTGAAGAAGAATCTGTTCATTTCTTTGGCGCATTTTTATTTTCTTTATCTTTTTCCTTCTTCTCCTTCTCCTTCTCCTCCTTCCCCTTCCCCTTCCCCTTCCCCTTCCCCTTCTTCTGTCTTTTTATTATTGATTATAAAAGTCCTTTATATATTCTGGTGTCAGTCAGTTGTCAGATATATATTTGCAAAGTTTTTTTTTTTTTTTTAAGTTTATTTATTTATTTTGAAGAGAGAGGGAGGTGGGGCAGAGAAAGAGGAAGAGAGAGAAAATCTGAAGCAGATAGAGCCCTATGTGGGGCTTGAAAGATGAAGCTGAAATCAAGAATCCAAAGCTTGGGGCACCTGGGTGGTTCAGTCAGTTAAGTGTCCGACTTAGGCTCGGGTCATGATCTCACAGCTCATGATCTCACAGCTCGTGAGTTCAAGCCCCGTGTCAGGCTCTGTGCTGACAGCTCAGAGCCTGGAGCCTGCTTCAGATTCTGTCTCCCTCTCTTTCTGCCCCTCCCCCACTCATGCTCTGTCTCTCTCTGCCTCTCAAAATACAGAAATGTGAAAAAAAAAAAAAAAAAAAAAAAAAAAGAATCCGAAGCTTAACCAACACACCATCCAGGCAATGTTTATTACCTGTAATGTGGCTTGTAAATGTTTGCTACCTGTCTGTGGCTTGCTTATTTATTTTCTAAAGTGTCTTTTGCTGAGCAGATTTAAAAACTTTTAAGTCTAATCTGTATATCTAGGTATCACCTATCTACTGTGTTTGTGCTTATTTTAAAGAAATTAAAAGAAAATAGTCTTTTATATTTATACTGATACTATTTCTGATGTTCTTTATTTCTTCCTGAAGCTCTAAGTCTTTTAGCTGATATCATTCCCCTCAATCTAAGGGTTTCCTTTAGCAAAGCTTTTATTTTTTTTATTTTTATTTTTTTCATTTGAGATTTTTTTTTTTCAATATATGAAGTTTATTGTCAAATTGGTTTCCATACAACACCCAGGGCTCATCCCAACAGGTGCCCTCCTTAATACCCTTCACCCACCCTCCCTCCCCTCCCACCCCCCATCAACCCTCAGTTTGTTCTCAGTTTTTAAGAGTCTTATGCTTTGGCTCTCTTCCACTCTAACCTCTTTTTTTTTTTTTTCCTTCCCCTCCCCCATGGGTTTCTGTTAAGTTTCCCAGGATCCACATAGGAGTGAAACCATATGGTATCTGTCTTTCTCTGTATGGCTTATTTCACTTAGCATAACACTCTCCAGTTCCATCCATGTTAGCAAAGCTTTTAATGTAGTTCTGCTAGTCATGAGTTTTTCTCTAAACCTGGAAGATTATTTATTTCTCCATTATTCTTAACAGATAATTTTCAAGATATAGAAAATATAGTTTGATTGATTTTTTTGTTGCTTTGAAATATGATGGTATCCAATTGGGGATTAGTAGTTGTTCAAATAATTGTTTTTCTGAATGTAATTATGTCATTTTAATTTTTAATTTGGCTGCTGCCAGTTTACCTTTGATCTCCAGCTGTTTGATTATGATGTGCCTGTGTACAGTTCTTTACATATTTCCTGCTTGATATTTCAAGACTCTTGAATCTGTAAACTCATTTCTTTCATTAAGTTTGAAAATTTCAGTCTTATTTCTTCAATTAGTTTTTAGCTCCATTATATTAAATATTTGTAAATTGTTCCATAGTTCCCTGAGGCTCTTCTCTTTTTCAAGATGGATAATTTCTATTAACCTATTTCTTTTTTTTTTAAATTTTTTTTTACATTTATTTATTTTTGAGAGACAGAGAGAGACAGTGTGAACAGGGGAGGGGCAGAGAGAGAGGGAGACACAGAATCTGAAGCAGGTTCCAGGCTCTGAGCCGTCAGCACAGAGCCCATGCGGGGCTCGAACCCATGAACCGTGAGATCATGACCTGAGCCGAAGTCGACCGCTTAACCAACTGAGCCACCCAGGTGCCCCGTCTATTAACCTATTTCTAAGTTTATTGAATCTTTTCATTGTCATCTTAAGTGTAATGTTAGACTCATTGAGTGATTTTTTTTTTTTTTTTTTTTTTTTTTAGTTTTGATGTTCTTTTTAGTTCCATTTGGTTCTTTCTTAGAATTTGTATTTTCTGTTGATATTTCTCACTTTTCACTCTTTTTTTAAAAAAAAGTTTTTTTTAATGTTTATTTTTGAGAGAGAGAGAGAAAGGCAGAGTGGGCAGGGGAGGGGCAGAGATAGAGGGAGACACAGAATCTGAAGCAGGCTCCAGGCTCTGAGTTGTCAGCACAGAGCCCCATGGGGGGCTCAAACTCATGGGCAGTGAGATCGTGACCTGAGCTGAAATTAGCAGCTTAACTGTCTGGGCCACTCAGGCACTCCTCCGACTTTTCATTCTTTATGAACACTGTCCTTCACATCATTGAACATAAATATACAAGTTGCTTTAAATTTTTTGTGTGCTAATTCCAACATCTGGGCATTTTAGGCTATGTCGTTTGTTTATTATTATTTATTTTTATTTTTTAATTTATATCCAAGTTAGTTAGCATCTAGTGCAATAATGATTTCAGGAGTAGAATCCAGTAATTCATCCCCTACGTATAACATCCAGTGCTCATCCCAACAAGTGTCTTCCTTAATACCCCTTTTCCCATTTAGCCATCCCTTCACCCCCATCCCCTCCAGCAGCCCTCAGTTTGTTGTCTATATTTAAGAGTCTCTTATGTTTTGTCTCCCTCCCTGTTTTTATATTATTTTTGCTTCCCTTCCTTTATGTTCATCTGTATTGTACCTTAAAGTCCTCACATGAGTGAAGTCATATGATATTTGTCTTTTTCTTTTTTTTATATTGTAGTATTTATTTATTTATTTTTAATATGAAATTTATTGTCAAATTGGTTTCCATGCAACACCCAGTGCTCATCCCAACAGGTGCCCTCCTCAATACCCATCACCCACCCTCCCCTCCCTCACACCCACCATCAACCCTCAGTTTGTTCTCAGTTTTTAAGTCTCTTATGGTTTGGCTCCCTCCCTTTCTCACTTTTTTTTTTTTCCCCTTCCCCTCCCCCATGGTCTTCTGTTAAGTTTCTCAGGATCCACATAAGAGTGAAACCATATGGTATCTGTCTTTCTCTGTATGGCTTATTTCACTTAGCATAACACTCTCCAATTCCATCCATGTTGCTACAAAAGGCTATATTTTGTTCTTTCTCATTGCCACGTAGTATTCCATTGTGTATATAAACCACAATTTCTTTATCCATTCATCAGTTGTTGGACATTTAGGCTCTTTCCATAATTTGGCTATTGTTGAAAGTGTTGCTATAAACATTGGGGTACAAGTGCCCCTAAGCATCAGCACTTCTGTATCACTTGGGTAAGTTCCTAGCAGTGCTATTGCTGGGTCATAGGGTAGATCTATTTTTAATTTTTTGAGGAACCTCCACACTGTTTTCAAGAGTGGCTACACCAGTTTGCATTTCCAACAGTGCAAGAGGGTTCCCATTTTTCCACATCCTCTCCAGCATCTATAGTCTTCTGATTTGTTCATTTTAGCCACTCTGACTTTTTCTAATTTTGCTTAGCATAATACCCTCTAGTTCCATCCATGTAGTTGCAAATGGCAAAATTTCATTCTTTTTGATTGCCTAGTAATACTCCATTGTATATATATACATCTTTATCCATTCATCCATCGATGGACATTTGGGCTCTTTCCATACTTTGGCTATTGTTGATAGTGCTGCTATAAACATGGGGGTGCATATGTCCCTTCGAAACAGCACATCTGAATCCCGTGGATAAATGCCTAGTAGTGCAATTGCTGGGTCATAGGGTAGCTCTATTTTTAGTTTTTGAGGAACCTCCATACTGTTTTCCAGAGTGGCTGCACCAGCTTGCATTCCCACCAACAGTGCAAAAGAGATCCTCTTTCTCCGCATCCTCACCAACATCTGTCGTTGCCTGAGTTGTTAATGTTAGCCATTCTAACAGGTGTGAGGTGGTATCTCATTGTGGTTTTGATTTGTATTTCCCTGATGATGAGTGATGTTGAGCATTTTTTCATGTGTCAATTGGCCATCTGGGTGTCTTCTTTGGAGAAGTGTCTAATCATGTCTTTTGCCCATTTCTTCACTGGATTATTTGTTTTTTGGGTGTTGAGTTTGAGAAGTTCTTTATAGATTTTGGATACTAACCCTTTATCTAATATGTCATTTGCAAACATTTTCTCCCATTCCATCAGCTGCCTTTTAGTTTTGTTGATTGTTTCCTTTGCTGTGCAGAAGTTTTTATTTTGATGAGGTCCCAATAATTCAATTTTGCTTTTGTTTCCCTTGTTTCCTGAGACATGTTGAGTAAGAAGTTGCTGCAGTCAAGTTCAAAGTGGTTTTTGCCTACTTTCTCCTCAAGGATTTTGATGGTTTCCAGTCTTATGTTTAGGCCTTTCATCCATTTTGAGTTTATTTTTGTGGATGGTGTAAGAAAGTGGTCCAGGTTCATTTTTCTGCATGTTGCTGTCCAGTTTTCCCAGCACCACTTGCTGAAGAGACTGTCTTTATTCCATTGGATATTCATTCCTGGTTGTCAAAGATTAGCTGGCCATATGGCTGGGCCATACCCAAAGATTAGTGGGTCCATTTCTGGGTGCTGTATTCCGTTCCATTGATCTGAGTGTCTGTTCTTGTGCCAGTACCATACTGTCTTGATGATTACAGCTTCGTAATATAGTTTGAAGTCCAGGATTGTGATGCCTCCAGGCTATGCCTTTGTTGACTACCTTTTCTCCTGAGAATGGGTCACATTTTCCTGTTTCTTCATATGTCAAGTAATTTCATATTGTATCTTTAACATTTAGAATGGGCTTTTGGATTTGGCTATATTACCCTGAAGACTACTTTTTTTCTCATTTGTTTTCATGGGAAAATAACATAGTAGGAACTCAAACCACAAAAACCTATAAAGCCTGTCCTTTAACAAGCAGTTCAGGCTCAGTTTGGTTCAGTTAATTTCTTTATTTTCTCTAGTGATTCTAAATGAAACATGCAGTGTGGTTCTGGAGTTGGGCACAGTTACAGGATATGTTTATCCATAAAATTTTGAGACCCTTCTCTCTGGTATTCTCTTTTCTAAAATTTCTCTCTCATACTCAAACAGCTCTGGTTGCCAAAACCTCTGTCCTGTATTTCTCCAGATTGGAAATACTGCAGATGTTCAGTTGGTGTTTTACCTGCCCACATAATTCAGACTGGAAACTGTCCTCGGGCTAGAAGTTTTTCAAACTAGGAAATTCACCTACTGCCTGCTATTTGAGGCTTCCTTCTTTTTAATTTTTTTTAATGTTTCTTTATTTTTGGGAGAGAGAGAGAGAAAGAGAGAGAGAGAGGGCGGGGGGAGGAGCAGAGGGAAAGGGAGACACAGAATCCGAAGCAGTCCAGTCTCTGAGCTGTCAGCACAGAGCCTGATGCAGGGCTAAACCCCACAAACTGTGAGATCATGACCTGAGCTTAAGTCGGATGCTTAACCAAATGAACCTGGCTATATAATCTGTTCTAATGCCATCTTGTTAATTTCTGATATTGGTAATTCTCTCTCTCTCTTTTTCTTCTTCCTTCCCTTCTTCCCATTTGGTCATTCTTATCAGCAGTTAATCAATTTTTTATTAGATTTTTTTTCATGGAAACCACTTTTTATTAGGCTTTGATAATTCTCCCTCTTTGTTTCTTTTCTTTTTTCTATGTCTTTACATTCTGCTTTCTCTTATTTATTTCTCTTACTTATGTATTTCTCTTATTATTTACTGTATTATTCCATTTTACTTGTGTTTGATTTAGTTTTTTTTTTTTTGCTAGCTTTTTGATATGGAAGATTATATAATTGATTTTTCAGCCTTTCTTCTTTTTATTTTTTTAATTTTTTAAGTTTTTAAATTTATTTTGAGAGAGACAAAGACAGCACCAGTGGGGAATGGGCAGAGAGAAAAAGAGAGAGAATCTCAAGCAGGCTTTGCACAGTCACTGCAAAGCCCCACATGGAGCTCAAACTCACAAAACCATGATTTCATGACTTGAGAGCAATCAAATCAGATACTTAACCGACTGAGCCATATAGGCACCCCAGCCTTTCTACTTTTTAAATTTATGCCTCCAAAGGTACACATTTTCTTCTAAGCACAGCTTTAAGTGCATATCATGTGTTTTGATATTTCATATTTTTAATATAACTGTTAAAATATTTTCTAATTTTCATCAGATATTTTTATTCAAATATTTTTATAAGTCCCATTCTTTCTTGAAATTGTTCAACTTGTTATGTATTTTCTTTAACATATGAATTCATGGTTATTTTAATAATTGTGTTTGATAACTGTAATATCTTGATAATTTATGGTTATTTTTCTATGATATAGCCGTTCTCTTGGTTTTTGTTCATTTGGTCTTGTCTCTTGGAATGCTTTGTAATTTGTTATTTATGCTTAGTAATGGCTGAAGCATTGTAGAAACAATTTTAGACTCTAAGTAAGTTTACCTTTTTCTAGAAAGAATTAATTTTTCTTCTGGAATTAGTTGGGGTTAGATCTATTTTTATTTTATTTTATTTTATTTTATTTTATTTTATTTTATTATTAAGATGAAATTTTAAATAGGGTAATCAGGTTAAGTCTATATAAGAAGGTGACGTATGAATGAAAACCTGAAGTTAGCCACGGAGATACCTGGGGAAAGAATTTCAGAAATAGGTTACAACCAACGCAAGGTTCTGAGTCAGGAGCATATCCAGTATGTTGAAGGAACAGCAAAGAGGGTAGCGTGGATGGAGCTAAGACAGAGGAAGGGTAAAAATGAGCAAAGATAATTGGGAACAGGTCAACTTGGAACTTTAAGAACATTTTTAGGAGTTTTCTTTTGCTCTGGGAGAAGCGGAGGGTTTAGAACAGAATAGTGTGATTTGACTTCTATTTTCAAAGGTTCACTTTGGCTACTGTATTGGAATAGAGGGTTAGGGAATGGTGGGAATGATAGGGTCAGAGGTGGTGGTCCTGTTGGACTAGGGAGGCAACAGAGTAGATAGAAGTTGAATTCTGCATATATTGTGGGAAAAAAACATATAGGATTTTCTGGAAGATAAGCTACACATAGAAAATATCAACACTTTGTTTATTTTATTATGATTAATCAAGTTTTCTGTGCCCTATTAGTCTCTCAAAATATTTTTGTCAAATTCTTCTTATTGCATGAACCATCCTCCTGTATACTCTAAGGTACCAAGAACAGAAGAGCTTTATTTGGCATTAGCTGGGCTTCTGATTCTTAAAATTGCAAAAGGTATTGTGAATTGATCAATGTTCCATTCTGTTGACACTGATAAAATCACTTTTCAGATTTGGAACAATTCAACTCAAAGCCACTAGATGGTGACCTCTACTAAATTTTAATACTAATGGACAGACTTTGAAGCATTGATGTACTGAAAACCAGATTCAATATTAGAATCTTAGAATTGAAAGATACTATACTGGCCATTATTTATAGGTCAGCAAGTACCAAATGACTTGAGTAAGTCATACAACCATTAGTAGAAATAGTTATTATTCAGTGAAGACTTATATACCAGCCTCTTGCTAGTTGTATAGATATACATTACAAAATCAGGATAAGGATATCTAATTTGTATTTTTACCTTACTGAGGTTAGAATGTGTACCTTTTACCATCAAAGGGAGATCTTAAGATTATTGATAAATAAGAAGGTAAATTGTCCTTCAAAAAGGAGTATCTGTGCCAATATGTGTGTATTTTTTGGGTATATTGTTTTAATAGTACATTTAAAAAAAAAAGACTTCCAGAATTTGTTATCAAAAATCTGCCAGAATGGAATTACATATATGAAAATTTAAAGCTACATGGCCAAGAGATGCTGTTTTCATTATATGTTTTCTGTATTCCAGTTTGGTTCAGAAAAATCATTAACTACAGTTGAATTAAAAAAAAATTCCTATGGAAGACCATTCTGGAACAGGCTATACTAAGATTATGGCTTGAACAGATAAAGGGGATTAAGAGTACATTGATCTTGATGAGGACTGAGAAATGTTTGGAATTGTTGAATCATTATTTTGTACACCTGAAACTAATAGAACATTGTGTGTTAATTAAACTTGAATAAAAAATTCAAAAATATGACTTGACATTTCTTATTGCTTTTCTGGATTTTTACACTGTTTATGCAGTTTGGATGTAAGGGAGCTTAAGAAGATAGATAAGGGGAGCCTGGGTGGCTCAGTCAGTTGTGTCCGACTTCAGCTCAGGTCATGATCTTGTGGTTTGTGAGTTTGAGCCCCACATTGGGCTCTGTGCTGACAGCTCAGAGCCTGGAGCCTGTTTCGGATTCTGCATCTCCCTCTCTCTCTGCCCCTCCCTTGCTTGTTCTCACTCTCTTTCTCTCAAAAATAAACACTAAAAAATTAAAAAAAAAAGAAGATAAATAAGCTTTTTACCATATAGTTCAGCAAGTCTTAGACATTCTTACGTCATTATTATAGTTCACAGTTATTAAAAAAATTCTGCAAGTATGGTAGCAGCATAGGAATTAGTACGATTGGGGCCCCTGGGTGGCTCAGTCGGTTAAGTTTTCGGCTCAGGTCATGATCTCATGGTTTGTGAGTTCGAGCCCCGGGTGGGGCTCTGTGCTGACAGCTCGGAGCCTGGAGCCTGCTTTGGATTCTGTGTCTCCCTCTCTCTCTCTCTCTGCCCTCCCCTGCTTATGCTCTGTCTCTCTCTGTCTCTCAATAATAAATACACGTTAAAAAAAAGTACTAAGAATTAGCACGGTAATTTCTAATATGAATATTTGACTAACTTCACGGGTTAGGAAGCCATTTTCATGGTATGTGCACTCAAGTGAACAACAAAAATTAAGCAAATCCATATAAAAGCAGCATGATTTTTTTCTGTCATTTTTATAACTTGTGCTCCATCTTATCTTAATTTATATTCATCCAAAATGTAACTGGCTTATTACTAATGTATATATGTTATTCTCATGATTCTCATGTACATTTAAAATTTATCATTTAATCTTTTCAGATATCTCTTTAACCCTATACAGTCTTCTATTTATAATAGTAATAAGATATTTTGAGTTATTATTACCTATACTGCCTGCCATTTCCCTAAATTTCAGGCATAGATGGTACATCTACAGTGTTAAATATGATATTTAATATTATAACATCATAAATATTATAATATAGAAATATTATAAAGCCATAAAGAAGAATCATTTAAAACAGATTTATTGCCAAATTGCACTCCTAGAAATATTGTTCTAGTTTTAGTGCCACAAAAAATGCTTTTATTCACAAACTGAAATTTTTCATTTAAGAAAATTTTGATGAATGAATATATTCTATAACACTGGTCTGCTAGAGTTTGGATATTACCCTTGTTTTCTTATATCAGACTAGTATATTTTGGAAATCAGTCATCTGGCACATAAATATATTTCTTACTCTGCGTATTTTGGTTGCCTTTGCTAATTTTCTCCATCAATTTCAGAGACAAGACATTATTTTCCCTTGATTGTACATTTGAAAAGTATCTAACTTTTTTCTTGAAATTAAACCTTATGCTATTTTTCTCTTTTTGAAATGTTTTTAGTTATTTTTGAGAGAGAGAGACAGAGATACATAGGGAGACACAGAATCTGAAGCAGGCTCCAGACTCAGAGCTGTCATCACAGAGCCTGATGCAGGGCTCAAACTCATGAACCGTGAGATCATGACCTGAGCCGAAGTCTGATGCTTACCCAGCTGAGCCACTTAGGCGCCCCAAACCTTATGCTGTTTTTCAATAAAGATAAACCACTGAGAACATTTTATTTGTCAGAAGAGACAGCAATAGAGAGGCTCAAAGGATACAAACACTGAGACCATCTATAGGAACTCCTATAACCCTTAAAGGCCTTTATTGGGTAACTGAATCTATTTTCTCTTTAAAGATTCTAGTTTTATCCCCATTTAGTTGAAGTGAAGTGAATATATCTCTTTAATATCATCTATTATATCTGCTTATAGCCTGAGATATTTAGAATCCTCGATCAGACCATAGTGGTAACATTGGTTTACAGAAAAACAGGGGCATATACTCTGTAAACTTGAATATTTGTCTTCTCATTTTATTCCATTTATGAGTGAAAGCAATAGTCCCTGACCAATGCTAGCTGTCAGTATTCAATCATCAAAACAAATCAAGTGTTAGTTCTACCACATAAAACTTAGACTCTGTTTCAGTATCATTAAAATGAGGATTCTGAACCAAGGCATTTTTAAGAGTTAGTTTTAGCTGAAACCCCTTATCTATAATTCTATATCTGAAGTTAATATTTCTTTTTTTTAATTAAAAAAATTTTTTTAATGTTTTACTTAGCTTTGAGAGAGAGAGACAGAGTACAAGCAGGGGAGGGGCAGAGAGAGAGGGAGACATAGAATCTCAGGCAGGCTCCAGGCTCTGAGCTATCAGCACAGAGCCCGATGTGGGGCTTGAACTCGTGAACCACAAGATCATGACCTGAGCCAAAATTGGATGCTTAACCGACTGAGCCACCCAGGTGCCCCTGAAGTTGTTAATATTTCAAATTCTCCAGTAGAAGCTGTTGATTCAGGAGAATGTTATCTATAGAATGCATAATATTGCCTTAACACAATTTTCCCAAGTATTTCTTTTTGTAACAGGCTATCAAATCTGGTATTAAATTGGTACATTTTTTATGCATTTTAAGTTCTTCACTTACGTTTTAGATTAATATTTTCTTACAACACACCTAAGAAATAAAGTATTCCCCTTATGGGTTTGCTTGAGAATTAAGTGGTATGATACATGCAAAACAGTGCCTGAGACCTATAAATTAAATTAATTACATAGAAACATACTATAGTGTTTAACAAAATAATGAAATAAAAATAAGATTGCTTGTTTTATAAATTATATTCCTCCAAATATCGAAATTACCTAAAGTATTTTTTAAATTTTTTTTAATGTTTATTTATTTTTGAGACAGAGAGAGACAAAGCATGAGCAGGGGAGGATCAGAGAGAGAGGGAGACACAGAATCTGAAACAGGCTCCAGGCTCTGAGCTGTCAGCACAGAGCCCGACACGGGGCTCGAACTCACGGACCGTGAGATCATGACCTGAGCCGAAGTCGGATACTTAACTGACTGAGCCACCCAGGCTCCCCAAGTTTTTTTTCATGTTGATTTATTTTGACACAGAGAGAGAGAGAGAGAGAGAGAGAGTATAAGCAGGGGAGGGGCAGAGAGAGAGGGGGAGAAGAGAGAGAATCTTAAGCAAGTTCCATGCTCAGTGCAGAGCCTGATGCTGGCCTCGATCTCACAACCATGGAATCAAGACCTGAGTCGAAATCAAGAGTCAGATGATCAAGCGACTGAGCCACCCAGGTGCCCCAAAATTACCTAAAGGTTTAATGAAAACTTTCTGAGGTGGAATAATAGAACTTCAAGGAGCTAATAGTTTACCTACTAGATCTCTACCTAATGCTTTATTCTCCTATTCAAAAGTACAACATCTAGATGAACCTTGGTATATCTTTCATTCATTGTTCTAAATAGGAAGATAGCCTTTCTGAGTAATTTTGTCCAGATTCTTTGATTAATGTGTTTCTCATCGTAATTAACTCATGGATTCTCCACGGTATAAACTATTCTATAAAGAAACTCTTCTAGGGATGACTGATCACTTAATAACATTTAATAATGAATTATTCAAATTATATGTAATACATCTCACAAAAAACAAGATTGACAAAAATTCACTGAAATAGGTAAAATTAGGTTTTTTTTAAGCCAAAGTACCAAACTGAGTAAACTGCCTGGACTCAGAGACCTACTTATTTGAGAAGAAGGCAAAAGACTTAGTTCTATCGAGTATTTGAGTAGCTCGTGATTTTTCTTTATTTTCTAGAGCAATTTTTCAGTGAGGGGTGCCTTGGTCGCTCAGTCAGTTGAGTGTCAGACTCTTTGATTTCTGCTCGGGTCATGATCCCGGGGTTGTGAGACTGAGCCCCGTGTCAGGCTCTGCACAGTGTAGAAATTCTCTCTCTCCCTCTGCCCTTCTCCCCCACTCGTGCCTGCTCTCTCTCTCTAAAATTAAACAAACAAACAAACAAACAAGCCAAAAAAAAAAACAAACAACCCAACAACAACAGCAAAAAACACATTTTCAGTGAGGTACAGAATTTATGCAGCCAAAACTTAAAGGAACTTTAGTGTTAATGATTATGAAACAATAAAAATTTGAGCAAATCTATTGTCTCGTAAACTTACATAAAATAGTAAAGGCATATAAATCTCACGAAGTAAGAAGATACTGAAATTTTTCTAAAACATTATGATTTAATCCAATTATTAAATCACTGCTAGAAAATAACATCATAATCGAGATCTTAGGAGCAAGAACCTCTAAACCTCAGTTTGTAGCCCCACTCCCCCCATGTCTTATTTCTAGTGTTTTAGACGGTGTAATCCTTTGGAATAATTTTTAGGTTCTTTTGACTTTGGGTCTCTTGTGACTAAGTGTTTTCTTTCCTATTCTTATGGTTACTTCCCACATTAAGTCATTATTATTATCGGGTATCTGGATCATGGCAGGAATGTTCAGACCTGTTTCAACTATCTTCCCTTCTCTGGGCCTTGGTCTGTCTCATTTATCATGGTTAGCTCTGTATTCTATCCTTCCTATTAGGTCACTTTGTTCAAGGCTCTCTCTGCCCACAGTAGAGAGATTGAACTTTTTAGAGATGCCCTCATAATCCTTCATCATCTGACCTCAATCTGCTCTAGGCAAAGTGGCCAACGGCTCCCTTATTGCAGGCTTAGAGGACATTTTCTTACCTTCATTGAAGTCTTATAGCATGTAAACTCCACCAGGGCTAACATTTTGTTTTCTTCACTCTTGCCTATAAATTTAGCCCTGCTTGGTATCTAGTGGGTGTTTTATATGTTAAATAAATGAATAGATAAATGTCTCTGGGGCAAGTAGCTGGTAATCACTTGCATCTAAAATTGTTACTTAGAATCAGTGCTAGTATATTTTTTGTCTGATCAGACCTCCCAAATTAGTCCTTCTTTGTTTCTTTGTTTACTTCTGCCACCTGTTAAGTTGTGATTTTCCTGGAAATCTATTCTCAACTCACTTCTAAACACACTCTTGCTTTTAGTGTAAGTGCTTTCCATGATGGCTACAAGTCTCCTGTACTATAAAGATTCCTAATTCTGCTCCTCTTTAAGCTCCATATTTATTTAACTCTGATTCCAAATGAGTATCTCAGGAGCACTCAAGTTCAGCATCTTCCACAATCTTACATTTCTTCTTGGTTTGGATGAATGATGCTAATATCTACCCTTGCCTGCCCATGCCAGAATCCCGGGAGTCATTGTAAATTCCTCCTTTCCTCAGTGTAGCAACATATGGTGTATGGTGTTTTTACTGGTTGACTTTTAGAGGACAGAGGTGGGGAGGAATTATGTGTCCTTTGTTTTTTATTTTATTTCATTTTTTGTCTTGAAGGACTCTAAAATTTTCCCCTCACTCTTCCCTCTTTTCTTTTTCATTGTGTGGTTTCCAAAAAGCACCTCTCTTTCTGTCATTTCTCTTTTTAACACCTTTATTGAGATAATTCACATACCATAGGATTCACCCATTAAAGGGTACAATAAATGGTTTTGTTATAGTCACAGAGTTGTGTGACCATTGCCACCATCTAATATGAGAACACTCTGGCCTGCAAAAAGAAACCCATGGCCATTAGTGTTCCCTCCCGTTCCCTCCCACCCCACCCACCAGCAGTAGGCAATCACTTATCTACTTGTTCTCACCATAGTTTCCCTACCCCTCTTCTGGACACTTCCTGTAAATAGAATCTTACAAGATGAGATCTTTTGACTGCACACTTTACCCTCTTCTTCCTAAGGGAAGGATTACTTTCCAAGGCTGTCTTTTCACATTCTTTTTTTTTCTTTCTTTCTTTTTTTTGTTTAATATTTATTTATTATTGAGAGACAGAGAGACACTGAGCATGAGCAGCGAAGGGCCAGAGAGAGGGGGAGACACAGAATGCGAAGCAGGCTCCAGGCTCTGAGCTGTCAGCACAGAGCCTAATGCGGGGCTCGAACTCACAAACTGCGAGATCATGACCTGAGCTGAAGTCGGACCCTCAACTGACAGAGCCACCCAGGCACCTCTGCCTTTTCACATTCTTGCATGCACTTGTAAATCCCTTTACTATAGTCGGGTGTGCTTATGAAACAGAATACCTTTTCATTATTTTTACACTTTTTCTGGAACCGTCCTTTTTCTCCATGAAGACTTGAGATAGAAGCATGGGAGAGAAGGTATTGATATCTGTTTTATCAGTTTACTTTCTTGGTAATTGAAGTTTGGATGTTCTTCGTCTTCTAATTATGCTGAAGGCATGGGGTTTGTATCATTTTATTTGTGCATCTTGTTTTCTATTGTTTTTTTGGAAGAAATTCTGGGACATTCTGATTTACACAGCTATCATTGCCTTGGCAGCCCAGAATTCCTATAACTTCTTTTTTAGGTTCCCAATGTTTGGGGGCACTGACAGTTACAAGTGAATTTTGAATTTTACTATATAGCCAATGAGTCTGATTTTATTTTCTGACTGTATTTATTATTTATTTGCTGTTTCCAGATAGAGCCTAATTTTCTAAAATCTCTGTCGCAAGAGATTGAATTTTAAGGCTATGAGTCAATATTATTTTTATGAGACATTTTGGGAGAACAATACTTGGTCCAGCAGAGCTGTTCTAAATCATCTTCTCATTTAGAGTCCTCTTCCTATTACAAAGAATTTATTGTTTAGATTTGATTTAAGCGACTGTTTTGGAGGATTTTGATCTAAGCATTTGTGGAGGTAATTGTGAAAGTAGAACAAAACATACATAGTCTTGACACAGGAGATAAATGTGAACATAAGGTAGAAGGACGCCAATTGCTTCTATATCTTAAGATTAAGGAACAACGAGTAGTCTTATGTATTTATCAGCATTGGTTTGTTTTGCTATTTCTGCATTATATATTTTCTATATATTATCATAGATTGCAACAATAACCTGAAAAGAACCTTGATAACCATAAAATCTAACTTCTTCATTTAAAACATAATACAATGAGGGGCGCCTGGGTGGCTCAGTCGGTTAAGCGTCTGACTTCGGCTCAGGTCATGATCTCACGGTTCATGATTTCGAGCCCCACACTGGGCTCTGTGCTGACAGCTCAGAGCCTAGAGCTTGCTTCAGATTCTGTGGCTCCCTCTCGCTCTGGCCCTCTCCTGCTCACGCTCTGTCTCTCAAAAATAAATAAATAAATGTCAAAAAATAAAAAATAAAGAAAACATAATAAAATGAGTCCAAACACATTTCCTAAAAATCATACAATATGCTAAAGATAAAGCTGAGTTGGGAATCTTGAATCAGTTAGCTTTTGCTGTATAACAATCTACCCCAAAACATAGTGTGGTAGGGTCCCCTCCCTAAAGAGGAAAAAAGAGAGAGAGAGAGAGAAAAGGAGAAACCCAGAACAAAACAACCCACAAAACTTCAAGATAACCTGGCTATGCACCTATGTGACAACATCCCTCATGACCTCGTAAACTGAGACCACTTAATCAGGCTACATGTTTGTGTGTGTTACCATATATGGGAGACAAAGAAATAGAAAATGCATTAAAAAAGCTATGCCACGTGACGTTCAGTGCTCAGTTCTTTCGGGTACGAACCCAAATGAGCGGTGCCCACAGGAATAAAGTTGCTTTCTGGAAATTAAAAGGCCTCGGTGTCACGACTCTCTGTGCGAGAATCCTGCTACAATAGCAGCTTAAAAATATCATCTATTCAGCTCACAATTCTGTGGGTTAGTAGTTTGGATGGGGATCAGTCAGCTAGATAGATTTTCTGCTGGTGTTCTCTCATGTGTCACACTTAGTTGTTAGGCTGACTAACACCTGAATGATCTAGGAAGACCCCATTCGTGTGTTTGGAGGTAGCCGTGTCTTGGCCAGAGCAATGGGGTAACTGGCCCAATGAGTCTCTCATCATCCAGTAGGCAAGCCTGGGTTTGTCGGGCGCTGGCAATTACAGGGCTTCTGACAACAGCTGGGGTGGAAGCTGAAAGGCCTCTTGGAGTTTAGGCTGCATTTTGCACAACTTGATCTCCATTGCATCCCATTGGTAAAAGCAGGCTGTGAAGCCAGCCCAGCTTCAAGGGCAGGGAAGTAGATTCTACCTCTCAAAGGGAGGAACTTCAAAGCATTTGCAGCCTCTCTGTTTATTTGTTTGTTTTGTTTTTTCACAATCTCAAAACCTCACTGAGCTAATTTCTAGTCCATGGCCCTCTCAGTACAGAATCCCTAGATAAGCAATGAGATAAGATACCTCTTTACTTCACGGTAACTGATTTTTGTTCATGAAACAGTAACTAATGTTTGTTGATGAAACCAAAAAGTGATACTTGAAATGGATCTTGAAGAACAGGTTTTTCAGACAGAAATTTAAAAGTTGTGTCCAGATCTAAGGAAAAATACGTGGAAAAGCACAGAGCTTGAGAGAAAAAGACAGGCTCTGGGATAGTGAGAAAATCAGCATGACTTGTGGGTTAGATCCTGGGGAAATGTGGTGGGGTCTTCCAAGGCTGGTGATAAGACGTGGGAAGTCTTCTGATGTGCAGAATGTCTTTACATTCAAAGCAGGGGCTCTGCTCCCCAGCTTTCTTCAAAAAGGGGTTTTTAGTTCACAAGAAAAAGCATTAAGATAGAATTTCCATTTGGGGAAAACCAACTCCCCTACCCCCTGAACAGGAAATCTGAACAAATACAAGTTCTGTGAATGGAAGGATACTGGTGTATAGCAGAGATTCTATGGATCCAGGGGACAAAACTGTCATTATCACAGTGAGGGCATGACAGCCGCATGGACTGGAAATGATGGTCCAAGAAAGAGCACAGTAGTCTGCATGGGTCATGTCATCAATGAGTCAGAGATACAGGTTACAATCCAGGAGTTCAGGAAATAGAACATAAATCAGTCAGCCCACCAGATGGCTCTAGCTCAGCACTTCCTGTTACAAAATGACCACAGGAAGTGCGATGTCATGAAGCCTGCAGGTGGGAGACATCGCTGGGGTTGATGAAAGCAGAGGCAGGAAAAGGCAAAGTCAATTTGACTACAAAATCCTTTATCAATTTCTGGAATGTTATTACTGCCGTAGCGCAAGAGGAAATAATCTTAGGACTATATTTGCAACCTTATAAACATTTATGAACTGAAGAATCACCTTTAAAAAAACAAAAAGACTATTCTCATTTATTACAGGTGATAAAAGAGCATCAGCAAGGTGTAATGCTACAGCTAAAAATGTTGCTTTAGATCCTTTTGCTTTAAAAAATAGAAGCATATCAGCTGACATTCATATATGGACCTAGCGCAGTCTTTTATTTCCCTAATTCAAAATCAATTTCAATTAATCATGTACTCCATAGTTACTGTTGGTGCTCTGTCCTGTGGTTTTAGTTGAACACCCATTTGCAAATGAAATTACCTATTTGATTTTGTTTGTTTGTTTCAGAGGATGTTATCACGTCCTTCTCAGTGTCCATTACAATTGTGCTCGTAATTGGAGGGTTTATTTGGGCTCTGTGTGTCTGTTTGTCTCGAAGAAGAGCCAGTGCCCCCATCTCGCAGTGGAGTTCAAGCCGGCGGTCTAGGTCTTACAACCATGGCCTCAACAGAACTGGATTTTACCGCCACAGTGGCTGCGAACGGCGAAGCAACCTCAGCCTGGCCAGCCTCACTTTCCAGCGACAAGCTTCCCTGGAGCAGGCAAATTCCTTTCCAAGAAAATCAAGCTTCAGGGCTTCAACTTTCCATCCCTTCCTGCAAAGTCCACCACTTCCGGTGGAAACTGACAGTCAGCTGGTGACTCTCCCTTCCTCCAGCTCGGTTCACACCGTCAGCACTTCGCACAGTCTGAGCCGCCCGGATTTCCACTGGTCCAACAACAGTCTTCGAGTGGGCTTTTCCACACCGCCCCCACCTGCCTATGACTCAATTATAAAAGCATTCCCAGATTCCTGAAGAGGGTGCTTTTGTTTTTAATTTGTTTCTTCCCTTTCTTGGCTTTTCCCGAAAGAAAATTACAGACAGGCTAAACGGAATTTTGAGGGCATGGCCCAAACAGCTGATGAGTTTCCAAGTTGAATTATGTTCATGCACTATAATTCAAGGCAGAAAATGTAAAACACATTTTCTTTGAATACACTTTTTCCTTTTGTCTCACAGAATAGTAATGTTTTCCAAAAAGGTATATATTTATGTTTGTTTTTTTTTAACTCAACCTGAAGGTTATTAAAGACAGTGGTTCTTGTCTGAGACTCGGCTGTGATACAGTATATAAATATTTTAGACTAAAATTAAAACTTTAGATATTTGTGGTTTACAATCCTCATTCACTGTCCAATGTGACTATAAAGGGGGAAAAAATCACTATGTCACTTTAAAAAAAAAATCTATCCTAAAGAATTTTAATTTTACCTTCCTCGGAATGACATGAATCATTTTATAGTCTTGGATTTTTAATGGATTATATGAGCACAAAAGTGACAGAACAGAGATTTTAAAGTTCCTTGATGGCACTCATTTATGACAAGTGTGGGAACCAAGCAAAGGAAGAGAAACTCTGTGGGCGTTATAGGACACTTCAATTTTGACACTTATTTTCCCCCCACCCCAGCCTCTTTTGGTGCCTTCCCCAAGAATAGTTACCTACATCATTGAGGCAAAATCCTTGGGTTTACTAAGATCATCTAACTCTCCTTCACTGTTATAGTTATGTTGTTAGACAAGCAATACCAGCAAACCCAATTCTTTGACCTAAAAAACAAACTTTAATAACACCAAGCTTACATTTTTCCTTGGATATATTTTATTTCTTAGATATAAAGTTAGCCATTGGGGAAAGCACTTTATCTAGGGACCATCTCTTGTGAGTTCACAGACAAATGGGGGTCAGTAGGGAGGAAGTCTATCATTGCGACAACCATGAAGATTGCTCCTTCCTGGATCGACTCATCAGATATCATCCCTTGTTTGCTTTTCTACGAATTTCAACCTCACATTCTATGAAGAGTCTTTGTACAATGATTAAACCATGCCATATGGTCTTTGGTGCAGACACTTATTTAAGGAGTCCACTTCCACAGAGGGCCACCCTCTTGAAACAAGGTACATTCCCACATATGGGCACCAGAGAGCTTCAGTGGCCAGATGCTTACGGCTGTCCCTCTTCATGTAAGGACACAAGTTCACTGGAGTATTATTCAAAAGGCCTATAGTTCATTTCTGATATAGTGACTATTTAGCTTATGTTGCTGTTTGTTTGTTTCTCTGAACACTGGGATTTTTCATGAAGAAAAATGTACTCTTATTTTAGCTTCTGCAGTGCAGTGCTCACAGCTAATAGTGTCTGAGTATGTTTCGAGAACATCATAATTTTTACATAGTAAGAGATTCTGTACGGCATTCTGTTTTTTATTTTTGTTTAGCATTTATTTTCCATTGTTCCTCAAGGATAGTTATTCTTAATGAGGTCTATAGATTGATGCTGTCTAATGTAATATACCAACAAGAAAGAAGAAAGAAAGAAAGAAAGAAAGAAAGAAAGAAAGAAAGAAAGAAAAAGAAAGAAAGAAAGAAAAAGAAAGAAAGAAAAAGAAAGGCAAGGAAAGGAGGGAGGCAAAAAAGCAGTTAGGAAGAAGGGAAGAGAAGAGGAAGAAAGGTATTAAGAAAAAATTCTCACAGGATAACCAATTTGTTATAAGTTGGTTTTTAACAAATCTGGCAATTGTCATGTAGCCAGTTAAGATTTCAGGAGAGCATTAACTTAGTAACAAAGCTATCGTTTACTTCCAGGTCATCCTTAATGTTTCACATGAGAAGTAAACAAAGTGTATGGCTTTTATCTAGAATTTATACTGGGATAAAAATCGCTTTATAGCTTTCAAATTAGGAAAATGGGAGCAGAAATCCCGCGGTGAATTTAACCATCTGGCAGAATTGTTGCCTCCTCTTTCCTCAATTATGAAACAATCAAAATGAGTATCTTATAAATATTGTGCAATTTATGAAATGTGAAATTTAAGCAAAAACTAGAGACTTTTTAAGTTGTATCTGTTTAATTTGAAATGTTTAGTTGATTATGCAATAAAATTAAACTGATGTCAATTTTGGTTCACAGTTTGTTTATTGAGTGACCTGTGACTATCTCACATTTACTTTGGTATTTTAATTCAGTCTAGGCCATTCTTTATCTATTCTTGAGAAACAAACTTTATTTTATATAGAAATGGGTAACAAAAAAAGGTTACATCATAAAAGATGGAACAAGGTGTTTTAATTAATAACGCAGATGTAAAATGAGTACTTTTTAAAAAAAATTAATTAAAAAAAATTTTTAAACGTTTTATTTATTTTTGAGACAGAGAGAGGCAGAGCATGAGCAGGGGAGGGCAGAGGGAGAGGGAGACACAGATTCCGAAGCAGGGTCCAGGCTCTGAGCTGTCAGCACAGAGCCCGACACAGGGCTCAAACTCACAAACCACGAGATCATGACCTGAGCCAAAGTCAGTGGCTCAACCGACCAAGCCACTCAGGTGCCCCCCCAAAAATATTAATTTAGATTCTTACTTCACTAAACAAATAATTCCAGAATTACTTAATTAAAATTGTAGAGAATAAGCTTTTTTTCCTGAGATATAGTTGATATGTAACATTATATTAGGTGAAAACATAATGATTCAATATAAGTATATATTGCAAAATGATCACCACAAGTGCCGTGAGCATCCATTACCGCGTATAGTTACAAATTCTTTTTCTTATGATGAAAGTTTTCAACATCTACTCTCCTGTAATTTTTAAATATACAATTCATTATTATTAACTACAGTCACCATGCTGCACATTACATCCCTGGAAATTATGTATTTTGTGACTGGAAGTTTGTATCTTTTGACCACCACCCATTTCACCACCCCCACTTCTGGCAACCACCAAAGTGTTCTCTGTATGCATGAGTTTAAACAAACATTTTAAATAAAATCAATATTAAAATGAGAGGAACTTAAAATGTTTAGCAAATCCATGACCAGAAAAGGAACACTTTTTAAGAGCCAAAGGGGTGGAATAAATTACAAAGGAAAATATTAATAAGTTTGATTATTTGAAAAATTCTGAAATTATGTTCATCAAAAGATAAACTTAGCCAAAATTTAAAAGCAAGGAGGAGGAGTAGAGACTCACCATAAACATAGCAAACAGATGGCCAGTATCTCTAGGTTATGGTTTGTTCATACAAATAGACATGGAAAACATTCCATTCTAAGTTGATAAAGGAGTAAAGGACCAAAAGCGATTATTTATCAAAGAGAAAATTTAGTTAATTAACAAGTATATGGTGAAATAGACAATATTACAGCTAAGAAATTGCATTTGTTTTTGTTTTTGTTTTGTTTTTGTTTTTTTTCTGTATCCACCCAGAGGTACAGATTTTATTTTATTTTATTTTATTTTATTTTATTTTATTTTATTTTTTTAAATATGAAATTTATTGTCAAATTGGTTTCCATACAACACCCAGGGCTCATCCCAACAGGTGCCCTGCTCAATACCCATCACCCACCCTCCCCGCCCTCCCACCCCCCATCAACCCTCAGTTTGTTCTCAGTTTTTAAGAGTCTCTAATGCTTTGGCTCTCTCCCACTCTAACCTTTTTTTTTTCTTCCCCTCCCTCATGGACTTCTGTTGTATGTTAACAATATTCTAGCATTTTTGTCTACCACCTTAGATGATCATTTATAAAAGAATGAAATCCCTTCACTGTTGACAAATGTGCTGAGAGAGTAATGCTCTCACACATTTCTGGTGGCAAGGTAAATTGGGACTACAGTCTGGTAAAATGTATCAAGAGTCTTGCACTGGACAGATCATGAAATCTCATAGTGTCTGCTAGGTACACAATTTCCTTTGAGAAAGATGGCAGGGGGCATTTAGGGAGACCAGTCTTGTTATACTGACCATGCACGACTGAACCAGAGTATCTCAGAGCAGATGGTAACTGACCAAATTAGATCTTTCCTGCTTTGGCTAACAAGGTTGAGATGAAGGGAGAGCGAGGGAGAATTCCCTGCAGCACGACCTCTAAGGGGAAGGAGCTACATGAATAGCAAAGGCCTGGGGCAAAAACACAGCAGCAGCCTTTTAATAAACCCCCATTACTTAAGGTTACATATTTATATTTATGATTCCAATACTTGAAAGAAATTAACCCCCAAACCAGTTCAAGGAGTCGGTGATGAGAAATAGACTCTTAGCCTGTCTTTACTGGGATAATTCTGCCCTGGCCCAGGCAGGTGGATCACTGCTCGGGGGCTGTATGTCTCACAAGACTCCACACTTTGGATTACTTTCTTGAAATTTTCCAAGTCACAAGTCAGTGTGTTGTATGGGCCATTACTGGCAATGCTATTTGGATAAGGTGTCTTAAGCCTGGATCAGAACCCAGGTGGGTCTTGTCCCCTGTTTCTTCTTTCTGGGGTGCTCTTTGATCCTTTATACTATGTGTGGGGTTGACCAGATGTCCCGGGAGTTTGACAGCTTTTATCTTTGGGTTTTTCTGCCTTGTTATGGCTGGGTCCCAGTTCAAGGAGGCAGTCTAGGCAACCACACCACTTTTGCTGAATGGGGCCTGTTTCTGTTGTAGAATCAAAATTCGATAGATAACCAGAATGGGACTAACATGCTAATTTGGGGTAACTAACTCAGAATGAAGAATTTTTATGTGCTTTGAATTTTTATACATTATTTGATTTTATAACACTATTTAAGTGTTATTTCTGAACACAGTAAATATTTATGGAAAGATCTCTATGCTTCACATGTGCCCATGAATTTTGTAAAACATTTTATTTGTCATATTTTTCTAATCAGCTTTATTAAGTGATTCATGAATGGGGCGAGCAGAGGGGGAAAAGTAGAGGGGGTTCCTGTAAAACATTTTAAGTCAATTTTTTTTAATAGAATAGGGCCCTACAAAAAATATTAACCAGAGTCTCATATACCCTAGGTGTGCTGAGATAATGTAGACAGACATAAGACATTTGCCTCACCCGATTTGGAAAGTAAATAGTTCAAGTTTTGAGGTGATAAATGGTTACCATTTCTGACTCTGGTGGTTCAGACATTATAGTTACCGAAGAGCTTTGAGTCTTATAGCTCTAGAGTAAATCCAAGGGGTGCAGGAAGAACAGGTGTCTGATCTCTCTTAGAAAGCAGCCATTTAAGTACACTGTCATACATGGTGGCTCTTGCAAGGTATGTTGTGGAAAAACTAGATCCTAGTGCCAACACAGCTGACCAGGAGGTAGAACTCCAGGGCTAGTATGCACCATGGCAGCCAGAAGGCCTTGCTGCTTATAACCTTCACTTTGAGACTACTCAAAACCAGCTGCAGAAATGGGTATGTTCATGAATTGTGGGATTTCCAGAATGCCAGACACTCCATGATTAAAGAGGGTCTTTACTGGAAAAAAGCCAGGCTTGTCGATAAACCTTAGCAGAGCAAATGGTAGGCAGTGGGAATGCTGAAACTTATTTTGTGTTATTGGCTTCAGTTAGGGGAGGAGAAGCTAGGGCTGGTGGCTAGTAAGTAACCAGAAGCCAAACGGCCAAATGGTCATGGGAATCCCAAGGTAAAGGTGTTCAGAGTTCGATGTTTATTCCAAAGTAAAGAGCAAATTGAGAGGCCATATTGATAAAATGCGTGCCAATGAGTTAATGATGTTTACGTAAAGCACTCATATGATCAGTGGGAAATGAGGAAATTCACAGCTGAAAATGAAAATAAAAAATCCTGAATAGAAAACAAAACTCCGTTTATGCTGAAAGTAAGGAAAACTAAAAACTCCTTTTAAGAACCCACAGAGAACAGGGAGTGAGAAGGGTGGGAGGGGGGCCTGGATGGCTCAGTCAGTTAAGTGATTGACTCTTGGTTTCAGCTCAGGTCATGATCTCACGTTTTGTGAGTTCAAGCCCCTCTGTGCTGACAACTTGGAGCCTGCTTGGAATTCTCTCTCTCTGCCCCTTCCCCATTCACTCTCTCTCTCTTTCTCTCTCAATACATACATACATACATACATACATACATACATAAACAAACAAACATTAAAAAAATAAAACGAAAAAGGAAACCAAACAATCCACAAAGAATAGCAACAATCAATAAACTTCTGATGAGATTGACAAGGGACACCAAGAATAACATGCACTTTCCAGCTCAGGGATACAATGTGATATTTAGAGAATCAGGTAAATGGAAGAAACTCTACCAGGCAATGTGAATACCCAATGTGAAGAGACACAGGCTGGAGACCGTAAGTGTGTGGTGGGAAAAGTTAACCACTCCTTGCTCCAAACAGCGACCAATCAACTGATTTGACAAAGCTCAAGATAATTACTCTGTCCAACAGGGGGGTGTTTGTTTATTTGTTTGTTTGTTTTTTCCTCTAAGCAGGTTTTCCATCAGAGACTGTTGAAGTCTCAAGATAAACTCTTTGTACCCGCAGAGAAATATATTTGTAAAGTTCGTTCTGCTACTTTGATGTGATGAACCTCATACGCGATTGGTAGGTGGAATAATATCAGTAGAAAGTCTTATGAGATCATTTGGGATTTTCCCCAGCATATTCATGTTTTGAAGCGATCAGGAAGAAACGTTCTCAAATTAAGAAAAAAAAGACCTCTATCAACATCTAAAAATCACAAGAAAAACAGTAAAAATCTGCAGAAGTGCCTGATTTTAGTGCAAGTAGTGGCTGACTTATTGGCATCACAAAGCACTGGATTTTCCATATGTTCCATATGTTCCATTATGTTCCATAATGCTGTGATTATAGATGAAGAAGTTGCAAAACTGTTTCTCCTATATTGAAACAATGGTTTATGAAGACAACTATCTCCTGGATCAGATCTTTAATGTATATAAAAATAGAGAATTAAATGTCCTCCAAGACTATGTTATGAATGAAGAAGCTTCTGCTTTAGGCTTCAAGTTATGATAGATTGACTTACTCTGATGCTAGGTACAAATACTGTTTAGACATTCAACTGCCATAGTAATATTATTAGGATTGTTATTGCTTTTGCTAGTGCTCTAGTTACAAACTTCCACAGGTCTTTTAGGTTTTGGAGTGGCTTGCCCCTAAACTTATCTTGTCTATAAGCAATATTATTTGTAGTGCTTAGTTTTATAGAACCTGGGATTTTTCAGGAATGCATCATATAGTCTTAGAGCAAAAATGTACACACACATATGTACATATGAGAAGTTTCAAGAAGTTAAAGGATCTTCCTCCAATATGAATGTCTTATCACGAAAGTATCTGGCTAAACATGAGGCAGTGAACTAAGTTCAATCCAAGGTATTTCTACCACACAAGGCAGGAGATCCTCCCAATGTGATAGAAACGACCACAGTCGAGGGAAATGTTATAAATGAGGGACAAAGTGTAGAGTCAAATCTCAGACTGCAGACTTCCCCCCTGCTTTATCCACAAGGCATGTTAAATATTCATTCAGAACCTATTCTGTTCTCCATCTTGGGTGCTCAGCAAAAGATCAAAGGGCCCCAAGTAAAGAAGTAAGGAACACAAGAGATTCTATCACCACACTATAATTGGGCACAGAGCAGATCTGGATAGAACATTCCCTATATTAGTTCTCAACAATAATTCATTTGAGCCAGCTTTCAAATATGATTGTAGGAGTTGATTATAGTAGTATCTCAGGGAAGCCCCCACAGGGAAGAAGCCAGGCTTTAGAGGCAAATGAAACAAGCTGCAATCATGCATTCAAATACCAGGTCTCTTTCCCTCTTTCTCTTTTTTTTAAAAAAATTAATTAAATTTTTAAAAAATTTAAATCCAAGTTAGTTAATATATAGTGTGATAATGATTTCAGGGATAGAATTTAGTTATTCATCATTTACACATAACACCCAGTGATCATCCCAAGTGTCCTCCTTAATGCCCCTCGCCCATGTAGCCCATCCCCCTGCCCAGCACCCCACCAGCAACCCTCAGTTTATTCTCTGTATTTAAGAGTCTCTCACGGTTTGTCCCCCTCCCTGTTTTTGTATTATTTCTGCTTCCCTTCTCTTATATTCATCTGTTTTGTATCTTAAATTCCACATATGAGTGAAATCACATATTTGTCTTTCTCTGACTGACTTATTTCACTTAGCATAATACACTCTAGTTCCATCCACATTGTTGCAAATGGCAACATTCATTTTTTTTTGATTGCCGAGTAATATTTTAATATTCCATTGTACATATATACCACATCCTCTTTATCCATTCATCAATCGATGGACATTTGGGCTCTTTCCATACTTTGGCTACTGTCTATAGTGCTGCTATAAACATTGGGGTGCATGTATCCCTTCGAATTAGCACTCCTGTATCCTTTGGATAAATACCTAGTAGTGCAATTGCTGGGTCATAGGGTAGTTCTATTTTTAACTTTTTTGAGGAACCTCCATACTGTTTTCCAGAATGTTTTTCCCTCCCTCTCTTATGTTTGCTTGTCTCTACAAGTTATGCAGCTCTTTTTTTTTTTTTTTAAATAATGTAAAAAAGAATGTCAATCACACAGTAGGGGAAAAAGTAAAGCCAAAAATTTCCAAAATTAATTAGCTACTGGGGGATGGGAGCAAAAGAGGGATACTTTCCTTACTTTTCATAGCATGAATGTATAGGACACAGCATTTTGCCAACAAAACCCCTACTGTTCTGAAAATGACATTCTCAGGGCACCTGAGTGGCTCAGTCGGTTAAGCATCTGACTCCTGATTTCCGCTCAGGTCATGATCTCCTGGTTCGTGAGATCGAGCCCCATATCAGGCTCCGTGCTGACAGAGATCTGAGCCTGCTTGGGATTCTTTCTCCCCTCTCTCTCTACTCCTGTCCTGCTCATGCGCACGCACTCTTTCTCTGTCTCTCTCAAAATAAATAAATAAACATTAAAAACATAACTATAGTCCATGTCTGGATGGCTGGACTATGGAATATATATGAAAACCACATTCTCTCTGACTAATCTACTCACATGATTATGGCGGGAACACTGCATCAAATATCACCTCAATGATTGCTCTAGGAGAACGTATCTGATCAAGTAAATCCAGTGGCCCTTTCCAAAAGATTTTGTGGGGGAGGATCCTGAGAGAGATGGGCCAATATCTCTCAGATGGCTAAAACTGTAAGAAGTAAAATTCAAAAGTTCTTTTCTGTTGGGGCGTCTGGGTGGTTCAGTCTGCTAAGTGTCAGACTCTTGATCTCAGCTCAGGTCATGATCTCACGGTTGGTTGGATCAAGCCCCATGTCTCGCTCTGCACTGACAGTGAGGAGCCTGTGTGGGATTCTCTCTCTGCACCGCCCCCCCTTCCCCTTCCCTGCGGGCACATACATGCTTGTGCTCTCTTTCTCAAAATAAATGAATAAACTTTGAAATAAATAAATAAATAAATAAATAAATAAAAGCTCTCTTCTGTCATATGGTAAGGAAGAAATTCAACTGATTCACAGAGAGAAGGAGAATAAAATAAAAGTGCTAATCGCTTTGAAATTCTCAGTTCTGGTAGTTCCTGAAGCCTGGTTGCATAGATCCCTCTCCTTCCTATGACATGAGCAATTAAATCTTTCTAAAATTTCACCAGGTACCACAAAAACTTTCCAGCAAATTCCCATTTTTATACAAAAGAAATTGATTTAGATTACAGTATTTTGCCAAAAATATTCTAACTAAATAAGTATTTAATATATACTGCTTTATTTTTGAAGCATAAATTGAGAAATCGGGGTATAAGCATAAAATGAGAAATTATATCAGCAACTGCTAGTAAAATTAAGTATGGAATATCTAGCTTAGGAAAATTGGCATGTTGAGAAAGAACAGATTATGTAGAAAATGGTAGAATACAAAGGAAATAATAATTCAAAGTAAAAAGTGAAAGCATTAAGATGTCAGAATTAATATCAAATCAATTGCATTGTTTACAAAAATAAATACAAATGAGATAAACACACACAAAGTAACAGGCCTCAGTTGGATCAAAAAATCCAACTGTCAGTTGTAAATCTTGCCCAAAATGAAGTGTTTCAGGAAAGTTGAATGTAAAAGGGTAGGCAAATGTATATTAGACTATAGCTATTATCAGTATGAGAAAAAGTCAAACTCAAGATGAAACATGAGACTAGGATAAAACGTCTTACTTGACAATATTAAGGAACGTAATCCCAATAAGGATATAAGTCATTTTCTGTCTTAGGTAGCAAGGCACCAGAAATGTCTTTATAAAAACAAACTGTAAGCATAGTGGACGATGTAAAAGAATATTTGAATATTATGTGCAGGACATGCCTTCTGTATGCATAAGAGGCCACAATATTTTAAGATGTTTTCTATGTAACTTAATTTTTACATTCAGCATTGTTTTAGTCAGAATCCCATCTTGGCGACTTATGTTTTGTGTTGTTTTTGTTTTTGTGTTTGTCTTTTAATTTAGATGAAAATAGAAAGTCATGTGGAAATAAAAGGTAAGAAACAAAGTCATTAAAATTCTGGGAAAGGAGAATAGTGACAAAGGACTTAGCCTACCAGATATCAAAGCATTCTTGGGGTTAAAATAATAATTAAAATACCATGCAAACAAAATCAAAGAAAAATTGTGTACAGATCAACTGAACAGAATAACAGTACAGAAGTAGAAGCCAGGTATTATGTGAAAAATTACTTGTGATAGGGTGGAATTTCTAATAAGTGAAAAATGATTTTATAAATGTTTTGGGGGAAACTGGATGGCCAAAGAAAAAATCTTTCTCATTCATCTAAAAATAAATCCCGGATGCCTGGGTGGCTCAGTCGGTTAAGCTTCCGACTTGGGCTCAGGTCATGATCTCATGGTTTGTGGGTTTGAGTCCAGCATCAGGCTCTGTGCCGACAGCTCAGAACCTGGAGCCTGCTTCCAATTCTGTGTCACCCTCTCTGCCCCTTCCCTGCTTGTGCTCTGTCCCTCAAAAATAAATAAACATTAAAAAGATTAAAAAATAAATAAAAATAAATTAAACATGGCTAAGAAATGCAAACATTAACATGAAATAAGAAATAAACACATACTATGGGGCACCTGGGTGGCTCAGTCGGTTGAGCATCCGACTTCGGCTCAGGTCACAATCTCCCAGCTCATGAGTTTGAGCCCCTCGTAGGGCTATGTGCTGATAGCTTGGAGTCTGGAGCCTGCTTTGGATTCTGTGTCTCCCTCTCTCTCTGCCCCTAACCCACTCACATTCTGTCTCTGTCTCTCTAGTAATTAGATAAACATTAAAAAAAGAAAGAAAGAAACACATATTAAAAAATAACTTCTCTAAGCGAATTTGGATGGGAACATATAGGATTTTGTTTTCCATTCTGAAGTTTAATTTTTATATTTTTTAAAGTTTTTAAAAATTTTGTTTAACTTTTTTTTAAAGTTTATTTAAGAGAGAGAGAGAGAGCAAGAGAGAGAGTGAGGAAGGGACAGGGAGAGGGGGAGAGAGACAATTCCAAGCAGGTTCCGTACTGCCAGTGCAGAATCCAACGCTAGCCAGCCTCGATATCACGAACCGTGAGATCATGACCTGAGCTGAAATCAAGGCTGAACCACCCAGGCACCCGAAGAAGTTTAATTTTTAAAATGAACAAATCCTATTAAAGTCCATAATTGAAATAAACTTCACTGAGATTTAATTCCTATACAATAAGATGCATAACATTTGAAGTGTGATCAGTTTTGACATATGTACACACCCATGGTATCATCACCATAACCAGTATATATATCCTTCCATCATCACAACATGCTCTCTGATACTCCCTTGTGATCAATTCCCATTTTCTACCTCAAGCCCCAAGCAAACATGGGGCTTCCTGTCATTATAGATTAGTTTTATTTGTCCTGGAGTTTTGTGCAAATGGGATCCCACACTATGTACTATTTTGAGGCTGGTTTCTTTCACTCAAAAAAAGTACTTTGAGATTCATCCATGATGTTGCATGTTTCGCTAATTTATTTCATTTTTTTATTTAAAAATTTTTTTTGAAGTTTTTATTTATTTTTGAGAGACAGAGAGAGATAGAGCGCAAGCGGGGAAGGGACAGAGAGAGAGGGAGACACTGAATCTGAAACAGGCTCCAGGCTCTGAGCTGACAGCACAGAGCCTGACGCGGGGCTTGAACTCATGAAGCGTGAGATCACGACCTAAGCTGAAGTCAGACGCTTAACCGACTGAGCCACCCAGGCTCCCCAATTCATTTCTTTTTATAGCTGAATAATAGCCCATTGAATGCCTATATTATAATTTATTTATTTGTTAACTTTTTGGGCATTTTATTCCCTGTTTTCGATTATTACGTATAAGATTTCTATGAATATTTGTGTACAAATTTTTGTATGGACCTGTAGTAATCTGAGCATTGGCCTCCCAAAGTATCCGAATCCTTAGAACCTATAAATGCTACCTTATTTGGAGACAGGACTTTTTCAGCTGTGACTAAATTAAAGATTTTGAGAGGGGGGAGGGGAGATTATCCTGAATTATCTCGGTGGGCTCTCAAATGCCATCACGAGTGCCCTTATAAGGGAGGCGGAGGGAGTTCTGACACACAGGGAGGAGAAGGTGATGTGCAGACAGAGGAGAGAGTCGTGAAGATGCTGGCCTTAAAACCGGAAGTAATACTGCCACAAGCCAAGGAATGGTAGCAGCCCCCAGAACCTGGAAGACACAAGGAACACATTCTTCCCTAGGGCTTTGAAAGAGGAGCAGCCGGGCCAGCACCTGGTTTTTAGCCTACTAGAAAGATGCTGGATTTTCAGCCCCCTCTCTGTGAGAGAGTACATTCCTGTTGTAGCAAGCCACCGTGCCTGGGGCCACTCGTTACAGCAGCCATAGGAAACTATTACAAGACCTATGTTGTGAGCTTCCTTGGGAAAATACTGGGGAATAGCATTGCTGGATTGCACGGTAAGCCTGTGTTTAAGACACCGCAAAATTCCTTTCCAAAGTGGCTGCACCATTTTATTTATTTATTTATTTATTTATTTATTTATTTATTTATTATTTGAACATTTATTTATTTTTGAGAGACAGAGAGAGACAGACCGCAAGCGGGGAAGAGGCAGAGAGAGAGGGAGACACAGAATCTGAAGCAGGCTTCAGGCTCTGAGCTGTCTGGGCTGTCCTTTATTCGACATCCTCGTGAATGCTTGCTATTTTCTGTGTTTTTAAAAATGTCATTGATTCTAGTAGATGTACGGTGTTGTCACAGTTTTCATTTACATTTTTCTGAAGCTAAAGACTCTGAGCGGCTTTCATGGTGTTTATTAGCTATTTATGTTCTTTCTTTTGCGAAGCATCTTCGCAAATACTTTGCCACTTTTAAAAAACTGTGTTGTCTTCTTATTATAGAGATTTTAATGGTCTTCGTGTAATCTAGGTAAAAGTCCCGTATCAGATGCATGTGTTGGCAAATGTTTTCTCCCAACTGTGGCTTGCCTTTTCATTTTTTTAATGTGTATTTTGAAGAACACAAGGTCTTAATTTTTATGAAATCAATTTTATCAGTGTGTAATGTTTCTTTTTTTTTTTTTTAATTTAAATCCAAGTTAGTTGACATACATTTTATGATTTTTATACACCCCGAAGTCAGAAAGGGTTTGTTAAGCCGGTTGTTTCCTGCTGTGCAATGACTGTGTAGCAACTTGTAGCTACCTCAGCCCCCTCAACTCTGCACTCTCCTCAAGTCCCTAGACCAGTATGCTCTGGTTGGGATCCCTCTCCCTATCCTGGAATGTGTCCTCTCCCCAGATTTGATTGTAGGGCTATCCTCCTTTATTTTCCTTCTTTAAGGAATCAAACTCACCGCGCTGCCTATTTCCCAATGCCTGGATTTACCACTCTGCCGTCCAGCTCTATTTTTTACTGGGACAAGACCCGTTTTGACTTCCCCACTGACCGATAGGTTGTTTTTCACAGACACTGTGGTTGCAGGGCTGCTGACGACACCGCCACGGAGCCGGAAAGAACAGGCTGGGAAGAAGCAAGTTAAAATGCCACCTAGCCCACCGTTCCTACCGAGATTCAGTTGTTTTGCTTGAACAGCTGCTCCTTGGGTTGCTTCAAGCCTTTAGTTAATTTCCAGAGTACTGGAAAAGTCTCATTTTTCGCCTGAATTCTCATTGGTTTTATGAAGGAGTAAAATTTCAGAGGCCTTTATCACTCCAGAAGTGTTTCTGCTTACTGACATGTTGGTATTTAGACAATCTTGCTAGGAAAGTCTACTGACATAAAGTGCATAGGTCCTAAAAATGAGAACTCGATCCCACCACTCCTTCACCAGAATACTGTAGTGATTTCTCCTGGGTTTGCTTTTCTTACGATATGAAATAGTAGGTGGGAACGAAGACCACCCTCTCTAAGGAGTTGATAGATTTTACTGGCATATCTTTCTTCAACCATGAATCTCTTGTAAATGGGAACAAGATGTAGGATGCCTACTGATGACCAATAGACTGCCATGTCAATGTATCAATTTCAAAATCTGCACCATATAAGGCAAGGCTTTCAGTCCTCCAATGCTCCAGAATAAATCTGCAACTTTATTAAATCTATGTCTTCTGGACGGTGTAGAATTTATTGTTCTTTACCTTCCTGAAAGGTCTTGGAATGAGGAGATGCTCATGTGCGATAAACATCAAGATCAATATATTGCTTGAGGAAATTTTAATCTTTGTGTTTAGACACTTCCATTCACCTGGCCACAGAGAAATCCAGTCTTCAGTGGTATTTTCTCTAGGTAGAAATAAATAATGGGACCTGTGTAGGGACTGATTTGTCCTCTGCCATATCCCAAAAGGCATGCATTTCCCCAGTTTATTCCTCACTGAAATTTTCATTAGAGGAGACACTTCAGTAACATTTCCCACATGCTTTGACTTTTTTTTTTTTTTTTTTGAAGAACATGTTTCATTCTATTAGATTAATTTCGCCCTAAGGTATTTGCATAAGTGATGTGGGCCTGGCCTTTGACGTTATCTTCCTGAATGATCTCTGATTGCTCACTCAGGCATATCTTAGACACAGGGTCTCATTGAATCTTGTGCTATCTTTACCAAATCAAATCTGTAAAGTTCATTTGTAATTTAATGTATTGTTTTTGAGTCATCTTGACATTTTGACTTCATAAGTATAAACTGAAAACTACATTTACTGGAAGTTTGTTTTTAAAAATAAAACAACATATGCCAGATCCCTGATCTACAGATGCTTTATAAAATTAGGCAATGCTTATGATGAGGTAATGCTACCAAAAGAAAATTTTTAAAAAGAAATTTATGCCAATAATTCTTAAGCACATAAAAGAACTAGACTATGTTCAATGGTGGGATATACAAGGACTGGTGTAAATTATTAGTATTGAATCCAGTTTTTTTGTTTTTTTAAGGGAGACAGAGTATAATCAAATGTTAACAGGGCGACAATATTTAGCGTTACTGAAAGAATCGGAAGAAAAGCTTTTTATATTTCAAAGATATATATTGTAAATAAATAAGCTTTTTAATACGGTGAGCTTATATTAAAAATCAATGCATATTGATTTTAATTAACAGAATCTTTGATTATTTTATATTAAATGATACCTTATTTTATAATAATATCGAAAGTTGAAATTTTCCTAGAGAGTAATTTTTATTAATGACTGAAATAGTCTAGAGTTAACTCTTGCTGCTGAATGGAATCACAACAAGATTGTTCCATCATTACATTTTTACTAGCCAGTTAGTGGGATCCACGTGCATCGGTGTTTAGAAGTAAAGGAAATAGCTAAACACAGCGGAAGAGGAACTTTGAGTATGCTTACTTCACCCCTTCTGAGGCTAAGAAGTTTGGCAGTTGTAAGAGATATTTTTGGGAGGAGGAGAACTGGGAAATTTGAATGCAGACTAGGTATCCAGTGCTATTGGGAGATTATTATGACATTTGTTAGGTAGGAAGAGTGCTATGTGATTATGTAGAGACATGTCCTCACTTTTCAGAGACACATTAACATCTATAGAGGTGAGATATTGTAATTGTTACCTACTCTAAACTACTTTAGCAGAAAAAAAGGAAAAGAAGCGATACAGCATAATATTAACAATTTTGAAATCTGGGTGATGTGAATGTTCATGACACCATTTTCTTAACTCTCTGTATGTTTGGAAGTTTGTTTTTTTTTATGTTTATTTATTTTTGAAGGAGAGAGAGACAGAGTGTGAGTGGGGGAGGGGCAGAGAGAGAGGGAGGCACAGAATCGGAAGCAGGCTCCAGGCTCTGAGCTGTCAGCACAGAGCCCAATGCGGGGCTCGAACCCACGAACTGTGAGATCATGACCTGAGCCGAAGTCGGACGCTCAACCAACTGAGCCACCCAGGTGCCCCTTGGAAGTTTTAATAATAAAGATGTTTAAAATGTTTTGCAGTTAAAAAAAGAAAATAAAGTTTTGGCTGTTGAGATTTAGCAACCAGCACTGAACATATCGATTGTCAAAAGAATGATTACTTGTTTCTATTTTGTTTTAAATTTTCTTTCTTTAAAATTTGTTAATGTTTATTTATTTTTGAGAGAGAGAGAGAGAGAGAGAGACAAAGCACGAGTCGGGGAGGGGCAGAGAGAGAGGGAGATGCAGAATCCAAAGCAGGCTCCAGGCTCTGAGCTGTCAGCATAGAGCCTGACATGGGGCTCGAACTCACAAACTCGAACTCACATGTGAGATCATGACCTTAGCCCACGGTGGACGCTTACCCCACTGAGCCATCAAGGTACCCCTTTTCTAAATTTTCTAAAGTTTCTTATAAAACATTAAACTATAAACAGAATTAAATATTTAATTAATTGCTTGCTTTGAAAGAACTGAAATATAAAAAAATATAACAGGTAAAAAAACCTTTGTTTTCCTTCTTTTTTCTATCTTTTATGTCTTCCCTCTTTGCATTGTTACATAACATTCATGAAAGGACTTCTAAACAAGAAAATGTCAATAAGAAATGATGATGGGGTGCCTGGGTGGCTCATTTGGTTGGGTGTCCAACTTCGGCTCAGGTCACGATCTTGCGGTTTGTGAGTTCAAGCCCGGCATCTGGCTCTGTGCTGACAGTTCAGAACCTGGAGTCTGCTTCAGATTCTGTGTCTCCCTCTCTAGCTGCCTCTCCCCCACTTGTGCTCTGTCTCTCTCAAAAATAAATAAACACTAAAAAAATAAAAAAAATAAAAGAAATAGATGATAAAGCTAAGGAGAAATAAAGTAGAGCCAGTAATTAGGTTCGTGTTAAAAAAATAAAAAAAACAGTCTTACATTCCAAACCTAGCTTGGCTGGGGGCCACAGAATTGGCTCTTAACTTTCTAGCTGTAAGGTTGGTTTTTTTTTTTGTTTTTTTTTTAAAGTTTATTTATTTTGAAAGAGAAGAGAGCAAGTGGGGGAGGGGAAGACAGAGGGAGAGAGAGAATCCCAGGCAGGCTCCATGCTGTCAGCACAGTAGCTGTAAATTTTTAAACAGGAACCTGAGGGGCACTTGGGTGGCTCAGTCAGTTAAGCCTCTGACTTCGGCTCAGGTCATAATCTCATGGTTTGTGAGTTCCAGCTCTGTGTTGCACTCTGTGCTGACAGCTCAGAGCCCCGGAGCTGCCTTGGATTCTGTGTTTCCCTCTCTTTCTGCTCCTTCCCTGCTCGTGCTCTGCCTCTGCCTCTATGTCTCTCTCTCTCTCAAAAACAAATAAAAACATTAAAAAAAAAAAAAAAAAGAACACGAACAATGATCTTATTTGAAGTGCTCTTAAAATAAAGAGAAAGCGTTCATCCAAGCGAAGCAAAATAATTTCTAATTTTAAGTCCTAATGATCATTCATTTGAAGTTTATCCTAAAGAGGATCCTGTATCATGTAATGAGCAAAACCCTAAACAACAGCCTTAGGATAGCTAAAGCAAGGAGGTTTATGGAGATGTGTCTTAATTTAGGCATTTGTCATCTTGACCAAGAAAAAATCTGTGAAAATTCAGGTATTGGGGTAAATGCCACAGTATCTTCAAGGTAATCAGCACTTCAAAGGTACTGCGAAGAGATTTTGGAAATACCTTGAACAAACCTTATTAACCGGTTTCTAGAACCCAAAGGGAGTTGACACATAAACTTTGAAGGAAGAGTTCTAGGAATCCTGTAAATTGTGTACATTAGTGGGCATTTATGAACATGGATGCACTTTTCTGACAGGGTTTGTATTTTTTTTAATTTCTTCATTAAAAATTTTTTTAAAATGTTTATTTATTTTTGAGAGAGACAGAGCACGAGCAGGGGAGGGGCAGAAGGAGAAGGAGACACAGAATCTGAAGCAGGCTCCAGACTCTGAGCTGTCCGCACAGAGCCTGCTGCAGGGCTGGAGCCCAGAACTCCGAGACCATGACCTGAGCCAAAGTTGGACGCTCAACCGACTGAGCCACCCGGGTGCCCCAGGGTTTGTATCTTTTATCAGAAGGTTATTTGCTTCAGAAAAAATTGAGAACCACTGATTCACAGAAACAAAGAGACTGCTCATCTGTTATGAATATCTTTTTTTTAATGAGCTTTTTGAAAATATATATGATAATGAGTTTTAAGATTATGCTCTCTACCCACTTCTCAGAATGAAAAATATTCTGTACGTTCCCTAAAGAAAGAAAATGTATGCTCTGAGTCAGCTCTCCAGGGCAGACTTGGCTTCTTGTCATGATAGTTGAGGTACTGACTTAGGGCTAATTGGTGGAGAAATCTACTTCATGTATGCTTAGAGATGAGCCCAGAGTATATTCTTTAGGTAAGATAAAGATTTTTACGGAAAATCATTTGGGGTGTATTTCAAACAAAATTAAAAAAATAACTTCATATAGTGTGCTAATAAGTTTAACATGAGTATTTTAAAAGCAGGTGTAACCAAAGGCTTATTTTGAACATTACCAAAGAAAAGCTGAATAAATCACCGTTAGGCTGTCTGGCTTTGAGCAAAACAATTTCCTGGAACAACATACTAATATAAATTGCTTGCAAAATGTATTCCTCTGTAACTGAATAAGATACCTTGCTGAATATGATTGTTAGCTATAAATGAGTTAAAAGTTTTCTTTCTGGCAATAAGGAGTCAGGTCCTAAGTTTCTTAAGGTCTTAGGTAGATAATATAAAAGGTAATATAAAAATTTATTATACATCTTGTGTATGTCTTTGTGTGTTATTGAATTTACGTATGAATTAAGATTTCCTAACTATATATTATATATTAAGAAAAATATATTAAGCATATATATGTACGTAAACGTGTGTATGTGAATTTATACATATGTAAATGGTAGAGCTTGCATTCAATCCATCCACAATGTATGCCTTAGCCACTAAGCTAGCCTCCCTCCATGCGCAATAGTACAATTACATTATTTGCTAATAAAAGAATGTTACTTTTGCACTGTCTGTAAAGGGATTTAATAAAGAAACAAGGCATCTATTTCACGCAAAATACTATTCAGTCATTAAAGAGCAAGGAAACATAAAAAAAAAAATCCCTGTTATTTTCTCCTGGAAGTAATTAACTGCTCTGTCAAGACCATTCGTATAGTGAACATTTTGTTTAGGGTTTCACAACAGCTAATGTAATATCCGGATGTCTTCTCTTACACAGCTACTGTTTAAGCATTGGAAGGATGGCTGCATTTGTACATAATTAAGAGAGTCCACTTAAATGATTTATCCTCCTCTCAAATCTCTCTAGCCAGCTTCATGATTGCTTATACAAGTTAACACAGCAATTCCTACTACAAGGAATTCATCCCAATAAAACTACTTAGGGAAAGCAAAAAGCTATATTCATGGAGAAATTCAGTCTGTCTTTATTTATAATCAAATATAAGAAAACATCAGAGTGTGAGGGAACCCGAGAGGTCTCCTATTAAGGGGGATAAAGAAAGTTGTCTCAACACAATGGAATACTTTAAAAATATTATAAGGAACCATAGTGATTCTATAAAATCATGAAGAACGTTTGGCTAAGTGTCCAGAAAAGATAGCAAATACTAATTTATAAATATACATATAACATCTATTATAATTTTAACAATAAAAATTATAAACAGGTAAAGGAAATGGGAAAAAATGAAGTCATATTGTAATGGAATTATACATTTTTTGTTATTCTTTCCTTAACATTATGATTTTTTTCTTTCTAATTAACATTTGAAAATTCCTAGACAGGTTTCTAGGTTTTCATTAGAAGTCTTCAAAGTTTCACCAGTTATTAATAAACTTCCTACCTTTCATATACTGGCTCCTCCACTCATTAGTGGGATAATATTGTGCCAATTAATTAACTTCTCTATACCGCCTTTTCCCGCTTGTGAAGATGGAGAAAACAATACCTCATAGGATTATTTAGGTCAAAGGAAATTATGCAAATCAAGTCTTAAGACTTTGTTTGCTACTACATAGTATGTGCTTAAAAAGAACAAACCCAGTGGGCACCTGGGTGGCTCAGTTGGTTGAGGGTCAGACTTCAGCTCAGGTCATGACCTTGAGGTCCGTGAGTTCCAGCCCCGCGTCAGGCTCTGTGCTGACAGCTCAGACCCTGGACCCTGCTTCAGATTCTGTGTCCCCCTCTCTCTCTGCCCCACCCCTGCTTGTGCTGTCTCTCTCTTTCAAAAATGAGTAAACATAAAAAAAAAAAAAACCTAAAAAAAAAAAGAACAAACCCAAGTTGGTTGACAAACTCAGCTACTATATTAGGTGTTTAGAATTTCCCACTAATGTGTGGAATACTACCATTTTAATGGTGAGAGAAAAAAGATGAAATTCAGATGTCAGAACAAAACTTAGTTTGTTTTTAAACTTGTCTCCATAGAAAACAAACCATATTCTATCACATGTCAGACACAATTTAATTTTTTTCTGATGTTTTGGGGGAAAAAGACATTTCAATTAAAAGCAACTTAAATTCATTAATAAAAATTTGAAAAATTGAGAAAAACAAGAAAAAGAGAAAGCATTATCAATGGCTTCCTCCAAAAATACAGCTCCTTTTAACATTTGTAGGGGGGAGGAAGTTACTTTCAGCATTGCTGTTTCCTACACATAAGGTATTTCTCACAAGGTAATAAAATTATCTTTGCAATTTCCACCTAACATTAGAAGTGGCTTTCTTTGTTGCTAGATAGACTCCTTAAACAGAATACTAATGACTACATAATATTGCATTAATTGGATAGTTAATTATTGAAAGAGTTTATAATGGTGTACTTGTTTTCACTATTAAAAAAAAAAGTTTTTTAATCTTTATTTATTTTTGAGAGAGAGACAGTGTGAGCAGGGGAGGAGCAGAGACAGAGGGAGACACAGAATCCGAAGCAGCTTCAGGCTCTGAGCTGTCAGCACAGAGACCGATGCGGGGCTTGAATTCACAAACCGTGAGATCATGGCCTGAGCCGAAGTCGGACGCTCAACCGACTGAGACACCCAGCTGCCCCTGATTTTCACTATTAAAAATAAAACATAAAATAAAAATAAACAAATAAAAACATAAATAAAAATTATTGTGCAATAATAATTTTTGCTTTTAAGATTATTTCATTACTTTCTTAGAATGGTTTTCTAGAGGTAGAAATGAATCATGAATATTTTTAACAGTTTTGATATAGATTGATGTACCTCATTGCTGGCAAAGAATAAATGGGGAATAAAGAATAAGACAAAAAAAACCCCCAAAAACCTAGACTCTTTGAAAGATGAGTTTCTCTTATTTCAATTAAAGTCTTTCATTTTTCATAAATACAGGGTAGAATATTTTTCGGTATTTATTAACCATCTTAGTTTTTCTATGTGTGAATTGTCTATTCATATTGTTTACTTACTTTTCTTTCAGGCACTTTGTATTTCATTACCGTTTTGTATGAATGCTTTGGTTTAGGAAACTATTAGCTTTTGGCCATATTTCAAGTATTTTTCCAGCGTCTTTCCATTTTAAATTTGATTTTTTGTGGGGGTAGAGGGATAGGGAGAGGGAGCATACATGCAGGGGAGGGGCAGTGGGAGAAGGAGAAAAAGAATCTTAAGCAGGCTCCTGCTTAAGAGATCATGACCTGAGCCAAAATCAGGAGTAGGATGCTTGATCTACTGAGCCACCCAGATGCCCCTAAATTTGATATTTTTAAACAGATACAAGTTTTAAATGCATGTGTATTCAAATGAGCATATGACATCCTTTGCGATTTTTATTTCACTTCAAATGTTACATCTTTCAAGTTCTTTTCCTTTTAGAATTCATGCCTTCCTTAGGGAAAGAAAAAGAAAATTGAAGAAATAAAGACATTCTGAAATGCTATAATTATTATTTCCTTTATAAAAAAAATGATAACTTTCAGAATAACTGGAAGACTGGAATAACTGATAACTGATAACTGATAATAACAGAATAACTGATAACTGGAAGAAAATTTCAGAATGTACATGTTTTCTGATAAGTGCTTGGAAATTTATTTCTTTTCTTACTGTTGAGCCAGACGGAATCTAGGCAATCAGGCAAAAAAGTCTAAAATACTCAAAAGTAGACAGAATACATAAAGAGATGCCTAAACTTGAAAAGTAAGCACAAAGGAATAAAATAGTTCTAACTTACAAAATGATGTAAATCTTTTTTTAATGACGTAAATCTTAAAAATAAGTAAAAATTTGAAGTAAGTGCAAATTAGTTTTTATGTTAATAAGTTACTCTGCTCCTCTGAGAGGACTTCTCTCAGAGGAAGTAATTTTCTAGAATTGAGGTATCTTACGAGGAAGTAAGAACAAAAGGATAAATGTTCTTTATGTTCGAAAAGCTAATATTTTATATAAAAATGAAAGTCTATTTAGTCATATCTGATTTATAGATCTATTTTTCCTTTAATCATAAGCACATTCTTAAGAAGAATGGTTTTAGGGATGCAAAAGTTAATTTTGAAAGGTCTTTATAGGTTAAGGTTGTAAGGGCACTTCAAAAAAATGTCTTCCCTTTTCTAGATCTTTCCATTCAGATTAGTCACAAGTCCACCTTCACCTTCACCCCCACCTTCCTCAGAGGACACAAGCAAGCAGGTGATTATCTTGCAACTCAGAGGCACCAGTTTTAGACTATTTAATGTGGCCTCCATTGGTGTAGCTTTTGTGAATACATTTCACTTTTCTCTAGTTTATGATTTTCCATATTCAGTGACGATCTTATTTGATTTATTATAATTATATATCCTGTCTTTCATTTATTAGCTATTTTTCAAGCTATTTCTAGGTCCTTCAAATAGTTTCTAAGAATGAGAGAAAATATTCAAAATTAAAACTGTTGAGGAACAGCTAAGATATATTTTTCTCATTTGACTTCATAAAGCATATGGCGTCTTCATGTCTGTCAGCTATTATCTGATGCCACGTAAGTTAACAAAGCTAAAAGGAAAGTTTTATAAAGACCTTGGCCATTTTTTACTCGCTGTGAAAATGGATAGGGGATAGGAATGGAAAAGGGTGTAGTTAGTATAACAAATCTGAAGCCCAAGTTAAGTAATTTGTCCCTAGTTTAGTACATTAACTTCAAGCTGTTTCAGAGGACAAAGTGACCAAGAAACTTTGATATCTAATATGTCTGCTTGTTCTAAAGAAAACTTTCAGCTTAAAAAACCCCAGTTTGGAAGGTTTTAAGTTCTGGAATTATCTTGATTCTCTACACTTTAAATCATACTTTATGGGTGAATTGACACTTGGGGATTTTTGTAAAGACACAGTAATCCTAATACATTTGAAATCTGCTATTTCTTGGAAGAAGCTACAATTGATTAGAGCCTCCAATTTCTAACTTTTCATCTATCAAAATCTTTGAAAGAGCATCTCTCCTCACTATATCCCAAGAATTGTTTTTTTCTCCTTTGGTTTTAAGAAAGAATAGAAACATCACTCAAAAGATTTATCTTTGAAATGTATTTGTACCACTCAATTATTTTTGGGTACCTCTTTACAATTTCACGTACTCCCTAAAAATAGTACATATTAAATGCAGGTACATTAAAATTTAGAAAAGTAGATGAAAAGAAAGAGTTATCAGTAACATGCTCCCACACACAGACGATTATCATTGTGATATTGATGTATACCATGTAAGAGCTTTTTATATAACACATTCAGGAAGAAGCTCTTCAAAAGTATACATCAATATCATCATAATAATTATCTGTGTGTGGGAGCATGTTACTGATAATTCTTTCTTCTCAGGAAAATTATAAAAGGATAATGGAACAAAACATAGCCCCTGCTGTTGCACCTGGTCTGTATGTAACTCACAATTGAGACTGAAATTCATAGTCACCACTATAGGAGTCCCCCCTTGTTCACACAGATACATTCCAAGACCCCCAGTGGATGTCTGAAACAGTGCCTAGTACCAAACCCTATACATGCTGTGTTTATTCCTATACATGCATACTGATGATAAAGTTTAATTTATAAATTAAGCACAGTAAGAGATTAACAATAGTAACTAATAATAAAATAGAGCAATTATAACAACATACTGTAATAAAAGTTATGTGGTCTCGGTCTCTCAATTTATCTTATTCTACTGCACTCACCCTTCTTCCTGTGATGGTGTGAGATGATACAATGCTGACATGATGAAATGAAGTGAGGTAGATGACGTAGGCACCGTGACATAGCACTAAGTTACTATTGACCTTCGGACGCTACGCCAGAAAAAGGATCATCTGCTTCCAGACCGCTGTTGATTGCAGGTCACTGAAACCATGGAAGGCAAAACCATGTATAATGGAGGACTACTGTACTACTCATTCTAGATTCCCCTCATTATTGACTATCGATCAACTCGACAGTACACCTACGGGGCGGGATGAAACAGACTCTTACCTGTGAGATGTCTGAGTCTCTGGCCACCATTCTCTCCTCAGGCTGTGACTCCTGTATTTGTCCATTTAATATACATGATGGAAAAAGAGCACTAAAAGATAGCATAACCTAAAACTGAATGGGACTCTTGCCGTGCTCCTAGGTGGAAACCTGTTCCCTCTATGTACTCAATACCAAAATAAACTCATAAGCCCAGATTTGCAGAAATGGGAACCACAAATTCTTTAAGTGGGTCACTGAGAATAATGGATGATGGTGATGAGCAAGATTATTCTTACTTTTATTCCTTAGTTTCTGAGCTCAAGTATTATATCTATTGGCCAGCAGCTTCTGGGAGGAGCAACATGTAATTGTGGAAGTGTGTCCCATAGATATGTGCCATTGTTGCACCTCCATTGCGGTAAAGGAACCTCTTGATTCTCACGGGATCCAGTTTTGGTAGACTGAGCAGTCTGTAAATCCGTGGACAGTAGAGCTGGCTGAGGTCCAGTTGTCAGAAAAGGCAAAGATATATCTGGAATCTGTGCCAATTTCATATAAACTTCTACCCCTTCCATAGTCTTATTTGCTATTAGTTTCATTCAATTTTCTGTTTTTGTTAATTTTCTTCTGTTCTTGCTTTATTTTAATTTAGTTTTCTTTTTTTTTTAGTTCTATCTTTGCAATATAGTTTTCTCCTATTTTTCCCACATCTTCCCCAATTTAATTAACATATCTTATTAATGAGCAGCTATACTAGAAATCAAAATTCTTTATTTTTATTTATTTATTTTTATTATCTTTTTACGTTTATTTTTGAGAGAGAGAGAGAGAGAGAGACAGAGCGTGAGCAGAGGAGGGGCAGAGAGAGAAGGAGACAGAATCTGAAGCAGGTTCCAGGCTCTGATCTTTCAGCACAGAGCCCGATGTGGGGCTCAAACCCACCAACTGTGAGATCATGATGTGAGCCGAAGTTGGATGCTTAACCAACTGAGACACCCAGAGGCCCCCAAATCAAAAATCTTTAAATAGTGCTTCTCAGTGGTTTATAGCATTAAAAATGTTAAGATAATGATCCATTAATATCTTATTGTAGACTAATGTGGACTAATGTAAATGTAGACTGTTTATTGGTTGGTATTTTTCACTAACTCATATTGAGTAGAAATAAGTAATAGAAAAAACAGTTGATTCTTTATAATTTTTGGCAGAATTACTATCATACAAGAACAAATTATAATTTTGTTTTCATTGGCTAATTGTAATTCTTTACGGCAAATTTGTCATAATTTCTCTTCAAGTTGTCTTTTTTTTTTATGTTTATTTGTTTTGAGAGAGAGAGAAGAGAGCATGAGTGGGGGAAGGGCAAAAAGAGAGGAAGAGAGAAAATCCCAAGCAGGCTTTGCACTGTGCAGAGCCCAGTTTGGGGCTCGATCTCACGAACTGTGAGATCATGACCTGAGCCGAAATCAAGTCAAGTGCTTAACCGACTGAGCTACCCAGGTGCCTCTAAGTTGGCTTAGACCATTCTAGATGTCATAACAGATAAATATTTCTTCTGGGGACCTGACTCTGTGCATTAACCACATTAGGTCAGTATTCTTCCTTGGTCTAGGAAGCCTCCAGGCTTGCCAAGAGGGATGCACTAGCTGCCTTCAGTGGACAGAGGACAGCTGACACACAACTCCCCACCTTCCTGGTGACCCCCAGGAACTTAGACCACCTCCAGAAAAAAAAGGGGAGAAACAGGCGGTGGAAGGGTCTGAACCCTGGAGGTGACTAAATCTTGATCTAAAATGTCTTTATTTATCTAAGAAGTATCTGTGAACTTACAACAGCAAATTTGGACTCTGTTATCAGCAGAAATAAGAACTCCTAGAGCTAACTGAAATTTTATAGAAATAAAATGACATTCCTTTCCCCCTTTAGAAATAGCTGTTAAAAATGCTCAGGTTTTCTTCTATTTAAAAAAAAAAAAAAACAAAAAAAAAACCTCTTTATTTTAATTTCTCTTGAAGTAATGTCATATGTGTCTCCTTCATGACAAAATCAAACTTCTGGAAAGCCTTCTTTTTTCAATTTCTCCACTTTCAATTTCATCACCCAGAAGCTATTGTAGTCTGACTTCTGCCCCTTCAGCCCCACTGAAATGACTCTTGCCAACGACACTTCATGTTTGTCCGATCCAGGGAACTCTTCAGGCCCTACCTTTCCAATGCTCCAGAGATCTGATTGGCCATTCTCCCCACCTTAATCTCTCCCCTTTGCTTCCTTAGGACTATTCTGCTGTTCTCCTACTTTTGTGCTATTCTTTCTCAATCTTATTTGGGTATTTTTCTTCTGTCTATGCCTTAAACATTGTTATTCCCTTGAAAAGTCTATTCTAGGGGCGCCTGGGTGGCTCAGTCGGTTAAGCGTCCGACTTCGGCTCAGGTCACAATCTCACGTTCGGTGAGTTTGAGCCCCGCGTCGGGCTCTGGGCTGATGGCTCAGATCCTGGAGCCTGCTTCCGGTTCTGTGTCTCCCTCTCTCTCTGCCCCTCCCCCGTTCATGCTCTGTCTCTCTCTGTCTCAAAATAAATAAATGTTAAAAAAAAAAAAATTAAGAAAAGTCTATTCTAGACCTGTTCTCACTCTGCTCTCTCTTCCTGGGCAAGCTCAGCTACTCACTTGATTTCAGCTATTATATCAATGCTGGTGATTCTCAAATCCATATCTCCAGCCCAGATTCTTATCCTAGACTATAGACCCTTATGAGCTACTGCTTTCTAAATATCTGCATTGGGATGGCTGATACAACCTCTCCAACACAGAATGAATGAATCATCATCCCTTTAACATCTGTTCCCCTTCCTGGATTTCTCATTTTCCACCAAAGGACAAATGATTAAAATCCTGATCATTGGGATTCTCAACATTTCCTATATATTCCACTGTGTATTTCTAATTATCTTAAATTTTTAATGCATATTTTCAACCCTCTGTCTCACAAAATTATCTTTCATCATTAAAAATATTATACCTCTGCCAGTTCTCAGATTAAGATCTCACCTTCTATTTTCCATAGGAGCCACCAAATGTAATTTGCTCAACTTCCTACCAAAACATTCTCACATCTACATCAGACCTTTTTTCCTTTTCTGCAGGTTCCATGGAGTAAATAGGCCGTAATGACTTCTCAGAAACCCAGAGCTATCAATTAGCCTACCCTGTCTCACATCTTCAACATCCCGCTTTCCACTGGTTCCTTTCCATCATCACTAAAATATATGGAAGCTCCTTCATGGTGAAAAGCCTCTTCTTTTCAATTACTATGCTGTCCTCCTCCTCCCTTTTGAAGGCCAGAATTTTCAGTAGAGTTTCTGGCTTCTTTTACTCTCTTCTGACATCCCAACAAATCCCAAGATTTGTCTCTTCCCATCTCCCCAAGTTCACTTTTGTTGAGGACACCATGGTAAACAGTTTTATGTAAAACTTCAATTACCCTCAGGAAGATTCACTACTGCTGATCACCTTGAAAACAGTCCTTCCATTTACAACCCCTATTCTTGGCTTTATCCTGGGCCACCAATAGCCTTCTTTTCACTTGTCCTATGCCTAGTGGTAAAGCATGTTCTGATCTTTCTTGTCTCTCTTCTACACTTTGTCCTTAGGCAATCCAACCTAGCCCTTTGGTTTCTTTTACCTTAGTCAAGTTGATGAACCTGACATATTTCTTACTTCTACATTTCTTTTGAATTCCTAAGTTATATGCCCCTCCATCACCTCATTAGGGGATTTATAGCTCCTTAAATTGAACATCTGGGCCTTACTTTATAATCATTCTCCTCATCTAATTGTACCGATCACTAGTTGAGTCTTCTTCCCTATTTCCTCTTCTATCAAGCCTATCAACACCTACTTATTTCAAGCTAGAAATCTAAGAAACCTCTTAGTCTTTCCTCTCACATCCCCCATTTCCAGAGTCACTAAGCAACCCATCCACTGCTACTAGTTTAAGCCAAACCACTACTGTATTTTCACTTGCACCACCTCTTAAGTAGTTGCTTTAATAGGATTTTGCTGGGAAAAACCCACCTGGGGGTCTATGCCCTTTTAAGCAACTTTCATCTACACATTCTCATTACCATCCAAAACTGTTGTCTTGAAATATTCTTTCATTGTTTTATATGATTATTGAATACTCAGATCGTACAACCATTAGCTGTAAAGGCTGCTACTATAGTTTGACTGAAGCAGAACATTTCAGATTTAGGCACCAGTACCATGGCTGTGAATTATAAGCATGTACTGACATGTTAGACTGGTGCCTTCAGAGAACTGATGAGCTGTTCTTGGACAGGGTACTCCAGACATTGAATATCTGGCCAGTATAATGACTTAATGTCCAATCATCTTCAAATCAGTTAACTCCCCAACTGCTGCAAGTCCTTCTACCTGAGAAAAGAGTAAGGACTTTACCCATTTGGGCCTTTAAAAAGGCACACTAGGCCTATGCAGATTCTGTTGTGCATCCTAAAAAATGTCCTGTTTACCAGACAAGAGACCCAATTTTCTTTTTTTTTTTTTAATTTTTTTTTTTTAATGTTTATTTATTTTTGAGACAGAGAGAGACAGAGCATGAACGGGGGAGGGGCAGAGAGAGAGGGAGACACAGAATCGGAAGCAGGCTCCAGGCTCTGAGCCATCAGCCCAGAGCCCGACGCGGGGCTCGAACTCACGGACTGCGAGATCATGACCTGAGCTGAAGTCGGATGCTTAACTGACTGAGCCACCCAGGCGCCCCAAGAGACCCAATTTTCTGAGGAACAATGGGTACTGACAGTATGCCCACCCACTCAACACTGCACAATTACTATCTCTTTTCTACCAAAACTAAAGAGCCTGGAACTTAATTCTCTTTGTGACCAAAATGTCTCCACTTTTATTCCTACTATGTACTGTGAGGCAACATTAAGTTTGCTTACATTTTTCTCACAGTCCGTGAATTGAAGCATCTATGAAAGATCTCTTCATTCTGAGAAACAAATCTGCTTTAATATTCTTTTTAAAACTTGAACTCCAGTCTTTCTCAGACTGATTGGTTGGTCTTTATGCAGTCTGTATTTAACCTGTACTCCATGCAGCAGCCAGACTGATCTTTTAGAAACAAATATCCACTCATATCATATCTCTACTTACGGGCTTTTCTCACTTTTAGGGTAAGAAAATTTATCAATTTCTTATTTATGCCATACCTCCAGGCCTTCTCAAATATTCTTTGTTAACCCTAGCATATTCTTCCCTATTTCCCTCTTTTACTATTTTTTAAGGTGTTCTACGGTCTCAATAAATCTCAGTGTCACTATAACTTGTACAGAAATACTTGTTCCAGTTCTCATAATACACTTAGGTCAATCCGCCTTAAAATTACTTATGCAATATCTGTATTTTCAGTTTCTTTTTCTTGAAAGCTGAGAGTATTTGGTGCTTTCAACTTTATGTTCTTAAATAAAATAGAAAATGAAAGTACTACTTTTCTTCCATGGTTAAAAGGAACAGGTTACTTTTTAAAAAATTTTTTTGAAATTTATTCATTTTTGAGAAGAGAAAGAGAGAAAGAGTACGAGCAGGAGAGGGGTAGAGAGAGACTGGGACACAGAATCTGAAGCAGGCTCCAGGCTCTGAGCTGTCAGCACAGAGCCTGATTCGGGGCTTGAACTCACAAACTGCAAGATCATGACCTGAGCCAAAGTTGGATGCTTAACTGACTGAGCCACCCAGGTGCCCCTAAAAGCAACAGTTTATCTACTATTGTATCAGGTTTGTCTAGCAAATAAATATGCTTTTCATTTTATTTATTCACTCACCTTTTAGAAAAAGATAGCTTGGCCTTTCTTTGAATGTCTCAAACATGGAGTGCATGAACATTTTAGTAAAGCCAGAAAGGAGTATTTCACAGTTGTTGTCCATGAGACAATTTCCATAAATGTAGTACAGGAGTAACTAACTTCAAGATTTCCACTAAGAAGAAGAAAAATTAATGGATGTTAAAAAGCTTTTGGTTGATACAGAGCCAAGATTGACAAGTTTTTTTTCTGTAAATGGCCTGTAGTAAATATTTGCACCTTTGTGGGCCACGCAATTTCTGCCATAATGACTCCACTCTGCCATTGTAGCACAAAAGCAGGCATAGACAATATTTAAACAAATGGGTATGGCTCTGCTTCAATAAAACTTTGTGTGTAGACACTACAACTTGAATTTCATTTCATTGTCATGTGTCGCAAAATATTATTTGTCTTTTGACTTTGTCAACCATTTAAAGCGTTTGGACCATTCTTGTCTTGTAGGACATACAAAACAGGTGGCAGGCTGGACTTGGTCATGGGTGATAGTTTCCCAACTCTTGAAGTGGTTTCAGTACAACCACATAGCTGAAGAGCTAGTTCTTTGGAACACTAGTCTGCAAACAACTTGTTCTATAAATCCAATGAATGCAACTCTAGAGGTTTTATAAATTAAAAACAATAATTGGAATTCTTTTATAGAAGAGAATTTCTGGGTTTTTTTTTTTCATTTTTCTTCAGCCTTAGAAGCAGAAGAGATGCAAAATTAAGATTAAATAATGCCAGATGTAATTAAATTTTTTAAATTAGAAACACCTTTCCATTTTTCCCATTTAAATTATTAAGTTCTTTCTGATCAGTAAGCATTTGGGGGAAACTTATAATGTATCAGGTGTTAGGGATATAATGATGCATAGAACTCTGTTTCAGTAGAGACATAGTTAAATTAATAGCCATTTGAGTGCAGTGTGGAAAATACTATGAAAGAAAAATACAGATTAGGTGCTACAAAAGCAAGTCTAGCTGGGTGAGGAAAGACACTCTAAAAGAATGATGAACCATTCACTTTTTAGAAAAACATTCCCTTTTCTTTTGTGAAAATATGTTATTCTTAAAAAAACTTCTTTTTAATGTTTACTTATTTTAAGGGAGAGAGAAACAGAGTGTGAACAGGGGAGGGGCAGAGAGAGAGGGAGACACAGAATTTGAAGCAGGCTCCGGGCTCTGAGCTGTCAGCACAGAACCTGATGCAGGGCTCACACTCATGAACTACAAGATCATGACCTGAGCTGAAGTCGGACACTTAACTGACTGAGCCACTCAGGTGCCCCATGAAAATATATTATTTTTATAAGAATTTTACTGGCTTGGGTCAATGTTTATCCAAGTTGAAATACTCACCAGTATACTAATCAACCATTAGTCATAAAGCTGCTAAAACCTAGTATTTCTTTTCAAGATTAAAATGCAACCTATTTGTTATTTAGTGAGACTTAGCCCTAGAGAAACAATAGATATGGCTGAGAATTTTTTAAAAAGATAAAATTGGTAATATCAGGGAAAAAATAACATCCTGTACTGAAGACTAGGTTGAATTTGAGGATGGGAAAGAAATATTGGACATTGGGCCAAGAGAACCAAAAAATAATAAAAATAAAGATATTTGAAATCCAAACCAAATAAAGTTGAAATGAACACAACTTCAATCTCATCTACTTATCTAAAATAGCGACTGAGCACTTATTATGTGTCAGGCTCTGTGCTTGCATGTGTTAAAATTGTCTCAGGGTGTATGAAATGTAATACTCTACAATAACACAGTGCACTCAGTGTTATATTGTGGGGAAATACAGAATTAATGGGAACCCCAAAGCAGAGCACCTGGCCCAGATTTAATGGAAGAGTGGTTTGAGATCTTTCTGGAAAAGTGTCCTATAAACTGAGACCTGAAGGAGGGGAGATTGGATTGGATATTTCTGAGGAAGAAAATGGTACATGTGAATAGTAGAGGCAACAGAGAATATGATAGTTCTGAAGAACTGAAGGTTGTTCAGCATGGCTTGAGAATATGGCCGGATTGGGTGGGCTCAGCAAGAAGACATTGAGAGTAGCATGTACCAGGCTTGCATGCCTCTGCTGGGTCAATACTTTGAGAACAATGGGAAACCCATAGAAAAGCTTAGACAGGGGAAAAATATGATCAGAGATATGTTTTGTAAAGATCACTTTGGCAACCTTGTAAAGAAGGGTTTAAAAGGAAGGCTGGAGGCAGTAGGGCCACACTGGAGACTAAGGCAGTAGCATAGGAGAGGGAGAATGGAGACCCAGCCTTCTTCAGCGGTTCCTCAGTTTTGTTTCCAGAGAACCTGGATTCTCACATTGGACTTTTCCCCCCTCCTCAAATGATGAGAGCTCCCACATATATACATATAAGTACAATTGTCAGTTCTTTGAGATCTGTGCCTAGAAACACAGAAAACTTTAAAAGTGTCTAATTCTTATTCCCTTTTCAAGAAAAATGCCTAGGACAACTCTTCTTACTGTGAAGAAGAATAAGAAACACTACATGCTTTTTCTATCTAATATTTAAGCTCAGAACTATTTTGACAGAAAAACTGGCAGGGATGGGCTTTCTCTTTCTGTGCCTGGTGTTTCTTTGAGGTAATCTAGAGACCTTGGAGCCACAAAGAGACTAGTGTGGACCCAGGAAGCCATTCCTTGTTGTGATTTCACTCAACACAGTTTCCTTTGGTTATTATTTTGGGGGAGAACTCTTTCCAAACAAATGAAAATCACTGGATGTTAACTATCTGTTGATATCATCAATGCTGTCAAGTGTCTCTGGTAAACCCACATTATTCACAGCAGCAAAGGTAGTCATGGTGTCTTCCCTTCTCTTCCCTCTCACTTTGGCTCATAACAACCCATTCTCTATTCTACGGGTTGCTAATCTGCTGGCTTCACAGTCCAGTGAAAAGTCAGTGAATTTGGAGAGAGAAAAGAAAGGGTCCTAATCCCAGCTTTGCTAGGCATTTGAAGTCACTTGCCTCTTTGGGACATAGAATTGTTACAATTTCTCAAAACAAAGGAGCAGGACTAAATTATCTTAAATTCTTGTCACTGAAAATTATGGTTTCATGAGTCAGATAGAACATGAGTTTCCTAGACTGGAAAGTACAGTGAAATGACTACAAATACAGGATATTAGAGTGATGATTAAGAAAGAAAAAAACAAAACAACAGCAACAAATTTATCAAATAGCCAGAGCTCCTGCTTCCTAGACAGTGAGGTTTTCTTTCCTGAAGATGAGGCGCCAGGATCCTGGAGAGGTGGCAGGCCATGTTTGCTTCAGATCTCCTTCCCCAGGGCCGTTTTGCTACTTATTCCCGGAAAAGATCCCCATCAGGGTTTGATGTTTAGCTTCTGGCAGCACATTGACCTTTCCTCCCCACAAGGACTCACAATGGATCCAGCCTCTTTTCTTCGAGGGGCTTGAGTAGCAACAAGGGTCTGAATGGGCTTCTAGTTTATTTGTGTTTCAGCCACAGTCTTCAAAAACCAACTGTTCACCAATCTGACAGACCTGCTCAGGGTGACAGTGACATTCCTCTAAGCTTCCACATTAATTATTCTAAGAGTTCTCCCAACTGGAATTAAAAATACTACAACTTTAAAAATGAGCAGAACTTCTAAAACTATTGAATCCTGAAATGAAATGTGTCCAGTTATTCTTAGAAGTGTGAGGTTCTGGTGCAGAAGTAGGAGTGCACAGGACAGGACACAAATGGCTCTCTCCAAAGGTGAATGGAAGTGAGTTTAATAAAGATGTTAAGAACCAATGAAGTGGCAAAGGACTCATGGACTAGCCTCACCAGGAAGCTGTTGGCACCTGTAGGGTTGCAGTTGAGGGAATACCTACAAAATGTTGGTCTTGGTGGAGGAATGTAGCCTCTACCAAACCGTGGTCTATGGGGAGTAAATATTCAGAGCTCTCTTTCCTTTAATCTTCTGTCCTTTTAATTTCCTACTAGTGCCTTCTTTTGGCTTAACCAGAGACCCCATGGCATGGATGCATCTGGAGGTCAGCCTCTAGGGAATGAAAAGCAGTGTGGAGAAGAACAAATAGAAGATCCAAAGGGGCAATTGGAGAGTATCCAACAGAGAGGAGCATCTGGGTTTGCAGCCTGTGGGATCAGATCTGTCCTGACAGCAAGTCAAAACTCGGGTGTACTAGAAGGTCATAGAAGGATTGAGGCAAAATGAAAGAAAGAGGGTGAGAGCTTGAAAGCCAAAGAATAAGATGGGGAAGCCTAAGGAGGGAAACAGAGTTGAAGCTGGAGATCAACTTGAATGACCAAGGGGACAAGGGGGTAGGGGGAAGACTCAAGGGCACGCCTTGTTATTCTAAGATGGGTCAATGGCCTGTCTCACAGTCTTTTATAAAGTGATTTTGATACTAAGTAGGATACAAGGTTCTGGACAGGCTCCTCCTATGCAGATCATGATCATATAAAACTCAAGGTCATTTGTAAAGCAATAGCAAGAATAGATTTTCACAGACCACATAGTAGGACATACAAAAAAATTTAGTTTTAAAATATTTCCTCTATTTTGATCTCCCATTCCACAGACAATGTACAATGTATAAACAATTATTGTATTTACCAAGAAATTACTAAGATTTAAAATTCTGCCAATTCAGGATTTGCTCTACTTTTCTTTTTTCTCAGAGTAGCATCTAAGTTTCTGAGAGTGTATATAACAACATGAAATCTGGGAAGCTGCTTTTTGGCCATTGGGAGATGCTCTGTGCCATACTGTCATCTGCTCAGATGTTTGTTTATCCCTGGATATAATCTGGCCTTGGTAGACTGGTGGGCCTTTCCACTCTTTACCCCTTGACAGCATTTAGGGTTTTACCAAGCAGGGCATGGTGGGGGTTTTTTTGTCCTCTAGGTTTATCAGCTTCTTCTGATACCATTGCAAAGAGTGCTTCTCCATGGTTTGCTGTAGCAATCAGATAAGAAAAGAAGCCAAGTTAGTTTCTACTATTTAGTCCCCTGTCTTTAATAGGACAGGGTTCTGTTACCCATTCCTTCAAATCTACCATAAACTCTCACCAACCTACAGGCAAAAATTTCCTCTCCATCTTGAATAATCTCTTCTCCCCATCTCAGAGGCTTTTTCCTCTTTGGGGAGGATGGATATAGTGATGAAGGGGACATGAGAACTCATTCAGTAAATATTTTTGTTGATTCTTTCATTCCAACATCCAGACTTCATTGTTATTTAAGAGCCAGGAGCTGGACACTGTTGTTTTTCATTTCTTCCACTGTAAATTTCTCCCTCTCCTTGTGGACCTCACATATTCTGATCCCCAAGTTGAGAGCGTCAGCGAGTTGGTTACATGGAATGTTCTATGGGGGAGTACATGCAGGACATATGACAATGGGAAGCAGATAGATTTGTTCTTAAATCTTTAATACTTTATTTGTAAATATTCTTAACTTAGAATACTGTGTTTTTTTTATTTTTCTACAGCTTTCCTCCAAAATTTACTTTCAAAAAATTATTTCATAAACACAACCCTAAAGTAAGCTATAAATGGCTCATAGCATTTAATACATTACTTTTACTACACGTGTCTTGGTTAAAACAAGAACATTCTGAAATACAGGAATGATTTTCTATAAAATTCTTGGCATCAGTAAGTGGGATAGGTGATGGCATTGTAGAGTTCAAAGAAAAGTTGTCCTCTGCTTATCATTTAAATGATTAAGTGTCCAATTGCTTAATATTTAGTAACACATTTTTTGACTCCAGAATGAATTGTAGTAGTAGCTTTAAAGGGAAAATTTACTTCCGTCTTAATTTTCTTCCCCATTAAATCATTGATAAGAAAATATAAGAACCATGGAAGTAAACCCAAATTTTCTAAGTTAAAGGGATTAAAAGTATATATACTCTGGGGTGCCTGGGTGACCCAGTCGGTTAAGCGTCTGACTTTGGCTTAGGTCATGATCTTGCGGTTCGTGAGTTTGAGCCTGGAGTCGGGCTGTGTGCTGGCAGCTCAGAGCCTGGAGCCTGCTTTAGATTCTGTGTCTCCCTCTCTCTCTGACCCTACCCTGCTTGTGCTCTGTCTCTCTCTGTCTCTCAAAAAATGAATACACACTAAAAAAAATTTTTTAAAGTATATATATTCTTAGAAAGAATATAGAAAATACATTTTACAAATTACAAAATTGTAAACAATTATATATAATATTTAAAGTATATATGTACTGGGGCGCCTGGGTGGCTCAGTCGGTTGAGCGTCCGGCTTCGGCTCAGGTCATGATCTCGCAGTCAGTTCGAGCCCCAGCTGTCTCAGCTATGCTGACAGCTCAGAGCCTGGAGCCTGCTTCAGATTCTGTGCCCCCCTCTCTCTCTCTGCCCCTCCCCCACTCATGCTCTGTCTCTCTCTGTCTCAGAAATAAATAAACATTAAAAAAATTTTTTAAGTATATATGTACTTATATACTTTTAATATATAACACAAATATTATATACAGGTGTATGTATACAAATACTTTTAATATGAAAATTATACAGGTGTGTATAATGTATATTAAACATGCATAAATATATATTACACACAATATATACATATTATATGTATGTTATACATAGTATATGTTAAAAGTGTATATATGTATGTATTTCCCAGTTGAAAGCTAGAGGACTGGGGCACCTGGGTGGCTTGGTCGGTTAAGCATCTGACTTCAGCTCAGGTCATGATCTCGCAATTGGTGAGTTTGAGCCCTGCGTCCGGCACAGTGCTGACAGCTTGGAGCCTGGAGCCTGCTTCCAAATTCTGTGTCTCCCTCTCTCTCTGCCCCTCTCCTGCTCATGCTCTGTCTCTGTCTCTCAAAATTAAATAAATACTAAAAAAAAATTTTTTTTTTAAAAAAAGATAGCTAGAGGACTTAAGGATATTAAAACAAACATGACCTCTTAAATAATTCCTCAGACAGGAGACTCCAGACCAGACATTGACAAAGCTTTTCTGTGAAGGGCCAACTAGTAAACATTTTAGGTGTTTTGGTCTATGTTGATTTTGTCACAACCATTTCAACTTGACCATTGCAGCACAAGAGCAGCCATTGATGATGCATATGTGATGAGCATTTCTATGTTCCAATAAAACTTTATTTATGGACACTGAGATTTAAATTTCATATATTTTTTTCAAATATGTTTCACCTGTCACAAAATATTTTTAAAAAATTTTTTCCAGCCTTTTAAACATGCAAACGTCATTTTTAGTTTGAGAGATGTACAAATCATAGGGATAAGCCATATGTGGCTCATAACAAGTGGTTTACAGACTTCTCATCTTGACATAACCCCTTAGAATTACCCAGGCAGGATGGCCAGGTCTCAGGCTGGGTGTGGATTGGGGTGAGTTAGGAAAACAAAGCTGTCACACCAAGAGGCCAAAGGGGACACAATGGGCATATCATCCACGGCAGCAATAAGGACTCTCTAGTAGCTCTTTGCACTACGGAAAAAAGAGTGAATCTGGATTTCTGCCTATCTCCTGAGCTTGAAAATTCCTTCCATCTGACTTCTCGATGTTTAGTATATTTTAGTTTGGGATGCCACTTTTCTTTCTCTACTCTTGGTCCTGTTGATGAAAAAAGGAGAGAGGGATGCCAATATTTTTATATGTTTTTATTTTCCTTCTATGATGCGTTAGCATTGATAATGGTGGTAACAACCGATATAGAAAATCACCAGTTCTTAACAGAAAGAAAGCTATTATCAGGATCCAAAGAGCTATCTTTCAATTCTATATTTGTTATTAACCACCTGAGTGATGTCAGTTTACCAATTTGTAAAGGGAGAATCTTGGAGATTTGTTCTAACTGTATGAATGAATGACAGTTCTTATAAACATCACTTCATTGAAAAGCCTTAAGGTAGGAAATAAGTTTCATTAAATATGTTGGAAAGTTATGGAAAGATATGTTAAAGTAGGGAAAAAGCAGATTAAAAGAATAAATTCCTGTTGTATTTTTGTATTTACTGAGTTTTTTTCGTAAAATGTTCAGGATAAATTCAGCTACAGTATTATTTTATGTTTATTTTTCTGTAAGCATCCATAATTTAATTAAAGGACCTCTGATTTGCATTCATTTCTTGAAAGAAAAGATAAGAAACACATTTTTTAAAAAACACCAAAAAAACCAAAACCTGTGAATTAGGACCTTAAACCTGCAGATGGTGCTATGATCCCATTATGAAATTCAGTTATGCTTTCTAGTTTACATTCATAGGGAAAAAATGTGGTCCTTTGATTTGGTTTATCTTTATCCAGAAGTAATAAAATTGAATTATTTCTCTTACTTTTGTGTTTTATTATCATAATGGGAGAAACTGTTTTTGCCACTGGAAAAAGCTAATGTAGTTACTCTTTGTGAATGCTAAATGCTTCCCTAGACCAAATAATAATCAACTTTTATGTCTTTTTTCATTTAAATTTTTCTGCTTATCGTTCAGCATTAGTTTTTCTGTTACTTTCAATCAACTTACTTTGCTGTTTCTGTTCTTAAATAAAGCTGCTTCACTGAGAATTGAGTGACGAAGAGCTAAGGATAAAACATTCCACATGAGAACCGTTTCAACCTCTAGTTTGTAATAATCAGGTAAAAAAAGATTTCCTGGAATTAAGCCCCAGGAACTCTGGCTTAAGTCAGAGCTGTCAACTGGGAAACAAATTTCCAGACATTTTGAAATGTAATTCATTTAATTTTTCTTGTAACTGGATTAGAAAATATGATTAAGCATAGCAGGATATTCTCTACTGGATCAGTCTGGCTTTGAATTAAGCTGTAGATACTAAATTTTTAAAGCAGAAGAAAGAAAGGGGGCTTCAGAGTCTTTCTCCCTTGAGGAACTTAGGAACAAAAATGTAAAAGAATACACACACTGGAAATTTAAAAGAAAATTATGCGAAAGATGTATTTTACTTTGTTGTCCATGAAGTTGTTCATGTGGCTGTATTTTTACCTGAAACTCTGATTGAATGTATGATAGTCTAATTTGAATTAAAGCCCCGCAAACAGAAATGAAGAATTTATCAAAGTACTCCACAGATGCTTTCCAACTAGTTCTCTGAAACCTGCCAGTTGACTAAGTTGGAAATGTTCAAAAAGCTGGTGTGGCTGTGTATTTAGGGATGAAGGGCAGAAACAAAATAATTCTATATGGTGCAAAGACTTATTATACAAATGATGAAAATGTCTTCCTTTATGAAAGAAGGAAAATTGAGATATATATATATACTGCCTGATAGCTTATTTTTTGGATTATTTGAGATCATGTATGTGAAAGTGCATTGGAATTGTGATATTTTGTACAAATGGAAAATAGCAGTACTACGACTACTTTTGACAACAGTGTGCATATGGCACTATTTTAGAGTCTTTCAGAAACTTTTATCTTGGGATTAGTTTCAACACAAAGGAAATGTAATAATAGAAAAATGGAAAATTATTTCTAGATGCTTTTAAAATTAGGATAGATCTCAAGAAAGACTAAATCGGGATCTATGTGAATAGCATAAAAAATTTTAAAGGCTTTAGAACTGATATTTAATAATAAAGGGGAATTATGAATTTGTAGACAAAATTAACATAAGTGTTTGTTTTTTTTTCTGCATTTGTTTCTACACATAAAACTCTTGTTTTCTAAAGGAACCCCAGTGGCCCTGGCTATAACACTAACCATTTTTCTTATTTCATTACTGCTAATCAAAGATTAAAACATTTCATATTAAGCTTGGTACCTTTTTTTGTTGTTCACATAAAGAAAAGTAAATTTCCTCTTTATATCTTACATCTTGAAGTTACTCACTATAAATTTATATAAATCAGACGTAATGACAATTTAATAAGAACACAAGCCCTATTCATCCTGTGGGAGTACTACTGTGACGTCTTTCAGAGAGCTTTGTGATTGCTCAGCCCTAAGTGTAAGCCCTATAAAATGATGGGCTTTGAAATGCTGGTCAGAGTGGAGTGAAAGGCAGTTGCCTGCAATAATAGCCAACCAGTACCAAGTTCTGGTTCAGCTCTGAGAGCAGAGAACTGGTGGAAACTTTCACGGCCTCAGAGGACTTCAGCACCTAAGACAGCTCCAAGAATCTCCTTCGATTATAGAAAGCTCCCAAGGAACACTACTTGGCAAGGTGAGTGAAAACTTTACCTTTCTTTTTCTTTTTTTCCCTCCTCCTGCTTTCCAACTTTTCTCAGGGTATATTGAATATTTCTTTCCCTTGAAAAGAATTTTATAGTGTTCCTCCTTTAAAAAAAACAAAAGACAAGTTTTTTAAGTCACCTGGTAAGTGTAGATAGAAACGCTTCAACTTCTTATATATCAGTGGATTTTTTTAATTCTTTTAGTTGGAAGATATTTTGCCTGGATTACTGTATACTTTTACTCAATGCTGTCTTTTTAAAAATGAATTAAAGTATTTTTTTGCTTGTATATACATTTTTGACTGAAGGGTTCAGTGGGTACATTTGTTTTAGATTTTCAACTTCTTTTTTTTAGTGTTGTTCTATTTCATATGTTAGTTATGTGAATCAAGGAAGCATTTATTTTCCTCTTTAAGTCTAAATTCTGCGATTTTTATAGACAAGACAAACAAAGCCAAAATTCCTAAATTTCTATCTAGAAACTTTAGAAATGAAACATGTAAGTGGGTTAGCTGTATAAAAGCACAAACCTTAATTTTAGTATCTTTTTCCTTTTATGGCAAAAATTATTTCAATGATAATGTGTGGTTTAATAATTTTTGGTATTAATTTTAACGATTAAGTTAAGTTGTTCGAACCCAGGCATAAGGAAATAAGTTTTTAATAATATCTACAAGAGGAAAAAGAAATTCATGTATAACATTTACACTGATATGTATATATAGATGTATATATAGATGTCTATACATACATGTATAGACACAGGCATTATTAAATAGATGATACTCCAGTGTTATATTAATTAGACATTAGAAACTTAAACTGTTTCTTTAGTTAGAAAAGATACTAAACATGGGTGCTACAACTCTGCTGTATGGATACTTCCAGCACTATAAAAGTATGGCATTCCACATACACTCAGCCCCACTATGTGCCTGGTAAGTGATAGGCAGCAGTTGAAAAGGATTCCAATTTTTATTCAAACACCTGCCACCAAAACAAAATCTTTTTGACTTAAAAAGTTATTATATTGCAGTTTAACTCCTTCTACCAGATAAAAATTACTTTTTCCAAACTCTGCAGGAGCCTTCATAAATTACTGCTAGACACTCAGAATTACTTTGAGATATCTTTGGTTGGAAAAGCTGATGTGATTCTCTCCCTTTCAAGGTACAAAGATGGAAACCAGAAGTAAGTCCCAGCTCCTTGTGCTGCTAATGCTGGTCAGCATGCTCTTCTCACAAATGTTGGCGTGGCCTCTTTTTGGAGCACCCTCTTCTCTGAGGTAAGTATTCCTTCAATGCATGCAGTTGAACATTCCTTCTTCATCTGTATGGGAATTTCCTACATGTTATTTTGGACAACTCAATTTTTTAGGTTATGTATCATTTGTTTAAATCTTTTGGTTGGTGTGTTAAGCAAGTTTTTTCAACATCAGGTCAACATGACTGTTCTGCATCTTGGAATCCACTCTCGGGGCATGAGAGACAGTGTCAATGGCTAGTTTTAAGCTTGGGGTGGATCACCTTTCCAAACAAGGAGGAAGAAGGATTTGACTTTCAATTCAAAACTGGTTTTAGATAAGTAATAAGATTTTATCCTCTGTCATCTCAGTTCAGTTTCTGATGGAAAAAAATAGATGTTTAGTTGCCTGCTTCATTGAAGTTCCTTTTCAAGATCAATCAGTAAATAACCTTAAGGTTAGTAGCTAATTAGTGAAACATATTGCTGTGAACAATCATGCTGGACAGACCTACCTATCTAGCCAGATTCAATTTATCAATATTATAAATTGTGGAATAACTAATCTACCAGTTAGTGAATTTTAATGTATCTTGTTTCAACCATAAATCCTTAGTTTTACTGTTCTCTATGTTATATTTCATTTTTCAAATTCATAAATTATAACATAACTCTTATTTAAAGCTTTATCTGAAATAAATTTATGTTAAAGAAGTAAACACTAAATAAAAACTACATTAGTTTGATTTTTTCCTTCCACTTTATAAGCACCACTATATCTACAGGCAAAATCATCATTTCTTTGCTCATTTTCCCATTTCTTATTCTTTTTTCAAGGTAGAATTATACTCAATAGAGTGAATTATCTCTTAGCTATTAGTGTTTGTGAAAACTGCTTAAAGCCAGATCTTATGTTGCTCTGATAACTAAATAGAATGATTCTATCTGAATTGTTATGTTATGTATCACAACACACAATCACAAGAATGCTGAAGTTTGCATTGATTGCTAGGTTTCATGCAAAGGAGACTTCTTGTTACTTCCCCCAACTACTACATCACCAGAAGATACATAAGTCCCCAGGAGCTGACATACTCCTTGGAGGTTTACTCCAACCATGAAAAAATACACATTTATAATTTTAATAGTGTGCAGGTGTTCAAAATGTGCATGCATTAAAAAATATAGTCACAGTCCATGTATAGGCATGATTATTCTTAGTCATTCAGTAAAGCATTGTACATTCCTCACTAAAATTGTATTAATACATAATACTAGAAATAAGAAGCCCTCACAAAATGTATTGAATTTGAGTTACTATTCAGAGATGGAGAGATTCTTTGTACTTGATTAATATAGAGAAATTTATCACACTAAGGTGAATCTTTGAAAAAGATCTTAGAGACCTAGAGAAGGAAAAGCAGTTAATATTCACCTAGTGAGAAATGTTTGACAAATGATGCTAAACACCAATAAATACATGAATTGTTCCTAGTTTTCATATTGAATATTTGAAATTTTTTGAAGTTTCTATTTTGTACAAGATTTTTCCACCTGTGAATAACTTTGCAAAGTGAAGATATTCCTAATGAAGTATACTTTACTTAATGCACTAACACGATTGAACTAAGTAACTCTTATGCTTGTAAAAGTTGTATGGCATCTGTTTTATGGGATAATCAAAAATTTCACTATTTATACTCTAAACCATAGAAGTCAGTAAGTCTAACTATGCTATCCATATATTGTGAATGGGTAATACTGCTCAAGAATACTGAGTATCTTATTCCCAATGATTATAAAACCATAAGCACGATATTCTGTGAAAGGAATATATTACACTTCTACCATATTTTTCCCTAATAGGTTAGATGACAGAATACCACTTGAAGGAGCAAATGAACCTGAACAGGTTTCTTTAAAAGTAGACACTGACATCTTGCAAAATGCATTAGCTGAAAATGACACACCCTATTACGACGTGTCCAGGTGAGTTTGTGTTTATTGAGTTTTATTTTAGAAAATATGTTTTTGAAAAAAAATATATATATATATTTGAAATATAAATGCTTTACATTTTGTGTCACCATGAAGCTATTTTTATAGCACACTACAGGTTTCCATGTGCTGTGGCTTCATGCAGCCTGATTTATTGCAGTTCTAGCAACTGTACATGATTTTCATATAGAGAAATTGTAAAAAGCCAGGACCAATAAATCATTCACTTACACAGAACCCTTTGTCTAGAAGAGCATTCAAGTATAGACAGAGTAGCTCTATACTGAAGACAAAACATAAAAGTTCCTGATTTGGATGGGAAAGATGATTGATAGTCCCCAAGGGCCTCTTTATCTTAAGAGATTGTTTTGTTTCCAAATGTTTTAACAGAAGAAATAGCAAAAAGTATAATAAAGTTTTTGCTAAAAATCAAGATTGTTTCCTCTTGTATATATCTTTATTCAAGGTAGAAGAAACAAAGCACCATAAATACACAGAAACTAACTTAAATATATTATTTTTCTCATCAATATTTGTTGAAGAAGAATTAGTTTTATAGACTCTACCAGGAAGCATTACTTAATATTGAGATATACTTCTAAAAATTTAATTTCTTTAATTTTTCAAAGTGTGAGCTACAATTTGGAGTATATCTTAATATAAGTGACAAGAAAATACCTCATTAGGTTGTCAGGAAGCCTTCTTTTGGAAGTTTGCATGAGAAGATTTCAAAGAAGCTGAGAAGTTTCTTTCTTGTTTAATGAAGCAAAATAATATCTTAGAAAAACATTTACAAAATAATGCCTGTTCTTCTTTATTTTAGGAATGCCAGACATGCTGATGGAGTGTTCACCAGTGACTTTAGTAGACTCTTGGGTCAACTTTCTGCCAAAAAATACCTTGAATCCCTTATTGGAAAACGGGTTGGGTAAAGAGAACTTATTATCTTTATCAAACACCTTATAATTATTTAATCTGCAAGTTATTTTTTCACTGTTAGCAATTTATTTACTTCGCTCAAAATTGATAACTCTGATGATGTACAATTTGGTTGAAAAATAATCTATATTATGTTTAATGTTTATTTATTTGTTTTGAGAGAGAGTGTGTGAGCCTGAGTGGGGGAGGGACAGAGAGAGGAGACAGAGAATCCCAAGCTGGCTCAGTGTTGTCGGTGCAGAGCTCAATGCAGGCTCAGTCTCACAAACCATGACATCACGATCTGAGCCGAAATCAAGAGTTGGAAGCTTAATGACTGAGCCACCCAGGCACCCCCAAAATTATATTCTTATATAAAATATACCATGCCCATGGATTAGGGACATAGGTTTTTAGTGATATCCTACTCATTGGCTACAGACACACTTATTTTTCTTAAGTGGCAATCATTTATCAATCTGCAATCAAATTGAACTAGACACAGTAAAAAAATAAGACATACACTGAAGCAAATTTTAATGTTTACTATAGTATTTGTTTTTTTAATTCCTGATCAAACCAAGCATATGAAGTTTCTTTCTTTAAATGGCCGATTGTTGAATATTTAGATGGCACTATTCAGGGTGGCAAAGCTTCTAAAGAATTAACTTTTAAAGAAATATTCCTCCCAATGGCAGAACACAACATCAACTATCCCTCCATCTTTTTATGTTAATTATTTGCTCAGCCGATATACAATGTGTATGAAGGCTCCCAGTAAATGCCAGAATATGTTGGATTATTCCTTGCTCCCCTATCCTTGGGCTTAGATGTATTTTTCTCTTAGTCTTTTTGTGATAGAAAAGAAGTTGGGCATTAGAATTCTTTTTTATCTAATTTTATCCAAATTATTCCAAGAAATTTGGAACTTTGGCACATTTATTATTTCTTGTTAAAATCCCTTGCTTTCTTTTCCCCTGCATTCTTCAGCAATAGCATCACAGAAGACCAGGGGCCAATCAAGCGCCACTCTGATGCAGTCTTCACCGACAACTATACCCGCCTTCGAAAACAAATGGCTGTAAAGAAGTACTTGAACTCCATTCTCAATGGGAAGAGGAGGTAAAGAAACAGAGAACTTGCTAAAATGAGAAATTATAAATGAGTTCAAAAATAGAAGCTACATATGAAGACTTATTTCTCTATCTCACTCTCTATACTCTGTGAAACAGTAATTCTCAACCTTGGCTGACATTTGACTACCCTGGAGAATTTTTTAAATACTGATGTGTGGGCCTTACCCAAAACCAATTGTCAGGTAATTAGTGCCTCTTGAGGTATGAGGCATGGCTCTAGGCATTGGTGCTTTGTTTTTGTTTGTTTTGTTGTTTGTTTGTTTGTTTGTTTTTGTTTCTAGGAGCTCCCCACTTGATTCTACTGTGTGTCCAGGGTTAAAAGTAATGACTGTAGAGACATCTACTCTAAATCTGGGAACTTTATCAGAAGTTTAAGCTTTTTAAACATGTAAGGTGCAGTCAATTAGCAGTTTGGTACCATATGTGACTCCCTTCATATACATACTCAGTATCTTTATTTTACCAAATCAAACCACGAGTACTGCTGTATTCTAAGATTCTGTAAGACTTATGTCTCTCTAATGGAGTGCAAAGATTGGATTATAATAAGTAGGAAGTGGGTGCTCTCTTTTTTTTTTTTTCTAATTATTTTTGTTTCAATGGTCAGTATTAAGGGCAATCTTGCTTGGGCAAGATCAGACAAGATGAATGCCTTTGCCCACCACTATTATAATTCTGTACAAATAATCTGAGATACCTTACGATTCAGGAAAAATTCATATGTAATAACGAACCTCAAAGATAATTGGCTAGCCCTCAGTGCACTTTCCAGAGCACAGAGAACAGCGTAAGTCACACATAATCATTTCTTTGGAAGCTTGCTCATCTAAGGCCTTTAACATATATGATGTTCTTTTTCTATCTGCAGCAGTGAGGGAGAATCACCTGACTTTCCCGAAGAGCTAGAAAAATAATGGAAAAGCCCTTGGAAGAAAGCTGTTGACAGCTTCCCAGTGGTGGGTATATTCTGTCCATTCTTGTTTTATTCTTATAGCAAACATCTAATTACTGGAATAGGGAAGAATCACTTAGTAAAAAACATCTCAGAGTTCTCACAATGAGACCTCATGGAAAAGTACACTTCTATCCGAAGTGGACCCCAGCCCAGTAAACACTTAAAATGATTCATGCAGTGCTCTGATAGAAAAAAGGAGAGAGCTCACAATGGGCAAACAGTTTGCCACCTGCATGGTACCCCTTGTTTACTCAGACTTATTCCTCTCCTTCTTGTTGAGATATCAAACAGAGGAATCTGACTCACATAATGAGAAAAACTGGCTTTCTTTTTGAGACTTGAGCCACACTGCTTTTATTAATTTAAGGTTTAGCCCCACGATTGTTAGCACGGCATTTAATTTAGGTGCAGAAAAATACCACCAAATGACAGCATGGTTCATTATTATGAAAACACCAAGGCACTCTGGTTCAAATTGTATTTCTTGAACCATACCAAGCTTCATGCCGCAAGGTTAAATTTAGCTTCTTGCACCTATTGAGTGAGTGTAGGTGCTTTGATCTCATAGTATTTATGGTAAAATAGTTTTTGAAAAGAGAAAACATATGCAGGCTTTTCCCTTTGCTGTTAAGTGATAAGCTTGTTATCCCAGTTGCTTTTATGCACATGTGGATACAAGACATAATTCCTTCCTGAGTTACATTCAGGCTTACATTCGCTCATAAAAATATTGGGCAAGTGCTTAAAGGAATTTCATATCATCAGTGTATCAGAGGTTGGTAAACTTTTTCCCTAAAGGGCTACAGAGTGAATATAGTTTGGCTTTGTGGGTTAATATGGAACCCCCAGGATAACATGTAAAATGAATGGGAGCTGCTGTCTCACTATAACATTGTATTTGTGAAACCTAAAGATAGGCTGGACTACAACCACTGAGTGGCTCAAGGAGACTCAACTAGCCCCACGCTCAGACTGAAGGCAATCCTTGGTCTTGCTGAAGTTCCTGGAGCATGGCTCAGGTTTTTGTGAGAGTGATCAAGGGGGGGCTAGTGTCTCTGAAGACATCTGCCCCATTGGTTACTTTTTGTCCACAAGAGAGACGTATGCTGAGGGTCTTGCACACGCCCGTGCCTTATCACATCAGAGAAACAAGTCCCTTTGCTCAAAGAAGAAAAATTACATAGAGCTTCTTGAAAAAAAAAAGTTTACAAGAAGAAGCTATTTCATTTAATCAAGAAATACAACGGGCACTGAACTATAAAGGAGGATTAATCCCTCCGTCTTTTGTAAGATCACATATGAGATTCCATCCTCCCTTCTTTACTTTTCTGAATGGGTAACTTTGGACAAACCCTTTTAATGGGAAATCCTGCATGCCAACCATTTGCGAAAATTACAAATGGGTAATTATAATGACTAATTAAAGTGCCTCTTCACATTTTAATTCCCTTTCTGACAATCAGTCCTTTGGAAGATACCTTCCTGATATCCCAGACCATGATTTCCTGTCATAACAAGCTGTTCTCAAGGGACACAGGGGTACAGATGTTATCAAATGAGTGGATGAGTGAGTGAAACTAAGAAGATGTAAATAAAAATATTTTTACGCTTAAAACACCAATTCTTTCTTTTTCAGAACTCGTGAAGGAAAACGATAGGCGAAGTGATTATATTTTGAGTTCTACATAAGTAATTCAAGAACACAACTTCAGTATCAAAACCAAATAAAATATATAGTGTCGTGAATGTTGTGATTTGCTTCATCCTGATGTAATAACTGTGATGTTTACACTGTAAATATTATTTGAGAGTTCTAAAATTTGTCTTTAATTCATGAAAATCCTGTAATTTCATATGCTGTGTATCCTTTCTAACAAAAATATATTTAGTGATAAGTAAATACTAGGTTAATTCCAATTATGTGGAGCTTTGGGGGAGTGTAGTAATAGAACACAAATGATGTGTTTATTTATAGAGCATACTTAACTATTCAGAAGCGTGGAGCACATAATCAGTGTGTCTAAATTTGAATGTTAAGCAGCTAGAATGCTGAGTTAAATAAACTGCAAAATGTCTAAGAGAAAGCCAACCACAAAGATAAAAAGGCATTCTTCAAAACAGACTTTCAGAAAATGGTATGCGTTTTTGCATTTTTAGGCAACGTTTATTTTGAATGAGATTCAAAATCTCTCAAATTCAGATCTCTGATGAAGGCTCTTTTCTGCAGTGGTGTTTCAGTGAAAGAGAATGGTCTCTATTTCTGACATTGGACCTTTCCTTCCTGCTTGTGTTAAGTATGTGTAAAATGTAAACTGAATGGAACATTTGTTTTTTCGGTAATAAATTTTTTCCCCATAATTACTCAAATAATGCTTTGGTCATCAGCTTCCTTCAGTGAAAGTACATTTGGAGACACAGCTATTTTTCCAAAATATAGGAAATTAATAGAGAAAATAAAGAACTTTGATTATCATTGCAGACACTTTCTATTGTTTTGATTTTGTTAAATGATACATCAGTAACCTCATTTTAGCTCTCAAGTTCCAGGCGCTAGATAGGTTTTGTGATGTTTGAGGTAGGACTATGTTTGATTTTGTGTGAGTTCTAAAACAACAGTGACTTAAATATGAGAGAAATTTCTTTCTCATTTAAGGCCAGAAGTAAAATGTCAAGGGTTAGTAAGATGGTTCTGCTCCATGAAGCCCTCAGAAATCTAAACCTCTCCTCGTGATCCAAAATTGCAGCTAGAGTTCCAGCCATCATATCTGCATTAAGTAGTAGGATGGAAGAAAGAGCATAGAAAAAAAGGGGAAGGGGCAAAGAGCACATGCAGGCTCTCTTTTAACTGATATTTTGTGCTAATATCCCATTGACTAGAACATAGTTTTATGGTCAGAGTCATTTGGAAAACAGGTTAGAAAATGTTTTATTTTTTTTCTGGATAGGCATGTGCCCAACTAAAAACTGGGGTTCTAGTAATATAAAACAAGGAAAGAATAGACTTATGTGGGGATTTTTTTTTTTAGTCTCAAACTGTGGATCTTAAATTCTTATCAAAAAGACTTACAGAAATGATAAAGAAAGTGAGAGTCGATAGACCCTAATCATTAATGAGGAACCATCATCACAAGGCAAAATTTTGCTCAGGTTCATTTACTACAATTAAAACAAATGGCTCTATAAGGAGAAACTAATCTAGAACTACTGGTGAATGCAAAGGAAATTACACAAATTGAAGTGAATTGGACTAACTATATCTTTTGTTCATACCTGATTTCATAAATCATCAAATATTTGTTAAGTGAATTTTCTATGCAAAGTTCTATGCAAAGCACTGCCATGAAAACTGAAAACTTCTAGATGTTATTTGCACATAAGAAGCTTATAAAGATCAAATGGGGGTAGGGGTGCTTGTAAAGATCAAATTGGGATAGGGGTACCTGGGTGGCTCAGTCAGTTGAGTGTCCGGCTTGGGATCAGGTCATGATCTCACGGTTCATGAGTTCAAGCCCAACATCGGGCTCTCTGCTATCACCACAGACCCCACTTCAGATCCTCTGTTCCCATCTCTCGCTGCCCCTTCCCCCCTCTTAAAAATAAATAGATATTAAAAAAAAAGATCAAGAACTCCTGGGAGGCTCAGTCGGTTGAGTGTCTGACTTAGGCCTAGGTCATGATCTTGAGGTTCATGAGTTGGAACCCCGCGTTGGGCTCCGTGCTGACAGCTCAGAGCCTGGAGCCTGCTTCGGGTTCTGTGTTTCCCTCTCTCTCTGCCCCTCCCCAGCTCATGCTCTGTCTCTCTCCTTCTCTCTCAGAACAAATTTTAAAAAACCAACATCAAATGGGGGTGTAATTGCAGTGCAATTCGAATATGAATCTGCAGAGTTTTAATTTTACCTTATTAATGTAAGTCTTTGCAATGTAGTCCCTATTCCTTCACAAAATAATTATTGAATGACACTGATGTGCAATTTAGATATCTGAGGGATGAATGTTTTGGGCAGGAGCAAGTGAGGGGAAAATCCTGGCATACTTGGACAGCAAGGAAGCCAGTGTGGGCAGAGCAGGTGAGCTGGATGAGGCAGAGCAGGAGATGAGGTCAGGGAGGCTATCTAGTCCTTGGTAACACAGGCCACCATAAGGACTTAGCAGTGAATTGGGGAGATGTGGCAGAGTTTCAGACAGTGGTGTGACAGTATCTGAACTGCATTTCAACATAACGATTCTGGCTGCTGTGTTGGCAATAGGGTGAGGGGGTGCTGCAGGTGGGAGCAGGGAGAGGAGCGAGGAGGCTCTAGCTATAAATCAGGTGAATGATGATGGTGCTGGCCAGGTCCACACAGTACAGGTGGTGAGAAGTGGAGTCTGCATGTGTCTCAAAAGTAGAGTCAAATTTTTTGTGGATAGTTTGAAGATATGGAAAAGTCCAGAATAATTCTAAGGTAAGTCACCTGAGCTACTTGAAGAAGAATGTGGCTATTAACTAAGTCGAAAAAGACTTGGGGTGGGGGAGGCGGTTCCAGGGGAGGAGGGGTTTAGCTTTGGACAAGTTAAGTAAGTGACAGGTTCTGAGGAGATTTGGGGCTGCAGGTCAACAGTTGGAAGTCTTCAGTGTAGAGGTGAGAATCAAAATTTTTTTAACGTTTTATTTATTTTTGAGAGACAGAGAGAGACAGAGCATAAGTGGGGGAGGGGCAGAGAGAGAGAGGGAGACAGAATTCAAAGCGGGTCTCCAGGTTCTGAACTGTCAGCACAGAGCCTGACATGGGGCTCAAACTCCCAAACTGTGAGATTATGACCTGACCCCAAGTCAGACACTCAACGGACCGAGGCACCCAGGCACCTCTAGAGATGAGATTTAAAGGTACAAGCCATGAGATCACCAAGGGACTAAATGTAGCTAAAAAGGAAGCTCAACACACAACCCCTGGGTGTATCAATTTACTTGGGCTGCCATAACAAGGTGCCACCGACTGGGGAATAAACAACAGAAATTTATTGTCTCGTAGTTCTGGAGGCAAAAGTCTGAATCCAAGGCATCAGTGTGGTTGGTTCCTTCTGAACACTGTGAGGGAGAATCTGATCTATGTCTCTCCCTGGCATCTGGTGTTTTGCTGGCAATCGTTGGTTTATAGAAGCATCGCCCAGATCTCTGTCTGTCCTCAGGTGGTGTTGTCCCTGTGTGTCTGTGTCTCCAAAGTTCCCCTTTTTATAAGGACATGGGTCATATTGGATTAGAGCCCATGTTAATGACTTCATTTAAACCTGGTTACCTCTGTAAAAACCCTGTCTCCAAATAAGGTCACACTCTGAAGTACTGGGGGTTAGGACTCCAACAGATGAATTTAGGAGCGGGGAGCATACAATTTTCAACTCTAACTCTGATGCACTCCAACATCAATGGGTTGGGATGTTGAGGAACAAAGGGGATAAAAACTGAAAGGAGAAGCTAGGAAAAGAGGAGAAAAATAGGAAAGAAAATCTGGAAAACAAGTAAAGAAAGTCTTTCAAGGAAGAAGGCATCATCAACAGTTTTATTTGTGCTGCTATATAAAACAGCATTCATTTACTGATGATATAACAGTGAACAAAACAGACACCAATTCCTGCCCACATAGAACTTACATTCGATGGAGGAAAACATATAATAAACAACCTAGTTAAATAAAATACACATTGTGGTAGAAAGTGCTAAGTGCTAAGGGAAAAAAAATATGCAGGGAAGGAGGATAGGAAGTATTGGAAAAGAGGGTTGAAATTTTAGATGAAGTTTCTATAGGAGACCTCACAAGAAGGTGAATTTGAGGAAGAGCCCTGAAAGAAACAACAAAATCAGCTATGAGTCTCTATGGGAAGAACATTCTAGACAAAGGGAATTTGAGATGCAGAAGCCCTCAGGTGGGACTTACCTAACATTTTAGGCAGAGAAGAGGCTAATTTGGCTTAAATGGTGAAAATGACCAAGATATAATGTAAGAGAGAAGTCAGAGAAGTTATGAGGAACCAAGCCACATAGGACATCCCGGGTCATAGCAAAATTCTGATTTTATTTTGAATCAGATGAGAAACCATGACCAGAATTGACTGTTATCAGTAACCATCACAATAATATTATTGGTGGAGCAATGTGGACAAAAGCTGGGTTGGAATGGGTCCAAGAGAATGAGGAAGGGAGCGCCTGTACTATGAATGCTGATGATTCTTTGAGGTGTTTTCCTGCATAAGAGAACAAAGAAGAGGGAAGGGATCTGGTGGGAAAAGAGAGATGAAGTAATTTGTTTTCATGTGGGAGAAATATCAAAACTGTGTTTGCATGCTGAAGGAAAAGATGTAAGAACGGGAAATCTGGTGATGCTGTAGGTAAAGCTTTTGCTTGAGTGATATCCTTAAGAAGAAGCGCAAATGAATGATATACCAGCGGTGGGCTTGACATTTGCATGACACAGAACTGTTCAACAGACAGAGTGTTTGGGTCAAAGGTGGATGAATGGATGGATGAGGTGGTAGTGTTACCGGTTCCAAACTCAGGTTCAGCTGCTCACCGCTCAAAAATCAATACTCGAGAGACAAGTGAGGGCAGAAAGGAAGGTTTGCTTTATTCAGGAAGTCAGCACCCTGACAGATGGTGGTCTAATGTCCCAATGACCATCTTCCCTGGCCAGGCAAAGTTGAAAGGTTTTAAAGGGGAAGGTATAGGAAAAGGGAGGGGGGTTACATGCAGGAGAAGCAGGTGTCCAGGCGGTTACTTGTATGTTGACATGACCCTGAACAGAATTGCTGGCAGCATTGGCAGCTGTTTTTAAATGGGGTCAGGTCTTATCTTCTGGGAAAGTTTGGTCCTTCGCTCCTCAAGGTCTGTGGTCTGCAAGTCTTAAGGAAAGTAGGTTAGTTCTGCTACCGACCAAGGGACTCAGGTCAGCAAGCAATGAGTGCAAACATTTGAAGCAAGTGAACCCTTAAGACCAACCAGTTGGGGTGCTGTTACTGTAGAAGCTGATGAAATGCATCTTGATTACATCCGTTTTCTCTGGAAATGGCTAAAAGTAGAGAAAAGTCAGGAGATGTTGGGGATGTGAGAAAAGTTAAAAAAGGAAGAAATAGTGTAGTAGGTGAGTGGGTAAGTAAACGAACTAGGAAAAGTTCTTTTCTAATCTGAACAACTCAGTGATAAATGGGGTGATTCAGAAACATGGGTCAATTTAAGTAGTCTGAGATTATTTTTTTATTATTGTGAAACTTTAATGAAAACTAAGCGGCTTTCCCCAGAAATATGCACATATTCATTTTTGTGCTTTCAGAGCAGTCCCTGAATCTTGTTTGTGCTTGGAATTTTAGTGGGTTCATTGATTGATCTTTAAGAATTGCTATGCTTGGGCGCCTGGGTGGCTCAGTCAGTTGAGCGTCTGACTTCAGCTCAAGTCATGATCTCACAGTTCATGGGTTTGAGCCCCGTGTCGGGCTCTGTGCTGACAGCTCAGAGCCTGGAGCCTGCTTCAGATTCTGTGTGTGTCTTTCTTTCTGCCCCTCCCCTGCTTGTGCTCTGTCTTCCAAAAATAAATAAATGTTAAAAAAGAAGTTTTATTAAAAACAAATTTCTCTGTTGGTAGTCGTGCTGGTTGGAGTCATGTGGAGGAGACCCTGTAAATAGGGAGCATGGTGTGTGCACTGCTGAAGTCATCCAAAGGTGAGACAGTAAGGATTTAGACTGCCTCAGTGGTAATGAGAAATGAAAGGAATTATAGTAATAGCCAAAACTTATTACAGAGCAGGTACTTTCCTAGGCACTTTATATCGTTAAATCATATCAAATACATGAGGTATGTACTGTTCTTCAACCCACTTTTCAGATGAGGAAGCAGACATATAAAGTAGATAGCAAAAGCCAGGACCCTGGAAGCTCATGTAGAAAAGTTCCATGCAGTCCCCAAGTCCCCAAAGACTAAGTGATTTTCCCAAGGTGACATAATTATTTAGTGGCAGAGAAGGGAATAGAGTTCTTAATCACATTCTCTTTCATGGTGTCTAAGATGGACCTTGACCATGAACATTGCTCTTGCCCCTCCTTTCCCTCCTCCATCCCATCTGTCTCTTCAGAACTCCATCTCTGATCCAGAATTGGGCAGAAGTTGCAAAGGGTCACAAAGACTTTGTGATTGCAGGTCCCCTTCTCAGTAGCCTGTGCTATTTCCTCCTTGTAATATTCTCACTTCCCATTTGTTCCCTCCCTCCAACTTGTTCTCTCTTTGTTCCCTGCATATTCTTTGTCATTGCAGACTAGAGAGTTCCGTAGACCAGAAATCTCTTAGGGGTTTATGTTTTGAGATGTTTCAAATAATTAAAAATGCCTACCATTTAACACATCAGCCTATTCGGCCTGAAACAATACAAATAGCTTTTTTAGCAACAATCTCTAAAATGATAATGTCTAAATAAGTTGACTCTTGATTTCCATATGACTTGAATTCAAAAGGACTTGTTTTGGGTTGCCTGGGTGCCTCAGTAGGTTAAGTGTCTGACTTTGGATCATGTCATGATCTCATGGTTTGTGAGTTTGAGCCCCACATTGGGCTCTGTGCTGACAGCTCGGAGCCTGGAGTCTGCTTCAGATTCTGTGTTCCCTCTCTCTCTGCCCCTCCCCACTTGTGTTCTCTCTCTCTCTCAAGAATAAGTAAACATTAAAAAAAAATTAAGAGGACTTGCTTTAATGCATTCATCTTAGTGCTTTGGGCATTGAGTGAGGTCCTTTCTGTGGCTTTGATGCTTGTGACTGACTTGGAAAAAGAGGAACTTTCATTTTTATCCTGGCTTACATTTACAAATTAAATATGTAATGCACAATTAGCAATACATTATTCCTTTGCAATTGAATTACATCTTAAGGCACCTGCAATATGAAAGTTATTTTTGGTTTACTCTGTAGTAGAATAAATTCTTGAAATATTAACTGCTGTTAGTATTTTATACACCACAGGTTAAATTTGCCACTTCATTGTGCTAGGCAGAATAATTGTCCCTGAAGATGTCCATCTCTTAATCTCTGAAACCTACGAATATGTTACTTTACATGGCAAAAGAGACTTTGCCGATATGATTAATTTCAAGATTTTAAAGTAGGAAGATTATCCTGGATTATTCAAGCATCCCAGTGTAAACACAAGGGTCCCTAAAAGAATGAAGTAGAAATCAGTTAGAGTCAGAGAAGGGGATATGATAATAAAGCAGAGATTGGAGAGATGTCACTACTTGAAGTAGATCAGGAATCAGAGAATGCAAGAGGTTTCTGGAAGCTGGCAAAGGCAAGGAAAAAGTTCTCGCCTACAGCTTCTAGAAGAGATACAGCCCTGCTAATATGTTGAGATTAGCCCCATCAGGCCAATTTTTGGATTTTTGAGATCCAGAACTATGAAATCATAAGCCAGGAGGCTTGTGGTAACTTGTTACAGCAGCAATAGGTTACGAATACAACCGTCCTCCAATTACAATAGAACTTGAGTCTGGCATCCATTGCTTTAGGGAAAGTTGATATAAGAACCACTGAAATTAAAATTTTCTTTGGATTTATAGTATCTTCACAAGGGAAAAGCCAGTGTAAAACCTGAATTTGCTGAGGTAATCTTGAAGTGACTCAGATGATAACAAATTGCGATTTTAAAATAATAAACATAATAACTGCTTGATACAAATTAATTTCAGTTATAAAAAATAGAGTCATATTCATGTACACCTGAGTTCAAAATGAGGTTAAGATTGATGTCACCTAAAATTATATTAGAAATCATTCTTGGGGCACCTGGGTGGCTCAGTCGGGTAAGCGTCTGACTTTGGCTCAGGTCATGATCTCATGGTTGGTGAGTTTGAGCCCCACATCAGATTCCATGCTGACAGCTCAGAACCTGGAGCCTGCTTTGGATTCTGTGTCTCCCTATCTCTCTCTGAACCTCTCCCGCTCGTGTTCTGTCTCTGTCTCTCAAAAATGAATAAACATTAAAAAAATTTATTTTAAGATATCATTCTTTATAGACCTGGAAAAAAATACCTATTTCTTCCTTTGCTTTCAGTTGAAATGTACAAAATCTACCAAAAAAATGACATAGTATTTCCAGAATTTTTCAGATCTAAAATGGTAGACTGAGCCCATGAATGTTTCTCTCCTTACTCCCAAAATACCATTCACCTAATGGAAAGAGTTAAGAAATATTAGTTCATATAACAAAGATAAGTAAAAAGGAGCCATAAGTGGTCTAGAGATAGCTGTATATTTTGGGGAGAAGATGGGCAGTGTATTTAAGAGTGGATCCATGGAAAAACTATGGGATCCTCAATACTGAACCGATGTGGACAGTCTGCAGCTGATGATTTACCCTACAGACGAGCTCAGATGTCCTTGCGTTTTGACAAGTACAGTAACCTTTGTTTTCATGTTGAAATTTCTTCCTGGCATTTTTGGGAAAACTTGTATGTTTCGGAAAATGCTGAATCTCAAGAAAAATTAGTTGAGAAATTGGGAATGCGAGAATTAGAGTTTAATAATCTACACAGAAATGTTCCTTGTTTGAAGGAATTCACTTGTGTTAGTTAGCTAGGGCTGCCATAACAAAATGCATAGACTGACTGGTTTTAATGTTTATTTATTTTTGAGAGAGACAGAGACAGAATACGAGTGGGTTAGGGGCAGAGAGAGAGGGAGACACAGAATCCAAAGCAGGCTCCAGGCTCTGAGCTGTCAGCACAGAGCCCGACACGGGGCTCGAACTCATGAGCTATGAGATCATGACCTGAGCCGAAGTTGGATGCTCAACTGACTGAGCCACCCAGGTGCCCCTAGACTGGCTGGTTTAAACAACAGAACTTCAATGTCTCACAGTTCTGAGGGCTAGACTGTCTAAGATCAAGGTTTCAGCAGGGTGGTTCCTTTTGAGGCTTCTTTCCTTAGCTTGTAGATGGCCATTTTCTCCCTATGTCTTCAGGTGGCCTTCCCTCTGTATACACACACATCTGTGTCCAAATTTCCTCTTCTTATAAGGACACATATGGGATTAGGACATATGAGATTAGGGCCCTCCCTAATGATCTCATTTTAACTTATTTTCCTCCTTAAAGGTCCTATCTCCAAATATGGTCACATTCTGTGGTACTGGGGAGTTAGTACTTCAATATGTGAATTTTAGAAGGACATAATTCAGCCCATGATACCACTGATGTGAAGCCAAAAGCAAGAACAGGAAATGCTAATACATGGAGTTCACATCTCTGAGTGATTCTCATTACCAAATATTTATATCAGGAATAAAAATGTTTTACATGTTACTGAAATATATAATTTTGTCACAATGTACCAGTATAAAATAATAACAAACTATGCATTCATTATTATGTTATTTTTTGTTATAGAAGATCTCTGAAACTTTTGGTATGATCTAACCACAGAAAAATCACCACCTTTATTATGATTATTCATCATTGTTTCAGAAATATGTAAATAATTGTTAGGAAAAATACAAAACAACCTATAATTTCAGAAATTCCTGAGAATCTCGGCCAGTGCTGATTGATCTTTCCTGAATACCAAAGATTAATAGTTGTCAGGAATTTGACAACACTACAACTGAGGGCAAGATTCTGGAAGAGCTGAATAGAGGGACATAAATAGGTTTATATACAGGATTGTTGCCTTCCCATGCTTGGTAGAGAATGCTGATGTCTCTGGAAGCTCCAGGGATAAAAATTAGAGAGTTATTCTTGAAAGAAATGGAAGAAAAAAAAAAACCTTCATGGGGAGAACTAGGATGGCTCGTGTGGGAGTTGATGCCCCCGAGTTAAGTTTTCTTTCATTTGAGCTCATCTGAGTTACATTGGGCTCCCTCCCTGCTCAACCTCGAAAGAAGCCAGCCTTCAATTAACATCATCCACATACAGTGATCCCAGTCAGAGTTTCTAGCTTCTCCTCTTGTGTTTCCTCCCTTTCTATCTTTAATAATTTATTCAAGTAGATCTTACATTAATGGTGGCAGGTGTTATTACAAATGCTGAATAGGAGTGAAAAACCAAAGATCTCTAGACAGCTAGGAAAACTTGAAGAAGGAAAGACCAAAGTTCATAGATAGATAGATGAAGAAGAAATGTCAGAGAAAAAAAGATAAAATCTAAGAGATAGAAGAATTAAAACAAAATTTAACAGAAGAGTGGTATGTCAAAATCAAGAAAAGTGCCTAAAATATTAGAGATAAATTTCAAAATGAAAAAAATTAGTCATGGATAATCAATATGTGAAGTCTTGCATCTAATAAGTGGGAATTTCAGGAAAAGAAAATGGAGGAAAGGGATGGGGGAAAAATCAAATAAATATCAGAAAAGTCTTTCTTACCTTTTGTATATTGTGAGATCTGACTACGAGCCTCATCGATTTATCGGTGAATGCACACTGTGTACCATATGAACTATCCCAGAATGTCTAGTTTGTTGAATTTGTCAATTTAGGGCCACACGCTTTTGTGACAGCATCAAATTCCCCCCAATAATGAGTTATGAATACGTCAAAAGAACTCTTAACCATGTTTCTAGACATCTTAAGCATGTTTATATTTACTACTTCCGGGGGTGGGGGTGGGGTGGATAAATTCCAGATGTTTTGTTTCCTAACAACTCCATACAAATTAAAGTGAATCTATCCAATCTAGCAAGCAAAGTTACATCTTTTCTTCTGTAAGTTTTAATATAAAAATCTCTATAGATTACGATTAATATAACTATATTAATAGTTATACTAACACATATACACACTCTTTCTAGGTTTTTGAAACAGGAACTCTATTCGGCAGGATATCTCAAAGACAGAGGCTAAGAATTCTATAATCATATCTATGAATTCCTGAGAATCCCTTGCAGGGACATGTTTTAGTAGATCTAGATTTGAGAAAAACATACTCTAATTATTTATCTGCCTATTCTTGCTTGGTATTCCGAACTCAGATGGTACCCTCTCTGGTTAACCGATAGCAGCTGCAATTGTTTGAAAGAGAGAGGGAAAGACATTAAAAGCATCTGCTTTTTCACAACGTCTGTTAACAGCTTTCCTCCCTATTACAAGGACCACATTTCCTTGGTCCTTCTCTTTTGCCTTATGTAATTGCAAGTTTCTTGCAAGATGTATCTCCTTTCACACGTTAACTTTTCTCATTTTTTCCCCCCTCACAATTGTGCTCTTTCCTTTTCTCTTCCTTGGAAACTCGCCCTGGTTTCATAATTTTGTTTCTTTCCGTCTTGCTCTTCTGTTCTCTATAGAGTTGTGGGTTCATTCACTTGGGCATCTTGCTCAGCCCCTTGCCTCACCCCATGTTAACCTCATTTGTTCCAAAATGCACACAGGTCTCCCAAGATTTCTCTTTGTCTCTTAGATTATTTTTGGATTAGGCCTTAGGCCCACAGGTGACACTTTTATTTTTTTAACTTTTTTGAGAAAGAGGGTGCAAGTGAGGGAGGGTGGGGAGAGAGAGGGAGAGAAAGAGAGAGGGAGAGTGAGAAAGAGAAGCAGGGCTCACCCGAAGCAACACTCGAGCTCACCCCATTCAGGACTTGAACTCATGAACCATGAGATCATGACCTGAGACGAAGTCAGATGCTTAACCAGCTGAGCCACCCAGGTACCCGAAGTGACTCTTTCAAAGATAGATTTTGTAATTTACAATTTTATTTACCTTTTTGGTTAAAAAAAAACCCAGAATCTTTGAGTTGGAAGTTGCCATTGCATGTAAGATTGGAATTTACTGCTAGGGCATAGTAATTTAATGCCATCATTCTCTTTTTTTTTCCCACTGAATTCCCTTTTACTATACAATGTATCATACATGCAAAAATGTATAGAATATGTTATACATGTATATATATATACATATAAGTAAAAGAATATGAATAAGAAGAGCATGTTTTTTTGTACAGGCCTTTTTTTTTGTATGCCATTACTTTTAACGTTTACTCCAAGGAGTTTTCTCCTCACCTTGATACTTACAGAGGTGAAGAAACTTTAGCCATATTCTTGCAAGCTTGAGTAGAGATTAATGAGACAAAAGTTTGGAGCAGCAGGTATATTTCAGAAAAAGAGAATTTATCATGGAAGGGTAAATTTAAAATTGTGTGCAGGTAGTAAAGATAAGACTAATGGACTGGAACTGAGAAAATTCCCATTTTAAGGTTTTAGCTCTTTTTACGCACCTGCTTAGAGAGACGTTGGCCTGAAAATATACTTGCAAAGCAAAGGCACATGGTAAATCGGAGGCGATAGCAAACATCGAGTTCAACGTAGAGGCTAGTGTAGTAATGTTATTTTAAAACGTTGTGATGCAGGTATATAATGATTGTTAAAATGAAATAGGTGAGTATTTCATTTCCCAAATTGAATTGCATTTACTAAACGATGGGACATAACTGCCAAGTTATTTGCAACTAGGAAACTCAATACTAATGACTAATTTGTATTGAAATAATATTACACAGATCATTTGAATTCAGGGAATTCTAGGTGAAAAGGTAAATTTGAGTTTTTGCCAAGGTTCACACTTTCTTTTGGGAAGGAATGCATAAGCATCTATGATAAAAGATGTGTTAGGAGAAACAATAAGCAGAAATAGTGTATTTGTTCTGTGTGCTGATGGCTCTCAGCGGGGTACTAACAGCAGGGGCTAAATAGAAAAGACTGTTTCTGGGATAATACCCAGGTGACCAATGCCTTCTACATGTTAGCTTGAATAAACTAGAAAATCAGTGTCATTAGTCGCTGTGTGTTTGGAATAAGCAAAATGGCTAACCGGTGACTCTTCCTTGCAGGCTACGCTGTGAGAAGGAAAACACGACTCTAAAGAGACCAGTGACTAACACGTAACACATCCAAGTGTTCTTTAGGTCTCTCGGTGCTGAAAAAGTGCTCGCCCATGAAATTAAATGGCTTGGGAAGGTAAAGATGGACGCCCTAGGGGTTTCCCTTTTCTATAACTTCTGATGTCTCTATATATCCTCGTTGGGACCCAGGAACTCATTCTTGAGTTTGACAATGAAGTGTGGGTCCAGCACTATTAAAATCAAATATCAGAATAGAACTGAGAGGCAGAGCCCTTACAGAACCACAATGAACTTCACATCAGAGCAACCTAAGTGCCCGCATATAATTTGAGCACGGGAGCCGTGGTTGATGCCATTTTTGTGCCTAATTTATTTTTGCCTCCTTAAAGTTTTGAATTACTACAAGAAAAAGCAGGCCAGCTTTCCCCCCTGAATGAGGCGTGGTGAGGACATAAGTCTCACTGCCCAGAATGCACAAGAATAGCTTTAGCTTCAGGATATTGAAATTAATGTTTAGGCACTGGACTGTACATCTACCGCTACAGGCAGGCCAAGAAGCGAGATTAACTTTTCCAGGAATCAAACACTAAGAGTATTAAATCGGGAGCCTGTTTGCATCAGGGCTCCTTCCCCAGGGCCATTCGGCAGCCCCGGAGCTGCCGGAGTCAGGGATTGTATTTGGTCTCCTTAGGCACAGTGACCTTTCTCTGGTCCATCCGCTAGTGCAGGGCCAGCACCTCCGCTCTGAAGGGGGTTGAATGGCCTCAAGAGCCTGCCTCAACCTTGGTCAACAATTCATTCCTGCTCAGCGCCAAGCTGCAAAGATCAGTTGCTTACTGTTCCGACCCGCAGATCAATTCTGAGACAGAAATAGCTCTTCCAGGCTGCAGTTTAACTAACACACAAAGAATATCGACTCTCAGCCTTTATTTTTCCCTGAAACATCGCTACAAGAGTTCACCCAAATGGATCTCTGGTCCATGCTTAGTTCCCCACATTTCTTTAGCTGTCTTCACTTGTTATGCCAGAAATGCTGACAAGGAAGTCGCCGAATAGGATTTTGGGAAAAGGAATCTATCAGTGAAAGTAGTTCATGTATAAAATGTAATAATAACACATATTACTATAATTATCATAATAATATATAATTCAGTTCAAATCAGAAGGAGTCCAGTCTCAAATTCTAACCACGATTCAGAGCACAGAGAATTGTTTGGGAATTTTGGATTATTCAATGTGAGTTAATCCTGCTCTATCTCACTATAATGAGCTCATTTTAATTCAGAAATTGTTACCACAGCCAAAGTTAAAATGAAATTTTATGGGACACATGTGATAAGTAGGACATTAAAAGTATGCAGACGCTTTCCTGTAGTCAAAACCCAGTGTTCTCACCAGCAAGAGTGGACCAGGGCCCTACCAACCTCCAAATTCCCTATTAAAATAAAATAAAGTAGGAATTAATTAACTTTGTTATCATGTGAGTTTAGAACTGCACGTCTGCTGATAACCACTACTGTAAAAACGGCATCTTTGTCGATCTTCTCAGACACTTAACGGTCTTTAAAAATACCACAAAACAACAAAAACACAAAACATGTGATCCACTAAGAGCACAAATTAAAAAAATTAAAAGGATTTGGGGAAAGGGTGGCGATAACTGGATTTTCACAGCTGCTACATAGTCTTCCTACCTGTCCCTGTTCTCTGAGGCTATTCATGAATATAGAATTACATGAAGGAGTGTCTGTGTGGCTCAGTCGGTTAAGCATCTGACTCTTGATTTCAGCTCAGGTCATGATCTCACAGTTTGTGAGATCGAGTCTTGTATTAGGCTCTGTGTGGATGGCACGTAACCTGCTTGGGATGCTCTCTCTCCTCTGTCTGCCCCTCCCCTGTTCACGTGTTTGGGCGTGTGTTCTCTCTCCCAAAATACATAAACACTCAAACTAGCCTCGGACTTCCCCATAACAATTCATGGAAAACAACACCTAGAGAATTAGGAATGAAAAAAAGAGTTAGAATAGAATCACACATTTAGCCAACTAAATATTCACCTATGAATATACACAAAATCTATATGGGGCCATTAAGAAAACCACTCAAGGAATTTCTTTTTCCAAGTGAAAATTGGATTGAAATAAACAATTCAATATAGAAAGGGATCACATGGAAGAAACAATATTAAGTCAAGAACTTATATAGATTTCCAAATTATAGAAAGTTAAAAGAATAGTACAAGAAACTCCCATATATACTCCACTCAGATTCACTAATTATTTATACTCGCCTTATTTGCTATTTGAAAGCATGCTTCTTTACCATTAAATATGTCAGCATATATTTCCCAGGATTAAGGATATTCTCTCACATAAGTATAGAACAATTATCAAAATTAAAAAAAACTAAGTATTATGCAATCTTATTATTTCGTCCATAACCTATATTTAAAATGTTGTCAATTGTCCCAATAAAGGTCTTTAGAGGTATTGTCATCAACCTCCAGGCCAAAGATTCAACCTAGGACCATGAAATAGTTCCTTGATTTTTCTTTGTCCTTCTTGACCTTGACATTTTTAAGAGGAGGAAAATCATTTTCATAGAATATCCCCCAATTTGGGTTTGATATTTTTCATAATTAAATTCAAGTTTAATAAAGGTAAGAAGCACCCCTATGTTTATAGCAGCACTATCAACAATAACCAAAGTATGGAAAGAGCCCAAATGTCCATCAATGGATGAATGGATAAAGAAGAAATGGTATATGTATGCAATGGAGTATTACTTGACAATCCAAAAGAATGAAATCTTGCCATTTGCAACTACGTGGATGGAACTGGAGGGTATTGTGCTAAGTGAAATTAGTCAGAGAAAGACAAAAATCATATGACTTCACTCATATGAGGAGACAAAACAGATGAACATAAGGGAAGGGAAAAATATATATATAAAAACAGGGAGGGGGACAAAGCACAAAAGACCCATAAATATGGAGAACAAACTGAGGGTTACGTGAGGGGTTGGGGGAGGAGGGATGAGCTAAATGGTCAAGGGGCACTAAGAAATCTACTCCTGAAATCATTGTTGCACTATATGCTAAGTAATTTGGATGTAAATTAAAAAAAATAAAAAATAAAACCAGTTAAAATAAAAAAAAGATAAGAAAAGGTAAAAACCTGAGTGAAGGTAGTTACTGTAGAAATAGGTAAGACGTAAATTTTAAATATATAAAAAATGACAGAACTGACATAACTTGATGGTTAAGAAAGCATAGAGGGGGAGGAAGGAAATAGGGACAAGTTGTCTAATAATAAATATCATGTGCTGAATCATTACCAGGTTCAAGGCACGCTGCTAAGTGCTCTACATACACTTTTCTCAGGTAAGTGTTAAAACCTTAAAAGTACGTATTATGTCCAACCCAGAAAATGAAAAAGAAAAATAGGGACCTACAGAGATTACGTAACTGGCATAAGAGCTCATCGCTTGGAAGAGAATCTGTAAGCAGCCCAGTTAACTCCAGAGCCCTTGTTTTTGCCCGCTGTGCCATATCAGGTACAGATTTCTACCAGTGGTGAGTCAGGCTTGTACATCAAATATAGGATAAGGAGAAAGGTTTGAAGGGAAAGATTGTGATTCAAGTGATAAAGAGGTTGAACTTGAAGTGTACAGGATATTCATGTAGAAATATGTAGCAGCTCAGAAGAGGTAACTGGGCTAAAGACACACATTTTGGATTCATCAATTTATAAGAAGGAGACAATGCTATGAAAACCCGCAAGCTACCACGGGAAGATTCAGACAGTGAAAGTGAAAATGTGACAATATAACTTTGGACAACACCAACTTTGAACGGACTGGCAGAGGAAGGAGGTTACATACCATTTTTTTCCCGCCTTTCATACTGAAGTAAGATATAAATAGAGAAATACACAAGTCATAACTGTACAACCTCTGCGTTTTCACCAAGTGCATGCACCCAAATAGCAGCACTGAGATAGAGAAACGGGAGGTTACCAGCAGCCCAGTAGCCCCAAGGATAACCTGTGCTAATTCTTGACAACATAAATTAGTTTTGCCAGTTTCTGAAATTGATACAAATTGAATTTCACAGTATATACTCTTCCATATCTGGTTTCTTTCATTCAGTATTATTTTTGTTCATCCATGTTATTTCAGTAGATGTAGTTTGCTAATTGCCGTTGCCGTAAAGCATTCCACTGTGTAAAAGACACACCCTCCAAAGACCCACGATGAGTCATGCCTTTGTAAAATCCCTTCCCCTTGAGTGAGGGCAGACCCGTGACTTGCTTTTAAACAAGGGAATGTCAAAGTGGTATAACGTCACTTCCATAATCATGCTTGTGTAAGATGCCATCTTGGCTGACTGGAGTGAGAGTCTCCTGCTTGCCTTGAAGAAGTAAATGGCACATTGTGAACCTTGTATGGAGAGGCCACGTAGCAGGAGCTGCAGGCTGACAGTAAGAGGCCGGATCCCTCAGTCACACAGCCCCAAGAAAACGAATTCTGTCAACAAACAAATATACTTAGAAGCAGATTCATCCCTAGTTGAGCCTCTAGATGAGAAGGCAGTTTTGACAAAGCTTGATTACAGTCTGTGAGGCCATGGGAAAGGGACTGAGTTACGCTGTGCCCAGACTCCTGACCCACAGAAAATATGTAATCATAACTGTGTATTGTATTAAGTGGCTGAGCTTGTGGTAATTTGTTACACGGCAACAAAACACTAATATATTCTGTATAAATATACTACAGTTAACTTATTCTATTGTTGATAAGTATTTCAGTAGTTTCCTTTTTTTGTCTAGTATAGTCTAGTGATGCTATAAAGGCTTATATATGTCTTGCATGTATTTTATGTGTGTGTATGTGTGTGTGTGTGTGTGTGTGTGTGTGTGTGTGTGTGTGTTTGTGTGAGGGAGGTGTTGAATCAGTCAAGTTCCAGTTGGAAGACAGAACTAACACAGTAATTTAAATAGGGAAAGTTTGATACAAAGATTTAAGACAAAGTTTCAATATTTACTATAAAAATATAGACTATAGATTATCTACTAAGAGGGGATAAGAGAACTCTAAAAAAATATTTAATGGTGAAGGAGACTGCTCAAGGTAGGCATAAACTTGGAAGAGGGCCCCGCCCTGAGACGGAGATTCAGAGCCCTAGGAAGGGGATGTGATTACAACTCAATGGATGCTGGAGAAGTTAGCTGAGTTGCCCCTGACCTGAGTTGCTTTATAATCTGCAGGCTGAAGCAGACAGGCAGGGAAATGAGGACCAGGACTGGGAAGGTAGAGGCCTCCTCCTGGGGTTTTGACAGGGAGAAAAACCCGAGCTGGAGTGCCTATGAAATGTATTAAGAATCTGAGAGGACAATGAACTCTCTGGGAAGTTGGCTGCATCCTTGCAAGACCCACTGAAAAGTCAGTCACAGGGGATGCTGGGAAATCACCCACAGGGAATGCTGGGAAATTCCCACAGGGAATGCTGGGAAGTCATCCATAGGGAAAGCTGGGAAATGCCCACAGGGGTGTTGCTGAAACTAGCTGAGGGTGAGCTCCACTGGATGTCCCACAGGCTAGCCTAGCACTGCGCGGGCAAAAGGAAAGAAGGCATACCACACCCATGGAAAAAATCCTTTCTGCCTGTGGTGTTCCTTCCAGTATCCACTAACCCAGTATCTCACGCAAAGCAATGAACACTGGTTTTGGAGACACAGGAAATAACTTAACAACTGATACAGGTATATACCCAGAAGAGATTCATTGTCTTTTTATTCTCTTCTAAATTAGTCTGAAAATAGGAAAACAACAACAACAAAAAAAGATGGAAATATTTACTTATTAATATCTCAACAAAATCTTTAATTTTTTATTCATAATATTTGAAAGATACCTTTAGAACAAAGATATCAGATATTAGAAAAAAAATAAAGGCAAGTGCAGAAATCAGTGAAGTAGAAAATAAAGAAATATACAGAGAAGGTCTACAAAACTCTGTATAACCCTTCTTGTTATTTGAAAGTATTCATGAAAATTTTTTTAAATCTCTGGCCATACTAATCCACAAAAGAAGACATAGAGTGCAAGTCATATTACAAGATATTAGGCATGCAAATGGGAAACTAATTGCACATAAGAAAGTGATTAAAAATATGCTAAGATATATTGAAAATATGAGCATTTTCTATGCCAATAAATTTGAAATTATACACACAATGGACAAATTCCTGGAAAAAATATAACTGACCAAAATCTATCCAAGTAGGAATAAAAGAGTAAATAACCTTACATCTATTAAGGCAATTAAAATCATTTTTAACATTGTGGTGGACTGAATGTTCCCTGGTCCCACCCCATTCATATGTTGAAGCAATGTACCCCATTGTGAGAATATTTGGAGATGGAGCCTTTGGGAGGTAATTAGTGTTAGATGAGGTTGTGAGGGTGGGACCATGATGATGAGATTAGTGCCCTGATAAGAAAAGATACAGAAGAGATTACTCTTTTTTTTCCCTGTCACGTAAGGACAGCAAGAAGATTGTGTACAAGCCGGGAAAAGTGCACTCACCAGAATCTGACCATGCTGGCACCTTGATCTTGCTCTTCTAGACTTCAGAACTATGAGAATATAAATTTCTGCTGTTTATGCTACTGACTCTGTGGTATTTGCTATGGCAGCCCCAGATGACTAAGACAAAAATAATTTCACAAAGAAAATTCCAGACCCAGTGTCTTGGATATTTGCATTCTATCATTCACTCTAATCTTTTTTTTTTATAATATATGAAATTTATTGTCAAATTGGTTTCCATACAACACCCAGTGCTCATCCCAAAAGGTGCCCTCCTCAATATCCATCACCCACCCTCCCCTCCTCCCCAACCCCCATCAACCCTCAGTTTGTTCTCAGTTTTTAAGAGTCTCTTATGCTTTGGCTCTCTTCCACTCTAACCTCTTTTTTTTTTCCTTCCCCTCCCCCATGGGTTTCTGTTAAGTTTCTCAGGATCCACATAAGAGTGAAAACATATGGTACCTGTCCTTCTCTGTATGGCTTATTTCACTTAGCATAACACTCTCCAGTTCCATCCACGTTGCTACAAAGAGCCATATTTCATTCTTTCTCATTGCCATGTAGTACTCCATTGTGTATATAAACCACAATTTCTTTATCCATTCATCAGTTGATGGACATTTAGGCTCTTTCCATAATTTGGGTATTGTTGAGAGTGCTGCTATAAACATTGGGGTACAAGTGTCCCTATGCATCAGTACTCCTGTATCCCTTGGGTAAATTCCTAGCAGTGCTATTGCTGGGTCATAGGGTAGGTCTATTTTTAATTTTCTGAGGAAACTCCACAATGTTTTCCAGAGTGGCTGCACCAATTTGCATTCCCACCAACAGTGCAAGAGGGTTCCCGTTTCTCCACATCCTCTCCAGCATCTATAGTCTCCTGATTTGTTCATTTTGGCTACTCTGACTGGCGTGAGGTGATATCTGAGTGTGGTTTTGATTTGTGTTTCCCTGATGAGGAGCGACGTTGAGCATCTTTTCATGTGCCTGTTGGCCATCCGGATGTCTTCTTTAGAGAAGTGTCTATTCATGTTTTCTGCCCATTTCTTCACTGGGTTATTTGTTTTTCGGGTGTGGAGTTTGGTGAGCTCTTTATAGATTTTGGATACTAGCCCTTTGTCCGATATGTCATTTGCAAATATCTTTTCCCATTCCGTTGGTTGCCTTTTAGTTTTGTTGGTTGTTTCCTTTGCTGTGCAGAAGCTTTTTATCTTCATAAGGTCCCAGTAGTTCATTTTTGCTTTTAATTCCCTTGCCTTTGGGGATGTGTCGAGTAAGAGATTGCTACGGCTGAGGTCAGAGAGGCCTTTTCCTGCTTTCTCCTCTAGGGTTTTGATGGTTTCCTGTCTCACATTCAGGTCCTTTATCCATTTTGAGTTTATTTTTGTGAATGATGTGAGAAAGTGGTCTAGTTTCAACCTTCTGCATGTTGCTGTCCAGTTCTCCCAGCACCATTTGTTAAAGAGACTATCTTTTTTCCATTGGATGTTCTTTTCTGCTTTGTCAAAGATGAGTTGGCCATACGTTTGTGGGTCTAGTTCTGGGGTTTCTATTCTATTCCATTGGTCTATGTGTCTGTTTTTGTGCCAATACCATGCTGTCTTGATGATGACAGCTTTGTAGTAGAGGCTAAAGTCTGGGATTGTGATGCCTCCTGCTTTGGTCTTCTTCTTCAAAAGGCTACTTGGGGCCTTTTGTGGTTCCATATGAATTTTAGGATTGCTTGTTCTAGTTTCGAGAAGAATGCTGGTGCAATTTTGATTGGGATTGCATTGAATGTGTAGATAGCTTTGGGTAGTATTGACATTTTGACAATATTTATTCTTCCAATCCATGAGCAAGGAATGTTTTTCCATTTCTTTATGTCTTCTTCAATTTCCTTCATAAGCTTTCTATAGTTTTGAGCATACAGATCTTTTACATCTTTGGTTAGATTTATTCCTAGGTATTTTATGCTTCTTGATGCAATTGTGAATGGGATCATAATCTTTATTTGTCTTTCTGTTGCTTCATTATTAGTGTATAAGAATGCAACTGATTTCTGTACATTGATTTTGTATCCTGCGACTTTGCTGAATTCATGTATCAGTTCTAGCAGACTTTTGGTGGAGTCTATCGGATTTTCCATGTATAATATCATGTCATCTGCAAAAAGTGAATGCTTGACTTCATCTTTGCCAATTTTGATGCCTTTGATTTCCTTTTGTTGTCTGATTGCTGACGCTAGAACTTCCAACACTATGTTAAACAACAGCGGTGAGAGTGGACATCCCTGTTGTGTTCCTGATCTCAGGGGAAAAGTTCTCAGTTTTTTCCCATTGAGGATGATGTTAGCCATGGGCTTTTCATAAATGGCTTTTATGATGTTTAAGTATGTTCCTTCTATCCCGACTTTCTCAAGGGTTTTTATTAAGAAAGTTGCTGAATTTTGTGAAATGCCTTTTCTGCATCGATTGACAGGATCATGTGGTTCTTATCTTTTCTTTCATTAATGTGATGTATCACGTTGATTGATTTGCGAATGTTGAACCAGCCCTGCATCCCAGGAATGAATCCCACTTGATCATGGTGAATAATTCTTTTTATATGCTGTTGAATTCGATTTGCTAGTATCTTATTGAGAATTTTTGCATCCATATTCATCAGGGATATTGGCCTGTAGTTCTCTTTTTTTTACTGGGTCTCTGTCTGGTTTAGGAATCAAAGTAATACTGGCTTCATAGAATGAGTCTGGAAGTTTTCCTTCCCTTTCTATTTCTTGGAATAGCTTGAGAAGGATAGGTATTATCTCTGCTTTAAACATCTGGTAGAACTCCCCTGGGAAGCCATCTGGTCCTGGACTCTTATTTGTTGGGAGATTTTTGATAACTGATTCAATTTCTTCACTGGTTATGGGTCTGTTCAAGCTTTCTATTTCCTCCTGATTGAGTTTTGGAAGCGTGTGGATGTTTAGGAATTTGTCCATTTCTTCCAGGTTGTCCAGTTAGTTGGCATATAATTTTTCATAGTATTCCCTGATAATTGTTTGTATCTCTGAGGGATTGGTTGTAATAATTCCATTTTCATTCATGATTTTATCTATTTGGGTCATCTCCCTTTTCTTTTTGAGAAGCCTGGCTAGAGGTTTGTCAATTTTGTTTATTTTTTCAAAAAACCAACTCTTGGTTTTGTTGATCTGCTCTACAGTTTTTTTAGATTCTATATTGTTTATTTCTGCTCTGATCTTTATTATTTCTCTTCTGCTGGGTTTAGGCTGTCTTTGCTGTTCTGCTTCTATTTCCTTTAGGTGTGCTGTTAGATTTTGTATTTGGGATTTTTCTTGTTTCTTGAGATAGGCCTGGATTGCAATGTATTTTCCTCTCAGGACTGCCTTCGCTGCATCCCAAAGTGTTTGGATTGTTGTAGTTTCATTTTCATTTGTTTCCATATATTTTTTAATTTCTTCTCTAATTGCCTGGTTGACCCACTCATTCATTAGTAGGGAGTTCTTTAACCTCCATGCTTTTGGAGGTTTTCCAGACTTTTTCCTGTGGTTGATTTCAAGCTTCATAGCATTGTGGTCTGAAAGTATGCATGGTATGATTTCAATTCTTGTATACTTATGAAGGGCTGTTTTGTGACCCAGTATGTGATCTATCTTGGAGAATGTTCCATGCGCACTCGAGAAGAAAGTATATTCTGTTGCTTTGGGATGCAGAGTTCTAAATATATTTGTCAAGTCCATCTGATCCAATGTATCATTCAGGGCCCTTGTTTCTTTATTGACCGTGTGTCTAGATGATCTATCCATTGCTCTAAGTGGAGTGTTAAAGTCCCCTGCAATGACCACATTCTTATCAATAAGGTTGCTTATGTTTATGAGTAATTGTTTTATATATTTGGGGGTTCCCGTATTCAGCGCATATGCATTTATAATTGTTAGCTCTTCCTGATGGATAGACCCCGTAATTATTATATAATGCCCTTCTTCATCTCTTGTTACAGCCTTTAATTTAAAGTCTAGTTTGTCTGATATAAGTATGGCTACTCCAGTTTTCTTTTGACTTCCAGTAGCATGATAAATAGTTCTCCATCCCCTCACTCTCAATCTGAAGGTGTCCTCAGGTCTAAAATGAGTCTCTTGTAGACAGCAAATAAATGGGTCTTGTATTTTTATCCATTCTGATACCCTATGTCTTTTGGTTGGCACATTTAGTCCATTTACATTCATTGTTATTATAGAAAGATATGGGTTTAGAGTCATTGTGATGTCCGTAGGTTTCATGCTTGTAGCGATGTCTCTGGGACTTTGTCTCACAGGATCCCCCTTAGGATCTCTTGTAGGGCTGGTTTAGTGGTGACAAATTCCTTCAGTGTTTGTTTGTTTGGGAAGACCTTTATCTGTCCTTCTATTCTAAACGACAGACTTGCTGGATAAAGGATTCTTGGCTTTTTTCTGTTCTGTTCTGTTCTGTTCTGTTCTGTATTTTTCTGTTCATCACATTGAAGATCTCCTGCCAATCCTTTCTGGCCTGCCAAGTTTCAGAAGTGAGATCAGTCACGAGTCTTATAGGTCTCCCCTTATATGTTAGGGCACATTTATCCTTAGCTGCTTTCAGAATTTTCTCTTTATCCTTGTATTTTGCCAGTTTCACTATGATATGTCATGCAGAAGATGGATTCAAGTTATGTCTGAAGGGAGTTCTCTGTGCCTCTTGGATTTCAATGCCTTTTTCCTTTCCCAGATCAGGGAAGTTCTCAGCTATTATTTCTTCAAGTATACCTTCAGCACCTTTCCCTCTCTCTTCCTCCTCTGGGATACCAATTATGCGTATATTATTTCTCTTTAGTGCGTCACTTAGTTCTCTAATTTTCCCCTCATACTCCTGGATTTTTTTAATCTCTCTTTTTCTCAGCTTCCTCTTTTTCCATAACTTTATCTTCTAGTTCACCTATTCTCTCCTCTCCCTCTTCAATCCGAGCCATGGTCGTTTCCATTTTATTTTGCATCTCGTTTATAGCATTTTTTAACTCCTCCTGACTATTTCTTAGTCCCTTGAACTCTGTAGCAATAGATTCTCTGCTGTCCTCTATACTGTTTTCAAGCCCAGCGATTAATTTTATGACTATTATTCTAAATTCACTTTCTGTTATGTTGTTTAAATCCTTTTTGATCAATTCGTTAGCTGTTGTTATTTCCTGGAGATTCTTTGAGGGGAATTCTTCCGTTTGGTCATTTTGGATAGTCCCTGGGGTGGTGCGGACCTGCAGGGCACTTCCCCTGTGCTGTCTTGAATAACTGGAGTTGGTGGGCGGGGCCGCAGTCAGACCCGATGTCTGCCCCCAGCCCACCGCTGGGGCCATAGTCAGACTGGTGTGTACCTTCTCTTCCCCTCTTCTAGGGGCGGGATTCACTGTGGGGTGGCATGGCCCGTCTGGCTACTTGCACACTGCCAGGCTTGTGGTGCTGGGGATCTGGCATATTAGCTGGGGTGGATCGGCAAGGTGCACAGGGGTGGGAGGGGCAGGCTCAGCTCGCTTTTCCTTCGGAGATCCGCTTTGGGAGGGGCCCTGCAGCACCGGGAGGGAGTCAGACCTGCCAGAGGGATGGATCCGCAGAAGCGTAGGGTGTTTGTGCGGTGCAAGCAAGTACCCTGGCAGGAACCGGTTCCCTTTGGGATTTTGGCTGGGGGATGGGAGAGGGAGATGGCCCTGGCGAGCACCTTTGTTCCCCGCCAAGCTGAGGTCTGTTGTCCGGGGCTCAACAACTCTCCCTCCTGTTTTCCTCCAGCCCTCCCATTCTCGGAGCCGAGCTGTTAGCTTATAACCTTCCAGATGTCAAGTCCCGCTTGCTGTCGGAACACACTCCGTCCGGCCCCTCCGCTTTTGCCAGCCAGACTTGGGGGCTCTGCTTGGCCGCCCCTCCGCCCTGGCTCCCTCCCGCCAGTCCGTGGAGCGCGCACCACCTCTCCGCCCTTCCTACTCTCTTCCGTGGGCCTCTTGTCTGTGCTTGGCTCTGGAGACTCCGTCTGCTAGTCTTCTGGAAGTTTTCTGGGTTATTTAGGCAGGTATAGGTGGAATCTAAGTGATCAGCAGGAAGCGCAGTGAGCCCAGCGTCCTCCTATGCCGCCATCTTCCCTAGAATCCTCAGTCCAATCTTAAATCAATTTCCAGAGAATTCAAAAAAAGATCCACTATTCAACTCATTCTATAAAGTCACAACTTTTGATAACAAAACTAGATTAAAACACATGGAAAAAATAACAGTATAGGCCAATGTCACTCATGAACATAGATGCAAAATCCCAAACAAAATATTAGAAAGCCAAATTTGTTGCTGGGTGAATTGGGGACACCTGGGTCCTGAGGCCTTGATTTACCCCATCCCAAAGATGTTGCCAAAGGCTCTTGGTCTCATCACAGGAAATAATTAAAGGACAGACACAACACAGCAGATAAGGAACACAACAGGAAAGCTTATAAAAGCAAAGGACACTCTTGAGATGTGAGAGCAGGCAAGCTCAAGAGAGAGAGAGCTGTGTACCTGGGTGTTTGGGTTTCTATTTTTTGTTGAGAGTTGTTAACTAAGGGGTGGAATATTCATTACTTGAGGCAGGATGTCTTGGAAGGAGGGTTTCAAACTTTTTCTTCTTTATTTGGTCAAGAGTCTGTCATGGCACCCACCATCTTGGACCGATCTGGTTTGATCTAGCTTCTGGTGGCTTTGTTTTTGAGTACTGCCATGACAGGTCTCTGACTTCTTCACAGCTGGTCTTGACTTCCTGTTTACTGGCCATCAGGCATCTCGTCAGAACCTAACAAACTGCCTCTATAACAAATTCATCTGTGTTTAATAAGATAAAACAAATAGATTATGTCATATTTATCCCAAGAATGCAGCAGTGTTAAATATTAACAAAAAAATGCCATTCAGCACTAAAACTGTATGATAATAAATGCTTATAATCAATACCATTTTTGGTAAAAAAAAAATAGCACAATAAAAATATATAACTGAGTAAAAGCTGTATACTCAAAACCTACAATACATGATATTCAGTGGGAAAACATTAGAAACATCCTCTTTAAAATTAAGAACGTGTCTGAGATGCTCAAAACCATTGCTTCTATTCAACTTTGTACTATAGCCCCTGGTCAGAGAAAGACCATAAAAAAGAAACTCTTCTACATGTCCACCTGTATATATAAGAATGTTTTTTGCAGCATTGTTTGTAATATTCTCAAATTGGAAAGACAAACGTAAAATGCATATACTTTTTAACTTAACTTGCTTAGGATCTTTGTATAACTTAATCTACTTTTCTGGTTATATATGCATTATGTTATCTTTTCCATGTTTGTGGAAAAGAGATTGTTTCTTTGTGAATGTACAGTGCTTAGTAGCTAAATTAATATATTGTTTAAAGTATTTTTAACTAATTAGCAAATTAGTGGGTTAATAACAGTAATAACTAGATATAGTAAAGTTATTATTTTCATACTTTATGTAAACTCGTGTATGTGTATATTTTTAGAGTGTTTGTTTATAAAATGATCATATAACATTTAAAGCTAATGTCATTAAAGATTTTTTTTTTTAATGTTTACTTTTGAGAAAGATCGAGTGTGAGCAGGGGAGGGAGAGAGAGAGAGGGAGACACAGAATCCGAAGCAGGCTGCAGGCTCTGAGCTGTCAGCACAGAGCCCAATGCAGGGCTTGAACTCACAAACTGTGAGATCATGACCTGAGCTGAAGTTGGATGCTTAACCGACTGAGCTATCCAGGCGCCCCAAAGCTAATGTCATTTTTAAAGAATTATACTTAATATTTTTGTTCTGTGACTAGTTTCCTATAATCCTCATTTGGATCTTAACAAACTTAAGAATGAATATAGATATTTTGAATGAAAATAAGTATAAACATATTTGAATATCTTTGGTTCTTTGTAGATGTATGGGATATAAAATTACTCACATAGGGAAACATAATTATGCCTAAAAGGAACATAAATATTGCAGATCATAGCTAATTATACTCTCAAATGCTCATGGAATTGGTTAATCATATTCATGACTAGCAACGAACTCACTAAAATTTCTAATGCGCTCTCTATGTTAGTGAACAATTACTATGTTCTCAACACAACAATTCAGTGCCAGGAATGTAGGTGATTTTAGCTGACTTGCATGGAGGAAGGTTTAATGTAATTCATGTGCAATTAAGATATCCTACAGAGCCTAAGAAGATAAGAAAACAGAATGCTCTTGAGATGGCTCACTTTCTTTTCAGTGGACAGCATATATCAAGCTGAGACCACAATTCAAATTATGAAACAATGTAATGTTAGCTCCCCCGCTTTACTGTTTTTCAGCCCCCAGCCCTAGTGTCTAGAGCCTGCAGGCTGCCCAGGGCCACCCTACTAGGGGCATGCTGTTAGTTGTCTCCCCTGCATCATACAGCAAGGTGTAGTAGAGCTAAGTTTTGAATTATTAAAATCTCATGATTTGGGGAACCTGGGTGGCTCAGTCAGTTAAGCATCTGACTTTGACCCAGGTCATGATCTCACGGTTCATGAGTTTGAGCCACGTGTTGGGTAAGCTTTTGCCCAGCTTTGGGTGAGCAAGAGCCATACTGTGGGTGAGTCTGGCGTCTCTCTCTCTCTCTCTCTCTCTCTGGGATTCTCTCTCTCTCCCTCTGCCCCTGACTCACTTGCACCCTCTCTCTCTCTCTCTCTAAAAAAGCCTCATAATTTTAAGCATTCTCTTGTTCTTCAAAATGGTCTCTGAATTCATCTGTGAGAGTCAGAGACACATGCCTTTACAAGAGATGATGAATGCGTTATCTCTGGGGAAATTTAATAGAATGCCTCAGGCCCAGCACTGAAACGACATACAGAAGCCATTTGTTTTTAATCGCTCTGGAACTAAGATTTTGAGTTGTCAGCTCCACCAAAGCCTGATTGTATCTCTGAAATCTGATTTTAGAAATAATGAAAGAAAACGAAGTGGAAATGTTACATTAGAATGTAATCTCTATGATTACATTAAAAAAATAAGGTTTTTTTTTTTTTCCTTCCCCAATCTGTTTTGTTCACTACTGTATCTTCAAGGAGTAGAAAAATGTCTGGTACATATTCATTCAGTAAATATTTGTGAAAGAAAAGAAGGAAGAAAGGAAGAGAAAGAATGGGAGGGCAGAAACACAAATGTTAGCAAATTTCTCTATGCAGATCACCCACCACACTTGCCTCTCCCTTGGCTGACCTGGCTTCCTATTTTTAAAAGGCCTTTTTTTTTTTAGTACCCAGATACCTCCAAAGGATGAGTCAAACATCAGATCGGCCCTGCTTGCCAAGCCATTTTGAAAATGTGCTCCAGTGAAGACTTCTGATCAGCAATTTAACATTTAATTAAATGGCGTGAACTACATGATCGGCTGATGTAATTAAGCCTTTCAGTGGAATTAGTTATAAGTGCTGAAACTCCAAAACAATGTAAAGCCATTGGACAACAACGAGATGCCACAGGTAGTGTGATGCAACTACACCCAAGAGAATTTAAGGGAAGAGAACATGAAAAAACAACAGAAAATCATATTGTAGGTATAAATTTAATGGATTAGTCTTCTGTTTTTCTTTCTACAGGTGGAGCTATCCCTTACAGAATCCTAAAAGTTGAAAACCTGTCTTGTTTAAGGGAGTTGGAAGGTAATTTGGCCAACTTCTCAGCTCTGGTCATGGAAAGGCTACAGAGGTTAGGGAGCACACAATCTTTTGGTCTGCAAAGCTAACAACTACCCTCTGGCATATATTGCCAAGGCAATTGAGAAGGCAATTCTCAGTTGCATCATGTCAAAGAAAAATTGCCCAGGAAGTTAAACAGGCAAGGGAGACTTTATTCAAGACTATTGCAATAAGGAAAAGAGACTGAACTCTGCTGAAACAAAAGGCAGGAAGGTTTTTAAGTGCTGAGGTGAGCTAGTGGAGAAAGACTAGAACATTAGGAACAGACTGATCAATGTGATTAGGCCATCTGTGTTTAGGCTCTTACTTTCCCACTGACACTGGTAGACAGAGGCACTATCTCCTTCCATGATTAGATTTCAAGGGATGGCTCTCCAGGCCTTGTTAAAGACACTCCCAGGTTATAAATCCGGCAAGAGGCTGGGAAAAGATGTGTGTGCATTTCAAAGGGGCAGAGAAAGAATCCAATGGCAAAATTTCTAGGTAAGAAGTCTGTTAAAAGAGCATCTAGTCAGGAGGAAATGTCTAAAATTGAGTCTGGCTGAGTTCATATGAGGCTCCCATGTAACTTCATTTCTCTTTGCTTCTCTGACAGATGTACAATGAATCATTCATGTACCCCACAAATTTTTCTCCTGTACCTACCCCATGCCAGGCATTGGGCCCTGGGAATAGAATGGGGAATGTGGGTTTGTGACACAATGAGAAAACAGAAGATAAATAACCAAGTACATAAATAGAAATTACAAATAAGGCAAGTGTCATCATTAAAGACCTATAGTGGTCTGAAAATCTGTAACAGGGTAACCTGACATAGTTTGAGTGGCGGGGAAGAATTCCTTCAGGAAGTGGCATTTGAGCTGAGATTGGAAGGACATATAGGAAGTAAATAAAGGAGGGAAATTTGTAAGGTGAGTTGTGAGCCAGTGGAAAGGCTCTGAGAATGTGGGTGGAAAAGGAATGGAAAATAGAGAAAAATGAAAAAGACCAGAGTGGCTGCAGCAGACGTTGCCAGAGGAATCACAGCACTGAGGAAGTGAGCTAGAGGCCTTGAGAGCCTGTTAAGGGTTGTCACTTAAGATGGTTAAAGAGAGGCCAGGGGGTGCCTGGGTGGCTCAGTCTGTTAAGCATCAGACTCGATCTCAGCTCAGGTCATGACCGCTGGTTCATGGGATCGAGCCCCATGTCAGGCTCTGCAATGACTGTGTGGAGTCTGCTTGGGAATTCTCTCCCTCTCTCCCTCTGTCTCTGCCCCTCCCCTGCTTACACGCACACGCTCTCTCTCTCAAATAAATAAATAAACTTAAAGAGAGAGAGAGAGAGAGAGGTAAGCACATGAGCCAGAGAAGACTGTCTCATGTAAACATGTGGCTTTATCTCCCACACGTTGGCATAGTCTGGAGTGTCCTTGTCTAGAACCAACTTCTCTGACTCTCGAGCAGCAGGAGATGATTCCACTCACTTTTCTCTTCCACCACCTCTCCAAGATAACTCACTGATGTTTTGGATCTTGATCTCACACGTCCTATAGCCAGATAGAGAGTCATGTCAGTGTTAAGTGGCTGAACCATGATCACATACACTGCAGAGTTCACACGCAGAGGGGGGCCCTTCTGCGTAAGAGCAACGACCAGATATTCTCCTGTATCTCCCCATTCCACTTTGGCTCAGAGGCACCTTCTCAGTCCTGTGGCATCTACATAATCTTGGGCTTTCTGAAAAACCTACAAGTCGGACTATGGATACTCACTAACATGTTAGGCCTAACTAGTTATTTTAGGTGAGGAAGATAGTTTCAAGTTATATTCATCAAAAGCACTGTGAAGTTCTTAAGAAGGTATACATGGGACCCATAGCATGTGCTAAAACAGCGTGCAATAGTTCAAAGAAATAAAAATATTTCAAGGAATTGTTCAAGGTCACCTTTTCTAGATGGCAGACTGATGCCTTGGAAGAAATAGGGTTCTTTGTTGAGAAATGCGAGGACTTTGTTGAGTCTCAGGGCACAGCTCCTGGCCTATAATGAGCATGCAATAATATCAGGGTTTTTTTAAATTATTATCATTATTATTAATTATGTTCTTCATCTATACTCATGATATTCTCATTAGACTTATTGGTGGTCAGATGTGACAATTTCCTGCAGAACAATGAAAGATGTACTTACAACTAAATACTAAAAACTATTCTGTGTGTTATAATGGAAAACATACCAAACTTCTTGTTGGTCTGTCTGAAAATGTCACATTAAAAGCCATAAACTCAGGGGAAGGCAGAAGTGCCTACATGTTTTTAGAAAGTTTTAACAAGCAAAACTTTGCTATAAGACTCAAAATGGTATAATCTCACGCCAAAGATTTTGATCACATAGGATTACATTATCAGAGTCTTTCTCTTTTCCTTTCCTGAAATAGACAATCTTCAAAGAAGATTTCACTGTCAGTGCAGAGACCGACATGGAGCTCGATTCCACGAACTGTGAGATGATGACCTAAGCTGAGTTCAACTTTTAAAATATAAGAATGATCTTTGCTGAGCTGTGACAATTTCACCAAGATGTCAGTGAATGAGTTGGATCAATGTATTGTTTGCCATTTCCTGTCAGAGCTCAGATGTACTTTGAATGTTTTTATGGTATTATTCTAGCTATCACTCTAGAAAGCCTTCTGGGGGGAAACAACAAGCAAAATGGGTAGGCATCTACTGTAGATGATTTTAGAAGATGAAATAATTTTGGCATGTTTTGGGTCATTTTCCAAAGCCATTTCATTGTAGTCATGATCCCTCAGTAACACTAGTTGTGTGAAGCTGACTGACTGTTCTCTGAGTACACAAAACCAAAGAAAATTGGACTCTTTAATTTTTAGAAGACATCTTAAGAATTTAGATATGGATCATGAGATGCCTTGTACCTAATCTAATGGCCCCACTTAATTATTGGATCTCTTCTCCAACAGGGACAAACTAGCCTAGTTCCCATATATTTCTATTAGTATCCTCTATTTCTATTGGAAGATTGTTAGATTTCACCAAATTAGCATTATTTATCCATCTATTTTCAACTTCTTCAACCACCCACCCATTTGCTCATATATTTATCCACTTAGTCATTAATTCAGCACACCTTTGTAGAACACCTATCTATTACGTAATTGGGAGAGACTAAACTGTGAAAATAAATATGAATAAAAAATGGTCCCTGTCTTCAAAGATATCACTTTTTTTTTATTTTCAAGCTTGAACAAAACTAGTTTCTAGTTCTGTTTTTTTGCTCTCCACCTACAACCTATTGTTCCCAGCCTCACCTCTCTTTCCCAGACACTGACCTCATTTCCCAACACATTGGTCATTTTGAGGTCTAGTCTTTGTACTTTTACATTAGTGTTTCATGACAATTTTTTAAAGGTTATTTATTTATTTTTGAGAAAGAGAGAGCACACAGGAGAATCTGAGAGGGAGGGAGAGAGAATCTCAAGCAGGCTCCATGCTGTCAGCACAGAGCCAGGGATGGGGCTCGAACTCAGGAACCATGAGATCATGACCTGAGCAGAAATCAAGAGTCAGTTGCTTAACTGGCTGAGCCACCCCAGCGCCCCCTCATGCAAATTTAAGTGTACTAACAGTTAAATAAACAGTGGTTCTACCATCCTCCCTCCACCCTGAAATGTCTAATACTAGAACAACACCCCAATTTCCTTTCAGGAGAAGTGTCTTTGCCCCATTGAATCATCTATTTAATGTCCTGTTAAATACAATCTGCCAAACAAGGTACTTGGCTTTCTCCTAGCCAGACTGTGCACGTGACGGAAACTAGACTAATCAGTTGTTCTTCCTGGAATTGATGCCACTAACAGAGTGAAAACGGGACTGAAGGTAGCGCTGAAGTTCATGTAGGCAAGTCTGTCTGTAGGTACCCATAGCTATACCGGATCCTGCCCAGTTCTCCTACTTTGCCTTTGAATCTGTGAGGAGCCCATCCCCCTCCCCACGCCCTGCACCCTGCTCCCCATTGCCGTTGCTCTAATGAGTTTCTTTACTGTTGAATCACCAGAGGTGCTTTCTGTAGTTTCCAAAGAAAATCCCTAATTGATATAGTCTCTATTTGTGAAATCTTTGTATCCCAGGATTATGTGCAGAGTCTTGCCACCAACATTTTCATGCAAACCCTGAAAAATATTTCTGATGTGCTCCTTATTCAGTCTTCTCGAGTTTATAATAGTGCCTTGGGGCATGATGAGCACACTGACGTGTGGTCACTGCCACTGAAGCTGACCTCGGCTGTTCAGCTACACTCCTCATGTGTCCCAGCTGGTTCTGACCTCCTGGGATCTTCATATGCTGAAGCTGAGCTGTGTTCTTTGGCAACATGGCATGAAACTCTTAGCTGATGGTGCTGTTTTGCTACGTGGGTTTGAGTTGTGCTGGCTCAGGTGCTTAAATTGAATAGCGCTTCCTATTTTCCCATAAATTTGTCTGGATAACTGAAGTTATCAGTTACCCATGGACAGAAGTCCATGGGAGCTGGACCGTGGAAAGACAGTAACTGAACAAAACTTTATTTGCGTGGTGACATCATGATAGGGTGATTAAAACTGTTCTTTGTGAGCTAAACATGCTTCCTTTTATTCTACACTGAGAGGTTTTGAAACAACTCTGCAGAAATAAACACCTGCTCACTTGAATAATGCATTTGCGTCTCATTGAAGGTTTGCCTCAATGTTTAAAATATTTAACTGTTTAAAAGGTCAGGTGGGAAACACTTGCAAATTACTTGATTGTATTTAGAATTTTTCCCTTTTATGAAATTGAATAACGCCCATTCCTTCTAGTTTACAGGTGTGACAATTACAAGAGTCTTCTGGAACATTATTATTCTTTCTCTCAATTGCCTTATGTATTTGGATCATCACCAATTTCTATTTGCTTTGTTTAAAAATATAGTTACTACTTCTGATTACTTTCTTATCTTTTGTTCACCACTGGAAAAAAAATCTATGGCTGTTGTCTTAATCAAATACAAGCAATTATAAAACACACAATGTTTTTAGATTTTTATTTTTTATTTATTTTAAAAAATTTTTTGAAGCTTATTTTTTTATTTTGAGAGACAGAAAGGGTGAGTGGGGGAGGGGCAGAGAGAGAGGGAGAGAGAGAATCCCAAGCAGGCTCCACACTGAAACTGTGGAGCCCAACGTGGGCCTTGAACTCACAAACCTTGAGATCACGGCCTGAGCCAAAACCAAGAGTCAGATAGATGCTTAACCAACTGAGCCACCCAGGTGTCCCTATGTTTTTAGATTTTTAAAAGTATAAAATCTCTTACTCTTTTTCTCTTACAGTTTGCCTAATGAAGCATAGTAGATAGTTTCCTGTGTCTCTTGTTCAAATATTTTAACTTCTGTATAAAATATTGATCCTTACCAATATAGTTTCCATTATTCATTCATATTTTCCTATTGATTCTCCATTGATTTTTAAAATTTTCCATTGATTTTTAATTTTCAATTTCTTTTTTTATTTTTGATGAGGTTTCATTTTATTTATAAAATGCATAAAATTTTTAATTAAAGTAAAAGTTTTAGAGGGACCTGAGTGGCTCAGTTGGTTAAGTGTCCAACTCTTGATTTTGGCTCAGTTCACGATTTCATGGTTCATGGGATGGAGCCCTGTGTTGACCTCTGTGCTGATGGCATGGAGCCTACTTGGGGTTCTTTCTCTCCCTTTCTCTCTGCCCCTTCCCTGCTCACACACACTCTCTCTCTCAAAATAAATAAATTTTAAAAATAAAATAAATGCTTTATTTTAAAGTTTATTGTTTGTAGTAAGTTGAACAAATATGAAAATTGCTCTTTTGTATCTCTTGTCCTAAGAAGCTAAAGGGAATCCGCTGGGGTGCTGGTGAGAAATAGACAGCTTGATACAATTTATTTCTACTTCATCCAGTGGTCTCTAATCAGTATAGTATTTATTGTAAGCTTAGAAGAAATACAGCGTTAATTATATTATTTTTTTAATGCTTATTCATTCTTGAGAGACAGAGAGACAGAGCATGAGTGAGGGAGGGGCAGAGAGAGAGGGAGACACAGAATCCCAAGCAGGTTCCAGGCTCTGAGCTGTCAGCACAGAGCCTGACGCGGGGCTAGAACCACGAACCGTGAGATCATGACCTGAGCCAAAGTCGGACGCTTACCCGACTGAGCCACCCAGGTGCCCCAGTAGTTAATTATATACCATAGATTCTTTGTCAACTCCTCTTAATCACCCAGTGTTCATTATGTTTCAACCAAGGGCTCAACACTGTGACTTAAACTGTGAGAAAAATCCAACCTGTTACCCAACTCTTATCCTTCAAATGCCAAGAAATAGAGTTGGAGAGACAAATTATCATATATATAATTATTGATGTGCATATAAAAAAATGCACAAATTTAAACTCCCTGTGAGGAATGAACTCTAAGGGTAGAGGAGTTATGAATGAGGGGGGACATCAGTGAAGAGTGGAATAGTGTCAGGTTGACCTCATGGAATCTGTTCGATGCAATGTTGTTGGGGTCCACCCAGATCACCTTCACCAGTACAATTACTCATCTCCCCACCCCCCACCCCGCCACTGCTGAATGGGCACTTCCTCTTCTACCAGGCCATTGCTCCCTACTCTCAGAAAACTGCTAGAGGTTAATGACTGACTGATCCAAGAAGACAAAAAATCAGCTCCTTTGTGTTAAGAGGGAACCAAGTCTTGGGTGCCTGGGTGGATCAGTTGGTTAAATGTCCAACTTTTGACTTTGGCTCAGGTCATGATCTCATGGTTCATGAGTTCAAGCCCTGCATCAGGCTCCTTGCTGACAGTGTGGAGCCTGCTTGGGATTCTTGCTTCTTCTCTCTCTGCCTCTCTCTCTCTCTCCCTCTCAAAATAAATAAATAAATAAATTAATTAATTAATTAATTAATTAAAAAAAAAAGAGGGAACCAACTCTGGGGTATCATTCCTGATTTATAGCTCCTCATTGGAATGGATAGCCTGAGTCCCATTTCCAGCCAAGATGACCGCCTTGTTTACTTTCTTACTGTTCTGCTTCCCTTACTCCCCTTCTGGAGCACTCCTCAACAGATCACTCATGCAAGAATCTTTCTCTCAGGATTTGATCTGAGGAATGTCTACCTAAGGGAGTTGGTATTAGAAGAGGACCTGAGAAGCAGACTCTAAGAATGGAATTCTAGATGTCGACCAATCACTGGCCAGATGGCAATCAGGGCGCCATCCCTGGTGGAAAGTAGGCTTTCGATAGCACCAGCATACTACAGCAGAGGGATTGCTAATACTTTCACTTGTGGTGAACTTTGGCAGGACAAAGATGGGAGAAGGTGCACTAGCTGGTAAAAAGTCTTTAGCATTTGAGAATTTCAAGGGAATTTCAAGACTACAGAATTGAATGGCTCTAAAAAGTGCCATTGATGTGTTGAAGAGGGCAGGCTCAGGCATACTGACCCCCAATTTAAAACAAAGTATGAGTGGTTGGGAGCCTCCTTAGCTGCATGGACAGAAACAGTGATGTCCTGCAGATGGGAGGCCAACAGAGCTGAGACCAGACACTTGTTCTAATTGGATGAATGACAGATTTTTCAAAGAAGACTGAATTCTGAACCTAGACAATTCTCCCAAGCCAAAGCCCTGTCCTGACAGGAAAGTGGGATCTGAGACTTACGACAATGTTGTTCCTGAGGACCTTGACTCTCCTGATTACCGCCCCCCTCCGAAGGAGCTTTCATTGAAAGCCATGCAGAAATCTCAAATGAGACATTTCACAAGGCAGTCAATGTTTGCCGTACTCTGGATCTGCCCTGACTTCTCATGGCCACCAGAGAGAAAACCCAGGTTAAGGATCCACATGACCCTACTGGGAAGTCGGGGGGCAGGGGGGTCTACACAAGGAGGAAAGAGTTCATACACTAACAGAGCCACCGAGTCTCACTTCACATATGGGCAGGAGCTAGAAGGCAGATTTTCAGAGAAAAATTCTCTCCTAAGATGTAAATGAAGCAGACTAACTCATGAGGGAATTTAGGTCCTGCAAGGCAATTATCATCGTCTCCGCTATGATTGTGCAAGTTCCTTTCGGTGTGATGTTCTGTGGATCATAGTGTCTTTCTGACTTAAAAAAAGTTTTGCATTAGGAGCTACTTCATTCGCACAACAATAGTGCCTGTTTTATAGTCTGTGAGAGACCTATGTGACACCACTGTTTACCTGTGTGGCTAATGGTATTCTTCTGGATAAACACAAAACAAAATAAAGCCATACTTTATAACTTGCATAATTATATAATCTGGCTATATTTTTGTTATTGGAACCAGAATAATAATAAGATTTTTGAATTCTCCCTGGTTCCCAATTCTTGCTTAACACTTCATTCGCATTGCTTATTTCATCTATAAGGGAGGTCTTATTATTGCCTCCATTTTGCAGATGAAGAAGCTGAGCCACTGAGAAGTAAGTTAAGCTGCCCTCAGTCACCCTGCTCATAACTGCTGGGGTCAGAAGGGAAATCGAAGCCACCTTCCCCCCAAATTGTGCTTTTAAACACTACTCATACAGCAAATGTTTTTATGTTCTTAATTTTATACACTCTTTTAATTGTGCCTGTGTTTTCAATCATTTCTTTCATGTCTTATTTTTCATAGCCACACTCTCTTTTCATTGTTCCTCTCCATAGCCTTGATCCATTCTAATTGTTTGCTCTCACCCTCTTTGGTTTCTCTTCAGCCATCAGCAAAGCTTCTGTGTTGTCCCTGAACAGAAAAATATGAGCAGGTACTTCTGAGTGCTTCTCGATGATGATAAAACAGGCACATGAAAATATCATTTCCTGTGTACCTGGATGAGGCAATTTCCTGTAGGTTTATCTGTACAAATGCTGTCTTTCAAACTGTGATGTAGCAGGGCCCTCTAGTCCAGTTTAAAGAATAGTCATGGAATATGAGAAAATAATATGAATACAAGGAATTGTATCTGCCCTTGAGGTAGTCATAACTGAAAATAGGTTTGGTAAATATTGACCATCTACACTGAATAAATCCTGTGAATATAATATTTGTGAGGGATGTGAAGTGAGATATTTTACTTTTTAGCCAATTCTTCATATATGATTACCATTCCCTATATATTGTTAAATTCAAATGAAAACAACAGTCACACATCTGAAGGTAATATTTGGAACTGACTCTTATTAACAATCCATTTATTTACAAACTAAAAGATCTGAGATGGGGCACCTGGGTAGCTCAGTCGGTTAAACGTCTGACTTTGGCTCAGGTCATGATCTCACAGTCTGTGAGTTCAAGCCCCGCGTCAGGCTCTGTGTTGACAGATCAGAACCTGGACCTGGTTTCAGATTCTGTGTCTCCCTCTCTCTCAGCCCCTCTCCTGCTCGTGCTCTGTCTCTCTTGCTCTCAAAAATAAATAAAACATAAAAAAAATTTTTTAAAAGACCTGAGAAAATTTTGTTAACCATCTTAATTTGGAAAACTCTCATGTTATCCAGAGTTGATCTATATAAGACAGAGCAGGGGAGAGAAGTATTTACTGGCAAAATTTTTACAACCTTAATTTGGTATACGGATTCTTTTCAGGGCAGTGACACTCTTTGTAGAGACGAATGCCTTAAACAGCTTTGATAAAAGTTCAGACCTCCAGGATGTAGGTACCATCAGGGGTCAAGGCAACATAAGAAATAATAGCCAAACAGTTTTGTAACTGAGTGATACAGATTTTGGGGGGTTTGTTTTTGTTCTTCTTTTGTTTTGTTTGTTTTGTTTATACGTTGAGAGAGGGAATAAATGACAACGACGAAAAGAGCCATAGAAAAGAGAGCAAAGAGCTGTGAACTTGGGCACTGCTTAGAGAACAACAAGCAGAAGGCACATCCAAGCTGCACAGTTGAAGGACTTGAGAACCGAGTGACTAGCATTCATGTTGTTCTGTAACCCTGTGCCTTCCTCCGTCCTCTTCTACCAAATTACTATGTCTGTTCTATTTCCAAATGTCTGGGCAACAGTTTGGGGGGGGGGGAATCACAGATAGGATTTGTATGATAAATTTCATTTTTGATTCAGCGTGTTGCTCAAATAGAAACCAAACATCTAAACCTGAATTAATTTGACTAGGGCAGACGTTTAAAGCCAGAGGTATACGTATATTCTACCCATTATCAACTCACACTCTAGTAAGAATTCACAGAAATTTGGGGGGGAACTTTGGACTTTTAAAAGGCATACATTAGGGTGCCGTAGAATTCAAGGCAATCTTTTCTATATTTCAAAGATCAAAGAGTCATCAATTGAAATTTCATCACAGGAATACTCAGGATGGATAAAATGGGGTAAGTGGTGTTTATGCAGAAAAGAATAATAAACACAAATATTTAGTCAACGTGTTGCATGTGTTTATCTCATTGTCAGTCATTGACTAATGGCTAAAATAAACATATAATAAAGTTGATGTTAATATTCCGCTAATGGATCCTTTATAAGAGATTCCACAGCCCTCTACCTCCCTCTCTACTCTCAACATTAACATTCTCTTCCTGTAAAATGAAGAGCATTTCTTTTCCAGTGATGCTGACTTCTTAAAGGAAGACTTTCAACCTAAGTCTATGATAAATGAATAAGAAAACTGTGGTGTACGTATATACAATGAAATACTATTCAGCCTTAAAAAGGGAGATTTTGCCTTTTGTGATAACAGGGATGTGCCGGGAGGACATTATGCTAAGTGAGATAAGTCAGACACAGAAAGAAAATAATGCGTGTTCTCACTTATATGTAGAATAGAAAATGGAATACACAGAAGTAAAGAGTAAACTCTCTTATAAATGTAGCTGTGAAGTAGAAACTGTATAAACCATTTGCAAGGGTAGACTTGCAGTAGGGTTATAGCTGACTTAAAGATTATTTCTTAAAGGTAGAAAATAAGCTCAAAATAGGATTACGTCAAAATTCCTCTTAAAAAATCCCTTAATATGCCCATAATGTACTTTACACATGATTCATTATATTTACATATAATACACACCTATGCCTAAAAATGGATTTATCAATGTACAATATTTACCAAAACATGGAGTACATACGTGGAATGTATTCTATAGTATTTTAATTGCCCAAAAGAGAGAACAAGTAAAATTGAATTTGTGTAAGTTAAATGTTCAAAAAAACTGTAAATCGTTTTATGTGTATAAATATTATATATGTAGATCATATATTTGTATACTTTTTCCCCAAGAAACCCACTGAAGATATATTTTTCTAGTAAAGTATTCTGGAATGGATAAGTTAGAAAGAAAAGTCCAAGCTGTGATTCTCATGATCAATTACGGAAATGTGGGAAAGCGCATTGGGTTGAAAGTGAGGGGCTTTCAGACACAATCACATTTGGAAACTTGCATGAAAAAATGATTCCATGTTCTGTGACCTCAAAATTTAATCTTCTCCCAATTCAGACTTTTCTGAGCCAACACAATACAGTTCCTGCTATTCAGTTCCAAGTATTCTGTTTATAATGTGTTAGGTTAACCATTTTAAATTCTCCATCCTTGTTTCAAATGTCAGTGAACTAATTTGGCAGTAACGGACTTCTTTCACAGATGAATGCTATTTCCTGGCTCCATCTAAGTCAGAAATACAGGGCCATAACCATGACCCTTTGTGTGGCTCTTCTTCTGATTCATAGCAAAAAATAAAGGCAAAAAAATTAATATTCCCCAAATAGAGGAATTTTTGTTGTTTTAAAGAAACAAGTCTTAACTCATATCATCATTTAATCTTTGACCTTAAACATGCCTTCCCTATGAATACAACTTGGCATATAACACTGCTCACTAGGGGAGAAATATTATTGTAAGCTTATTTATTTATTTTGAGAGAGAGAGAGAGAATCCACACTGCCAGTGCAGAGCCCCAATGCAGGGCTCAATCTCCCAAACAGTGAGATCATGACCTGAGCCAAGATGAAGAATCGGATGCTAACTGACTGAACCACCCACGTGCCCCAAAGAAGAAATATTTTTAAGGATTCATAGTAGGTTTTAAAATGTAGACTAAAGTTAGGTGATGAGAGGAATAAGCCACTGTTTTGCTCGAAAGTGTTCATGCCATGAGCACAAACCAAGCACTGTGAGGGCAAACTGATCTTTCAAAATGCTTGGGTGTGAATGACATGGTCAAAGACACAGGATGGCAGCTGGAAGTAAGTGTGGAGTGTGGGGACAGTTTCTGAGCTTTGAGTTTTGTTTTTCATTTGATTTTTTTTAGACATGGAGGTTGAACTAGTAAAGAAGTGAGGTCAAGGTAAAGACTCTCAGACTCATTTCACAAACAGCTAGCTTTGAAAGGGCCCAAATTCTTTCAGGTTTCCATTCAGAATTAGACATATTCAGAGAGCCACACAATATTTCCTGATAACTTTCTGAGATTGTCTGTTGCATTTTGATAGTATCCGTGGTCTTGCAACTCCTTGTTATTGTGGGAGACAGCTTGCCTTGTGGAAAATGTTGAATTCTTAGTCCGTTTACCATCCCCTGGCCCAGAGAATCTCACCTCTGAGATTTTCTCAGAGTTTTGAACCTGGGTCCTGTTTGAGAGTAGTGTTTGTTTAATCAAGAGGGAATCCAGATGGGATTTCTAACACAACATTTAGTCCCTTCCCACAAGAAATTGTTCCAGCTGGCAAGAAAGAAATATTTTCCTAAACTAAGATTTCTTTCCCTTGTCTAGGAAGTATGATGCATGAGTCAAGATGGTGACTTTGTGGATGCCAAATGGGTCCATATTCAAAAGAATTCTCAAGATAAAGAGGCATTGTTTGGCTTTTGAGCTTAGATGATTCAAAAATGACAGCAAATCTTCTGTTTGTATTCCTTCAGTTCTCTAGAGGATTCAAAAAGGATAAACATTTATATTTATCATTCGTTCTGGGCTTATAGGGTCTTAGGAAGCTAGCCTTCCTACATGACATTCCTCAAGCCTGACACAAAACTAACCTGTCACCCCACCTACGCAACCACCTAAGACTGACATCTTGGACCTATATATCTAAATGTCAAAACCCAGAACAGAACACAAGCAAATTTGGTACATGTCACTTATTTGCTAATGTAACTTGGTAAATTACATTAAGAAATTTGGTTTAAAGAATGCATGGTATATGTTTTTCTTTCTTAAGGATCTAAGGGTAGGAAATGTGAAATAACTTTGAGAAACATGATGATCTTTAAGGAGTTTACCTTTGCCCACTCAGCTGGGAATATGTTCCCTAATGGGCAGAAGAAACGCACTGGATTTCCCCTGCTCAGTGAGAGAAAAGAAACAAATTCGCTACCCTCAGCTAAGAGGAGCATTCTCCCCAGAAGGTGCTACCTGTGATGTTTGAATTTAAAGAGAAAGGTCTGCCAAGTCAGTAGCCTGCACCACATATGCCCTCTGCCAAAAGGCACCATTGTCATTCGTGCAAGCACAATGCTCTTCTTTGGATTACTCTGTTTTGGATCCACATGTGTTTAATCCTCAGAGAAAGTCCACTTATCCTGCTCTCCTTCCTATCAAGGACCAAGTTGTCACTTAATTCTTGGTATTTTCTTTCTGAACTCTTGTAGCTAATTAAATCTGTTAATGGACAAGCAATATGTTTTCTATAGAACACTGTGGTTCTACATGTTTTAAATTCCTAAGTTCTGCAGTCTTTCTTTTGGTGTGTTTTTTAAGATAGACAATAGCAGCTTGAACTTCCATACTTCCATCTACTTGCTTCCTGGCCTCTCACGTGCTGGTATAATCCTTAGCACAGAGGAAATTCTCAATATAAAGTTATTAACATATTGATATGTGATTTGAGAAACAGGTTCAAATGTAGAAATGCAAATAAGGAAGTTAAGGGAATGAATAATTGTGGGTAGTGTCAGGCTCATGAGCAGTTTTACTAGGGCTCTGCTCCCCCAATATTGTCCTATTCATTAGCGTATTTCCATTAAAAAGTCATTTGGGAGGTGCCTGGGTGGCTCAGCCGGTTGAGTGGCAGACTTTGGCTCAGGTCATGATCTTGTGGTTTGTGAGTTCAAGTTCCAAGTTGGGCTCTCTGCTGTCAGCACAGAGCCCACTTTGAATCTTTTCTCCCCCTTGCTCTGCCCATTCCCCACTCACACTCACTCTCTCTTTCTCAAAAATAAACAGACATTTTCTTTAAAAAGTAATTTTGGAAATTGCTACAATTCTCTGTGTTTGTATAGTTGCTCCTTGAACAATGCAGGTGTTAGGGGCTCTGATCCTGCATACATAGCTTCCTTCTGTTGACTGGAAGCCTTACTGATAACCTAAACAGTCAATCGACACCTGTTTTGTATGTTACATGTATTAAATACTATATTCTCACAATAAAGTAAGCTAGATAAAAGAAAGAGTTACTAAGGAAATCATAAGAAAGAGAATATACACTTACAATAGTGTACTGTATTCACAGGAACAATTCATGTGTAAATGGACCCAAGCAGTTCAAACCTGTGCTGTTCAAGGATCAGCTGTCACACTCTAGCTAAAAACAGAAATGATTTTAATTAAGCCATTAGGAAAAATCAGTAACAATCTCAAAAGAGAAGGGGACCACTGACATATTATGTAAAATGATAAAATTAGTTAAGAAACCCAAACTCCTCCTTAAAGCAATTTTATCCTCCTCTCTCCTTCCCATGACTAACTTCCTGTGATGAATCATCTCTACCTTCTCTCCTGTTTCCTTTGAGCATATTTCTTCTTTGACTCTTTTCAGTACTGCTTTTGCTCCTATGCACAGTCCTTGCATAGACTAACTGTTCAGGGACAGCCGGAAAGTGAAATCTAATCTAAATCCATTACTGAAAATCCATCCCTGCTCTACTTGACCACTCTCTGGTAAATGTTACTGAATAATACTTTCTCAAACCTCCTCCTTCCTTAGGTCCAGCACACTATTATCCCATGTCCTTTTCATGCTTCTAAAATTATTAGTTCTTACTCTCTTTTGGGCATCCTTGTTCTTGAATTTAAGCTGAGGCAGAAACAATATCTTATTAATCATAACACACCCTACTATATCTAGTACGCTGTCTAGCAAAATGAGTCAATTTTCATTATTATTGTTTTAATGTTTATTTTTGAGAAAGCACCAGCAAGGGAGGGGCAGAAAGAGGGGAACAGAGGATCTGAAGCGGGCTCCATGCTGACATCAGTGAGCCTGATGTGGAGCTTGAACTCATGAACCGGGAGATCATGACCTGAGCTGAAGTGGGACACTCAACCATCTGAGCCACCCAGGTGGCCCGTGAATCGATTTTTAAAAAATGGATTAACTAGGGTGCCCAGGTGGCTCAGTTGGTTAACCCTCTGACTCTGTTCGGATCATGACCGCATGACTGTGGGACTAAGCTCCAAGCATGATTGTGGGATGGAGCTCCAAGATGGGCTCAGCGCTGGCCATGGAGACCACTTAAGATTCCGTCTCCCTCTCCCTCTGCCTCTCTGCCCCTCTTGCTCACCCTCTATTCTCTCGTGTATAAATAAAATAAAATAAAATAAAATAAAATAAAATAAAATAAAAAAATAGATTAACATTAGCGCTAAAAGGAAAATAACATTATTTAGCCCATTCTTGAGATATGGAGACTGAGATCAATGAAAATTCAGACTTGTCCATGGTCACAGAGTCAGTTAACAACAGAACTGGAGCAGGAATTGAGTTCTCTTTCCTGTAAATCCTGCATTCTGTTCTTTACACTATTTGCTAAATGCTTCTTTGCTATTAACAAGTAATAGAGTTAGAGTCACAGCTATTTTATTGAAAATCCCATGGAAGCCTGGGGACAGAAGGAGCCTAAAGGGGCCATACCACCTAAATCACTCCTTATTCATACAAATATACATACTAAAAATATACCACTAAAATCCCTAATTCATAATGTCATCATAAATAAAGTCTCTCAAACTATTCCTCCAAATGCTTTTTCCTTATTTTCCTTGAATATTCTTCAATATGAGCCTACATTTGCCAAACAGTGAAAGGGTTCCAATGAATCAGAAAATGATTTTGTCCCTAAGCCAGTGAGTCTTAAGTCTTAAAGATGTTAGAATTCTATAATCTTCTAATTCGAAGGGACTGGAGAGGTCATCTATTCTGAAATGTCCTAAAGCAATAATTCGCTCCCCATTGATCTGTAATAGAACATCGTTCTGAAGCCTTGCTACGTTTATTATCCTGTCAGAAGTAGGCAAACGATGATGATACCTGCTCTTTCCATGATCAAGGGTTCCTGACTTTCTAATAATTATTATAAATCTCTACATGCTGCATGGAATGTATTTTTTTTCTTAGAAATTTCATTATTTCATAGGAGTCGTGAATGGACTCGTTAGAGCAAAACGGTCTGAGCTCAAATCCCTCTGTTGTCACTTAATAACTATGTGATCTTATATTAACCAATACCTTTGAATCTTGGTTTCCTGGTTTCTGAAAAAAAAAAAAGATACTTAATCACAGACCTAAACGAAGGAGAGGTTATGATCATGCAACACGGGGATAAGTGTTCAGTAAGTAGTAGCTATTAAAATCATCATTATCTAGTAAAAAATGGAGAGTCCTCTCTCCTCTGTCATGTTCTATTGCTGATGATTTCTTGATGCAGATTTTGAGTCCCTAACTTCCTTTTGGTTCATTTCTTTTGTCTAGAGACCTTTTACTCTTTTCAAGATGAGTGAACACAGAGGAAAGGTTTTGTAAGCCCTTTATGTTCTCTACTCTGAGTCTCGCCAGCTTCCATGAGCCTACATCTCATCTCAGGCACAATGACAACGCATCTTTGGTACTCATACTTCGTACTGCCTGGGTCTTAAATCAAACGAATTCCCTCATGATCCTCTTTGAAAATTCCACACGGCAATTTCCATAAGCGCTCTGATTGTGTGAAGAAGCCTCAAATTTTTTATTTTAAATCTACTAGATGGCTCTCCTTACCCTGATGCTTCCTGCTGATAATCAGCTGACAAGCCTAGCCTCCTTAGGAAAAACTTAAGAGCACACGCCTATCAGCTCCATCACCCTGGACAGAAATGTTGCTTTTTTTAGAATGTTTCCCTAGGGCGTGGGATTTCAATTGAATGGCCTCACCTTCAATAAAACTTCCTATTTTTTCCTTCTTCCTAATTACAACCTATTACCTGATGTGTTTTTATTTTGCCATATATTTTAGTAAGAATTTATCAGTCAGTGCTTAGGCATTGTACATCTACTTTGCTTCCTGAATGTCCCATAGCTTTGTAAATTTCTTTGATCATTGCCCAGTTCTTTCAACTCAAAGTTCATCATTTCTTTCTACCAAAAGTCCTGTGATCCTAGTTTTATTCCTGGTATGAATGCTAGTTATGAACTAATTATCCTGGAGAAAGAAAGCTTGTAGCTAACCCAATGCAAAACGGCAAAGAGTTCTCTCTTTATACTTCGTGTGCATGGCCTTTCTTTCTTTCTTATCCCCTTCCCAGTGTATCCTAACCTGAGGAACACTTTTCTTCCTCCTCCCTGGGACCCAGCCTCACCCTTCCCTAGCCCATGTGTTTCTACTCTGCTGTGGTTACATTCTTGAGCACAATTTGGAAACAAAAGAAATTTTGTCCATGCCCCTTGGCTCAGCAATACCACACCTGGGAATTTACTTTAAAGAAGCAAGAAGAGTAAAATGTCAAATTCACAAAGAAATCCATAGTATTTACAATGATAAACTGTAACAATCAAAATACTATAGATTTACTAGGTTGAATAATATGTAAAGTCACAAGATTAAAGACTTTGCAGTGACTTGGAAAACTCTGGTATAATATTAAGAGAATTATAAAATTTAAAATATGGATGATAGGCAAGATAATTATGAAGTTCAATATCACATAACATTTAATTCTCATGAAGTAAGACAAGTAATATTTTTTCTTGTTTACTTGTAAGTAGAGTCATTTATTGCCCAATCATTAAAAGATTACCACTTTTAACTTTTTCCATTCACTAAGAATATTTGAAATTATTTTTTAAGCCATAATGGAATTTTAAAAAATTAGTTTCTACCATTTTCTAACCTCTTTAGGTTAAATTGAACATACATGCAATGGAAATTACTGTTAAATTTAGAATTTACAAAATATTGCATCTTAACTTGCTAGCAGAATCTAGAGAATCTTTCCTGAATGCATGTATTCACCACTGTCTTAATACTTTTTAATGCTTATGTTGCATAATTTCCCCAATGAAAATTGCACAAGTTATGTAATCATAAATGAACCTATCCTTATCCTTCTGTACTTTCTGATTGAGTCACAGGGAGCAAAAATAATTCTAGACCCCTTCTACTGTTGAGCTCCTAGTACCTACTAGACAGGTGTGGGAATTGGAGAAAGGATTATGGGTCCACTCTTAACAGCCTGGAAACAGACACATTATTATAGCGGAAATGTTTGCCATGAATCTGAACTGTCAGGGTATAAAGCTAAAAGTTTGAAACAACGGAGTGCTGAATACTTTGCTGCTTATTTCTTTGAATAATCTCGCTTCTTTGAAACCTGAGAACAAAGCCATACTTGGTAAAACCAGATCAAAGAGGAGGTCACGGTTTGATATGTTTCTGGAAAAAAATAAAGGGAAAATAAAGGAATCCCTGAATTAGGTAATCAATCATGAATATAAGAAAACAACAAGGAGAATAGGCTCAAGTAGAGGCTAACTTGGCTCTTGCAGAGAGTACAGCTGAAAAATCATAATTTTAATTCATTAGAGGAAAACATCGTACATTGGTTCGTCGCACAAACTCAAAATTTCATTACAGCCAAGAGAAAACTGAATTTCTCATTGTTCTTAGAGCTGCTGCCACTGAATTAGATTTATGATATTGAAGATTGGTTTTAACTTTTTTATTAATAAAAAGCTTACATCATAACCATGAACACTGAATCAACACATTATACATTTCACTAGATTTTTCTAAGCATTTCAAAAGCTTAAAAGATTGTGTGAAACCTGGAAGTACTAACTGAGTCAAGTTTTGGAGTTTGGCACTTCTTTCTCTGTCATCTGGCTTGTGCTGTTCTGTTAAGAAATTATCCATTGATTTGTTGTTATTCCTTTGAAGATAATCTATTCTTTGCCTTTGTCGAATCTTTTTGTTTCTCTCTTGCTCCCCTCTCTCCTTTTGTTTTTAAAAATATATTAGGGGTGCTGGGTGGCTCAGTCAGTTAAGCGTCTGACTCTTGGTTTTGGTTCAGGTCATGATCTCTCAGTTCATGAACCCACATGGGGCTCTGCATTGACAGTGAGGAGCCTGCTTGGGATTCTCTCTCTCCCTCCCTCTCTGTCCCTCCCTTGCTCGAATGCTCGTGCTCTGTCTGTCTTCTCTCTCCGTTTTTTTTTTTTCTCTCTGTCTCTCAAAAGTAAATAAATAGGGGTGCGTGGGTGGCTCAGTCAGTTAAGCCTCTGACTTCTGCTCAGGTCATGATCTCCCGGTTCATGAGTTTGAGCCCCATGTCTGGCTCTGTGCTGACAGCTCAGAGCCTAGAGTCTGTTTCAGATTTTGTGTCTCCCTCTTTCTGTGTCCCTCCTCTGCTCCTGCTCTGTCTCTCTGTCTTTCAGAAATCAATAAACATTTAAAAATAAATAAATCAACATTTTAAAAAAGAAATATAAAATATATTGAACTTTTCTATATTATGTTCTTGATCAGAAGAAACAATATTTGAAAGCTTATTCTTCAGTCTTTTATTTCTACAGATTCTCACTCATATTGCCTTGTGATTTGCCTTTGGTTTTTTTCTTTGAGATTTTATCTATTGGAATTTCATGTGTGAGAAAGTTAAGCTTGGAATGATTTAGGGTTCATTCTGAGGGCATTTGCATTTGCTTTTGGCTGACTTATTGGGACAGTAAGGGTGGATTATGTGTAAGCAGGGGAGGGGCAGAGAGAGAGAAGGAGAGAGAGAATCCCAAGCAGGCTCTGTGCTATCAGTGCAGAGCCCTACGTGGGGCTCGATCTCTAGAACCATGAGATCATAACCTGAGCCAAAATCAAGAGTCAGATGCTTAATAGACTGAGCCACCCAGGCCTCCCAGTGGGGACCACTTTGTATGTTTGGATCCCCCCTATGCTGTGGCTTCATGTGGCAAGCCTCCATGAGAGTTGACGTCACTTCCTATCACACCCAGGATTGAGAAACCACTTGTGTTCCTTCAGATTCCTTCTCTACAGTGGGTCTATTTCTTGTTCATCTTTACATAATAGATGTAGTATTCAGAGTTCAATCATTTATTTTTATTTTTCTGATTATCCTCATAGTTTCACAAGTTTTAGTGGTCTTTGGGCTTTATCTCCTGACCTTTCTGTCCCCAAAACCACCATATCCAAAGTTCATGTTAATCCAGGATCCCAAATGTCCTCAAGGCAAGAGCTTTCTTCCATTTAAGAGCTGTTCCACTCACCCCTCTGACTTGTCTAATTCACTTAAGTTTTGGTCTTTCAAGATTTCTGTCTCTTTTTTTCAGCTCCTCAATGTACTTGACACATCTTAAAAATTTTTAGCCTGTCATTTTAGTTTTCTTCTTTATTTCTTTCAGTGCAAAAGCTAATGAAATATGTAGAATAACTAAGCTGTTAGAAATAGAAATAGGACTTAAGTTTCTTGACTTAACTACAAACATTTATATGTCCAATAAACTTAGTCTCTTACAGGCCCTATCATGGTATCACCTAAGTCTGTACACCTTCTGAAAATTTATTTATTTAAAAAAAATTTTTTTTAACATTATTTATTTTTGAGAGACAGTGAGAGACAGAGCATGAGCAGGGGATGGGGCAGAGAGAGAGGGAGACACAGAATCCGAAGCAGTCTCCAGGCTCTGGAGTTCTTAGTGCAAACTTCTCATCCTTCCGTTTCTCCTTGACGCCAATTCCATACACATTCACTATCACTTTCTCTGTTAACCTGTGGTTTTCAAACCTGTTCCTATTCTGTACTTTTCCCCCTCAGCTGGACCTGTATTGAATCACGTAGACATTCTCTGATCAAGAAAGTCATGTTCCTGAATTCCTTCTTACTTTGTGGTACAGACCTCCATCTCTGGACCTGTTGTCCTGGCCCTGCTTCCACGCTCACCCCGGTGAAAATGACGGGGCAGCACACTGAGACTGTGAACATGCAATATCATGGTTTCCAACCGTAGGCTCAAACTGAATAACTTTCCAACCCCTTTCACATAGTCCTCAATGACAAGTCATAGCTACATAACCATCAGCAAGCCATTCACCTTACCTCTACTTTTATTTTCTCAGCAGGCACTTTTACCTCATATTTCATAGGAAAATGTCCTCAACTTCCGTCCCTTCCCACTGAAGATGTTTAATGCCACAATAATCGCTCACAGCAGGACATTCTTCCTGTTCATAGTTAAATCTATCTGTGCTGATGCTCACCTTGCTTTCCATTTCCTCAGAAGCATCCGTATGTTATTCCTTGGATTATTAACACATGTTCTCCCTGTTCTCTATCTGACTGTATTTATGTAAGCTTCTTCAAGACTGTTTCTCTTAAAAAACACTTCTTGTCTCCGCATTCGCCTCACACCGAACTATATTTTGTATCCTTTACCTCTCTCCACCCCAATGCAAAGCAATATTTTCTTCATTTCCTCATTTTTCCATTCACTCTTCTACCCTCTTCAAGCTGGCTATCTTCACAACCCCACACTGAGATGTCTTGTGGAATAAGTTCACAGATGACCAACTAATTTTAAAATCCAATGGATTCTTTTCAATGAAACCTCTTTGTGTTTGAAGATAGGCATTCCTTTCTCTTGATTTCATACCTTTCTCTCTCTTAAAACTTCCGTAGTTTATTACCTACTAACTACCCCTTAAATTTTGGTTTTCCTTAGAGTTTCATCTTGTACTCTTCTATTTTAGTTTTATATACTCTCTCTGGTTGATGTCATCGACTCCAGGATTCCCAAATGTAGTTCTTTGGTCTTTACCTTTCTGTAGAGATTCGGGTCCGTACATTTAATGTCCTACCTGACCTTTCCACTTGTATATCCTGCATTCGCTTCAAACCCAACAACGTACCCTAAGTACCCAGAAGAAAGATGAGTAATAGTTGCATTATTATGAATGAATCAAAATGGCAAATATTTGGGGTTCTAGGCCACTTACACTCTGGTGTCCTTGCCTTTTTAGAGTGAAATCATCCAGTGTGACTCATGCCTATGTACCACAGAGATAGCATCTAAGGCTATCGACTTCTCATTGTCTGGACTCTTAAAAGTGCTTTTAAATGAACTCAGATAAGAAACACTGCCATTAATTGGTGAGAGCTGTATGCTAGCCAGGCATAGACACTAAGCAGATCTCGCAGCAAAGAGACGGATGGTATCAGCCTTTTCATGCCATTATTACCAATAGTTCGCCCAAATCATGTCTAGATTCATTATCTCTCTCTGTTGCTATTTAATTGCAAGGATAGATTACTTGTTAAATAACACTTCATGAAGAAAAGTTTCACAGAATCCCATAAAAGTCTTTTAAATTAAAATTTGACTTTTATATTAGATTCACTTTAAAAACAAATATCCGTATTTGTTAAGTTTCTCAGGATAAGAGTGAAAACATACGGTATCTGTCTTTGTATGACTTATTTCACTTACAGAAGACCATGGGGGAAGGGAAGGAAAAAAAAAAGGTTAGAGAGGGAGGGAGCCAAGGCATTAGAGACTGTTAAAAGCTGAGAACAAACTGAGGGTTGATGAGGGTGGGAGGGAGGGGAGGGTGGGTGATGGGTATTGAGGAGGGCACCTGTTGGGATGAGCACTGGGTGTTGTATGGAAACCAATTTGACAATAAATTTCATATTAAAAAAATAAAAAAATTAAAAAAATAAATAAAAACAAAAATAAAAACAAATATCCATATTTGACTCTTGTTTACAAGGAAATTGCACAATGACTTTACAAACTGATTCCTAGATGAAATAAAGGTGCTTTCTGACACACAGTAAAACTGGTATCTTAAAATACTATTATTTTTGTAAAAATTCTTACATATCCAAGATTTTTCAAGAGAATAATGGAAACATATCACGGCAGCAGGACTTAAAATGGTGTGTTACTGATAACAAAAGAGAAGGACTGATTGAACAGAGTTCAAAAAGCCAACTATACACAAATTAAATACGTAATGGAGGTGGCACTTCAAATCAGTAGGTGGAGTATTTAATAAGTTACTTTTCAATCCCTACCTCATACTGTACAGGCAAATAATTGCCAAAAAGATTAAAAAATCGATGTAAAAATAAAACAAATAAGAAATCAATTCACATAAACTTAAAATAACAACTAAAAGAAAACACAAACCGGACACTGTTACCCATTTTGCTAAGAGTTTTCATTAACTGCAAGGGGCTTAGTACTGAAATCCCAAGTTTCAGAATGTCTGTCATGTTCGCCATCCCTTCCTAAAGGATGTGCACGTCCATTTTTCTTCTACATAACATGCCATATTGGAGCAATCCAATCCTGCCACCTTAGTCTCATAACTGATTTTCCATGAAATATTATATAATCCAAATCCCAATTATAAGCTAGACCAACAGCCTTTGAGGTGAAGCAACATGAGAGCTTTGCTCAACAGAATGACAATGATTGAATAATCCAGTTGGATATTGAGGGGTTTTTTGGCTGAAGACACAGAGAAAGGACAAACCCAGATACTGTGACAGTAGAAGTCATGACTAAGGAAACAAACAAACAAAAACCCATGTGTAAGTAGAAGTTATTGGCAAGCAGAAGTTTAAAGTAAACAGAAGCCAAGGATACAGAAAGATAGAAAATTTTTGCAATGTGTAAAATCAAGAGAAAATAATACTAGGAATAAAAAAGTGCTCCTAAGAGTCAACAAGAATATGTCAGGATATTTCATGGGAAAGTGGCTGAAGAACAATTCAAATAACACTGAGTTCACATTTTACACCTGTCAGACGCTATCAAGGACATTGGGAATTGACAACAGTCAGGCGCTTTTATGAGGAGCGAACTGGTGCAACCACTTTGAATAACAATCTGAAGACTTGAGTAAAATCAAGTATTCATACACTTTACATCCAAGGTTCAGACAGAGATATAACCCATGGGAGTGTTCGTAGGCACAATGCCCGCAGCATGAAGGAGTTAGTGGTAATCTATGTATCCAGGGGAATGGAGAAGTAAATATGATATATGAGTACAATGAAAACAATACAGCCAGAACTAATAAGCTAATACAAAAATAATAACATGAATAGATCTTAGAATCATAAGGCTAAGTAAAAAGTAAAATTAGAAAGATAATTAATTTACAAATTCAGAGTGCTATGTGTGAGACACTGTTTTAGGGTCTGGGGACAAATCAGTAAACAAAATAACCAAGTTACTCATAGACATTACATTCTAAAGATGAGATTTATAACAAATATACCTATCTCTTTCAGACCCCCATGACACAACACTATATATATATATATATATATATATACATATATATATAAATATAAATATATGTAAATATAAATATATGTATATATATAAAATAGAATATCTAATGAAATAAAAACACATGGAAGGTGGAATTTTTTCTCTCTCCTGCCTTAGCAACTGGGGAGGAGATCTTGTGTTGAAATGATAGAGCCAAGATCTCTTTCAGGAGTGAAGTTTACCAGTAGGCAAAGCTCTAAAGCAGTGCTTCCTCTAATACAAGGCCACATATTTTTTCCTTATCTATCACACACCATACTTCTGTAATATAAAATATTAATAAATATTATACTAAAGATGCGATTATTATTTACCATGTAACAGGTATGGACCAGGTGTTTTTCTAAAGATAATTTTTTAAAAATGTTTATTTATTTTGAGAGAGAGAGAGATTGAGAGTGCACAAACGGGGGAGGAGCAGAAGGAGAAGGAGAGAGGGAATCCCAAGCAGGCGCCATGCTGCCAGCGCAGAACCCGACACGGGGCTCAATCTCACAAAGTGTGAGATCACAACCTGAGCTGAAATCAAGAGTCAGACGCGCAACTGACCGAACCCCCCAGGTGCTCTTAAAGATAAACTAAAAAAAAAAAAAAATCCAAAATACACTCCCGTATTTTTTATTATTAGATTCAACAAATATAGGAGTGTCCTCTCAAATTTTTGTAAAATTTCTAAAACTGTACTGTTATATCATGTAATTAACTTGCAGTCAGTGTGTAAAAAGCAGTTCATGGACCAGCATGGGACCAAGTCCCTTTTCCAGCGACTTCTCCCTGCTAGTGATATGAGTCATTAGAGGGGATACTTTAACATTATCACATTCAGTGGAATGTTTTAATAAATTCATGGAAATCCAGGCCACCAAACTGATGGCTTCACCTTCTCTCATTATAAGATGAAAGATAGGCCCTATATTCTGTTATTATAAATTTCATCTGTTATTTGTTTGATGGATTTCAACGAAATAAAAAAGGGGCCCTGTACATTAATTTTCTTTTTTATGTTTGAAACCATCAGAGCAGGTAGGTGGGCAATTGTCAGAACTATTTGTATGTAGCTCTTTCAGTTCTGGTCCTCCATTCTGAGATTCAACTGTTTGTTCTGTTAAACTTACACAGGGAGGCTACAGAGGTGAGGACAGAATTGGATAGAATCCCAGCTCACATATTTATTAGCTGTGTAATCTTGGCAAGTTATTCTGAGCCTCCATTTTCTCTACCATGAAATCATGATAATAACACCTTCATGGTGATGGTGTAAGGATCAAACGATAAATGGTATAGAAGCACAGAACACCACACCAGCTACGAGGTCAAAAGATTGAACAAATACTAATTTTCCCAACCTCAATGGAATCTAAGATGACTTTCAAGATAGAGCTCACACTTAAAAGTTATTCAGATTTTTCCTTATGGAAAACAAAACTATTTAAAAAAATGCTCATTTATTTATTTTGAGAGAGAGAGAGAGACAGAGAGTACAAGTGGGAAAGAGGCAGTGAGAGAGAAAGAGCAAGAAATCCAAGCAGACTCCTCATTGTCAGTGCAGAGCCTGACGCGGGCTTGATCCCATGAACCATGAGATCATGACTTGAGCAGAAATCAAGAGTCAGAGGCTTAACCGACTGAGCCACCCAGGCACCCCAGAAAACAAAATTATTTTATGTTTGCTAAACAAAAATATTATCTCTTTTTTAAAAAGAAAGGAACTCTTTTTAAAAAAAATTTATTTTTGAGAGAGGAAGAGTATGCATGCACATGCATGCTTAGGGGAGGGGAGAGAGAGAGAAAGAGAGACAGAGAGAGCAAATCCCAAGCAGGCTCCACACTCAGTGTGGAGCCCAAAGTGGGGCTTGATCCCACCGCCTCAAGATCACAGCCTGAACTGATATCAAGAGTCAGATGCTTAACCAACTGAGCCACCCAGGTGGTGGCTCTTGAAAATACAATCCAGAATTTAGGTAGGAATGGATTATTTCTTTCAATATCACTAAGTTGTTTTTTATCTATTCCCCATTCATTTTTAGTAAATTAGGGCTGTGTATTATTGGAAAGAATTAACAGGATAAAAAATCAGAGTGTTCTGGAAGGAGATTAGAATGAATAAAAGTTTGAGGATCATCTCGTTAATAAGCCCCATTAGAATACAGGCGATGATGTGCAGACAGAAAATGAATTATGAGTCACAGTTGCTACAACTGTGTTTATCTAGCTAAGACTACATAAATAATTAGCTACAACTAGTTAACAATTAACTTTTAAAACAATTTTTAATTCAAAAGACAGAAGATTTTTATCTAAAGTATAATGTAGGCATTAACAAATAAAAACCCTAGTGGAGAAAAGGGTAACTGACAATTCATCAAAGACCAAATCCAACGTCTAATAAACTTGAAGAAATACTCGAACTAAAAGTCACAGAAATGCAATATTAGTAAGATATATTTTCTATTGGTTAGACAATTAAGAAAACTTTACAAGAACCTTATGGCTGACAGGGATCAGAGAAAGAGTATTCTAATACATTACTGTTACATGATATATAATGTCTTTTAAGACAGTAATATGCAATCATCTATTTAATTAAAAATACTTTGTCCCTTAGGGGCGCCTGGGTGGTTCAGTCGGTTGAGTGTCCGACTTCAGCTCAGGTCATGATCTCACAGCTCGTGAGTTCGAGCCCCACGTCGGGCTCTGTGCTGACAGCTCAGAGCCTGGAGCCTGTTTCAGATTCGTCTCCCTCTCTCTCTGTCCCAACCCACTCGTATTCTGTCTCTGTCTCTCTCAAAAATAAATAAACGTTAAAAAAAATTAAAAAAAATACTTTGTCCTTTGATCCAAAAGTCCACTTGGAAATCTATCCCACAGAAGTCAAAATACCAGCATAAAAATGTTCAGATGGTAAAACACATCAATAAGGGAATAAAACTGGGTAAATGATGGTATACCCATGCCATGAAGCATTATATACTCTTTATATTATGCACCCATTAAAAAGCATAAATCATGCCACTTAGATAGGTTGCCACTAGGAGTTGCTGAGTGTGTAATGATGCAGATAAGTGTGTAAAATATCATCCCACTTTTATTTATTTAATTTTTTTTGAGAGAGAGAGAAAGAGAAAGTGGGGGAGGAGGCAGAGGTATAGAGAGGAGAGAGAGAATCTCAAGCAGGCTCCAGGCTTAGCATGGAGCCCAAAGCAGGGCTCGATCTTCCAACCCTAAGATCATGATCTGACCTGAAATCAAGAGTCAGACGCTCAACTGACTGAGCCACTCAGATGCCCCATTCATCCCAATTTAAAAAAGAAAACATGGAGAAAGTATGAATTGATATGTACTAGGTTGTGAATATGACTTAGCTGTGTGAAGTTGGTGGGATAAGAAAAGAGACAAGGTGGAGGAAGCCAAGTAAAAAGGGAGAAAAGAAAAAGCTTATGGCCATTTCTCTGAATGTGTATAATTACAGTTATGTAAAGTCATAGCATGTGTAAATAATAAAAAAAAATTTAAATTCATTAGAAACAGTTCTTGAATCCAAAGTTATCTCCTTCCTGAATCTGGAAGTCCTACATGGTTAAGCTGGTCACAAGCACCCATTTAGTCTTTTCCAATATAAGATCTTGGAGAAGCACTTTGTGATAATAATGGTGGAAGGTAAATCTCTGTGTTCCTCAATTTTGAATTCAAGAAATATGTTTTTCAACTTCTTTCTCCATTACAATCATGTCATTAATTCATACTCTAAAAATGTCACTAACAACTCTGAGCCTAACAAGGAACCTAGAGGATGGGATGGAAGTGCATTCTGTTGTTAACTGGTCGAAGAAAGAGACTTTTGAAGCAAGGGCCCATGTTGCCTTTTCCTCTAAGAATTAAGCAGATTTATAAATGAAACATGAATAAGGCAGGAATAAATGTTCTGGATCAATGTGAAAATTCTGGGGAAAAAGGAAAGAAAGAAGGAAGAAAAATCCTGGAGCTAATATTCACTCTAGAAATAGGTCCAATATACAAGATGCAGTATTTTAGAGCAAAAATATGATGTATTTTCAGGACAATAAAACAGCTATGAAAAGAAATTGCAATTAATTTTGCAAAAGAGCAAGTAAGATTTCCATTGGAAGTGGTATGTAGAGGAATCAATTCCACCAAAGAGAAAGAAAATGGTAAACGGAAAAGCTAAGAACAAATAAGGAAAAAAATAATTGGTGAAAAGAACAAGACAGAAAAAATGGTGTAGAAGATAAAAAAAAAAGAAGATAAAAAAAAAAGAAGATAAAAAAAAAAAAAAAGGTGTAGAAGATAAAATGTAGAAAGCCAACATGCAAATTGTAGGAATTATCAGGGAAGAAAACAGAATATGAAAAAGATTTTATAGTCAGTATGCAAACTAAAAAATATTGTTGGCTATTCAAAGTGTTTCTGACATTGCAAGCAAAATCAATTGTAAGTCAGCACATATACATAATCTGGTGAAATGTTCACACTTGAAAGATTTTAAAAAAATTCTTCAAATCTTTATGCAAAGAAAATGTACTTTCAAGACCATTAAAATTAGGACGCTTTTGAACCTCATCACAGATATCAATGTTGGTTCATGGCCTGGTATCTGAAAGGAAACAGATCTTAACTAAAACACTCAGCCATGTGTCATTTGTATGTGAAAGCAGTAGGTAGGTATTCTTGAACTGCAAGATCTCAGACAACTACTCACCCAAGAATTCTTTTTCTAAAATACACAGATTGGTGTAATCCAGAACCCCAAACCTAAATAATATGTAAACTCTCCAATTATATTATGGATCGGGGGAAAAACCAATACCTTTGATGACCACTGGAACCATGTCCTCATTATAGAACAAAGTCACTGAAGTGCGTGGTTATTGCTTAATAAAATAAGGGTCCTACAAGGATAAGAGGTGCTGGTGATTAGTCTAAATAACAAACCAAAGCTTGTTTAAGAATAAAAACAGAGGCATCTGGGTGGCTCAGCTGGTTAAGCATCTGGCTCTTGATTTCGTCTCAGATCATGTTTCCAGGGCCATGGGATTGGGTCCTGAGTTGGGCTTCATGCTCAGCCTGAGATATTCTCTCTCTCTCTCTCTCTCTCTCTGCCTCTACCCACCTTCCTATCATATTCATGCACTCTCTCTCTCAAATTTAAAAAAAATTTTTTTAAAAATTTTTTTTTCAACGTTTTTTATTTATTTTTGGGACAGAGAGAGACAGAGCATGAACGGGGGAGGGTCAGAGAGAGAGGGAGACACAGAATTGGAAACAGGCTCCAGGCTCCGAGCCATCAGCCCAGAGCCTGACGTGGGGCTCGAACTCACAGACCGCGAGATCGTGACCTGGCTGAAGTCGGACGCTTAACCGACTGCACCACCCAGGCGCCCCTAAAAAAATTTTTAATTTTTAAAAATTTAAATGAAAGAATAAAATAATTGGTGTTTCAGATTCTGAGATTTAATTAATAAACTATGAGAAGACATATAGCTTTGAGATCACACCTTATCTTCTCTAGAAGAGAATTGAAAGTAACCTAAAAAATAAAATATAAATACGTAATTATAGCATTGAAAAAATATTAGGAATTGAATTAAGCATTATGAAAGCAAAAATGAGTGAAAACTGTACAATCAGTGCTTCAAAATTATTGAGGAAGTTTAAAAGAAGTACTTAAAAATATGATAGCTATTTTTAAAACTATAGAATTACGGAAAAATATTTATCATATGGTGTCATATGGTGAAAGAACAAACTGGCAAATTGTACGTGTATTATAGATGCACGTAGATAAATCAAAATGGGAATAAACAGAAAGAGGAATAGGCATATCCTAATGTGAAATTATGGGTAATTGCTTTACTTATCCATTCATTTCTTCATCAGCCTTAAAAGCATGTAAAGAATTGCTAACCCACTGCCTTACCATATCTTAACATTAGGCGAGAGGAATATATTTGATAAGTCTATACAACCCATATCGCAACTAAGGATATTTTTGCACTAGGGTAAATAGATCTTTCAAAGTTGGAGTGGATTCTAACTAAATATGCACTATGTGCAGGTGACAGAAGTAAAAACAAAAGGTCTGCATGACATTTGCAGATACTAAAAATGATACTTATATACAAACACGATTTTCCCACTGGAGATGAAGGCTTACTACTAAGAACACTGTTCTCAGAATTCCCTTCTGAACTCTAGGCAAGACTCTACGATTAGGCTGCATCTTCCAAAATCAGATAAATCATTGAATTTAAAGCGATCCACGACTGTAAATCATTGGTCCCCACAACGTTAGAGGTCATAGGGAAACTTAACACTCAGGAAAAAAGAGGGTATCTGTAATATTGAAGAAGGCTTTAAATTATAACGGTGTTTGCTCCTTCATTTTATTCATGATCTTAATTTTAAAAAATCAATCTTGGGGCGCCTGGGTGGCTCAGTCGGTTAAGCGGCCGACTTCGGCTCAGGTCATGATCTCGCGGTCTGTGAGTTCGAGCCCCGCGTCGGGCTCTGTGCTGACTGCTCAGAGCCTGGAGCCTGTTTCAGATTCTGTGTCTCCCTCTCTCTGACCCTCCCCCGTTCATGCTCTGTCTCTCTGTCTCAAAAATAAATAAACGTTAAAAAAACATTTAAAAAAAAAATCAATCTTGCCTCCCCTTCCCCGTCCCCATGCATCTCCGGTTCTAACCAGACTGTCCTACTCTCTGGTAACCCAAACGAAACCATCAAATCCAACATCCACACCTTTCTTACGCTGTCTTTTCCATCCCCCATTTCTGCAACCCTAATAATTCCGGTCATTCTACAAAGTCCACATTAAACCAGAGGGCCTGGTGGAGGGAGCCCAGGGATCATTCTCCTCTAACTGCTATAATCCTCAATGTACACTCATCAATGCAACACTGCTCTACTCTACTAGCTACCTTCTGTCGTTCCCACAGCTTTCTATGAATTCTCCCACGGCTAGGAATCATAACTTCCCCTTCTCTGTAGACCCAGAGCACTAAGAGCTATTCTGCTTTATCCTACTAATATTGAAGGGGTGATTTGCAGACACATTTTAACTTAGTGTTCAAGCATATATGAGAAACAAAAAGATAGATTTGGGGAATATTGTAATACAGGAAATTTATAAATAGAGGTTTTGAGGTTTTCACAACTTGAAGTCTCGTCCAATGTGAAAACTAGTTCCTTACACCCAAAAGTGAAAGAGAAACCAAGATTCACTAAAAAGTACTTTTCCTGCTAATCAATCTTAGTTTAAATTTTATTCTTCAATGTGCCTTGTACCACCAGTCAAAACTATGGAACGTACACATGGGCTTTTACTTGTTGAAAATACTTTGTTAGCTTTCTTCTATTTTTTTTTTATTTTTTATTTGTTGTTGTTGTTGACTTTCTTTTTAAAAAAATTACCTAAAAATAAGAAGTAGTCCTCATTCTACACTCTTCATGGAGTTGTTTGTACTTGTGTGTGCATTTAGTTGCCTTTATCCTCACCTGGGTTTCTCCTTTCTGATTTCAGTGGTATTAATCAAAACCATTGTGCCAGGCGGCTGTATATTCTCTTGGATAAGCAAAAAGGCTGCTGGACTTGTACAATTGTGTGCCTCTGATCACATACATCTTTAAATAAATGTGAGGGGCATGGCTTTGTAAAGAGCCTTTCAATTTTCTGACTTCAAGTCTCACTTCCAATCATTCAGGCAATTGGAATTCTCTTTCTGGTCATTTCAGAGACTATTATAAACTGTTACTATCTCCCTGCTTTTCAGGCTTAAAGCACTTGAAGTTTTCCCCTTTATCTTTGAAAGAAGGCAAACATCTCTATTATTATAACCTGCCTCCACACAGCATGATGGCGATGGCCATTATTTTCTTCAGGGAGTACTGCATTGTCATTTGATCTCCCCAAGATTTGGGATGTGATGTTTGTAATCTGAACTTCCAGGAGCCAACAAATACAATTAAATAATTCTGATGAAGCCAAGCCACAAAGATCTGGGCTATGACATTTGCTCCATCATTTAATTATATAGTGTAACAAATATTAATAGGATAAGTTGAGATCTTAATCATACAAACATGCAGATATGGAAAATATCTGCACATTCTCCTGAGCATCCCGTCTTCATTTTTGCCTGTGTCTTTGCTTTTGTCATTTCTCTACCATTAACCTAGAAATGTCTTCCTAAATCCTTTCTCTTATCCAAATTGCAGACTATTTATTTATTTTCTGAACCCAATAACCCACAAGAGAACACTTGAGAAAGGCTGTTCTTTCTTCTCTAGTTTCACACATGTGTCTTCTGTTTCCAAATAGTTAAGTTTCTGAAGGCTAGATCCCATGAAACAGAAGTCGACAACTCTCTCTCTATTATACATACAGAGAAACTGAGGTCTGGAAAACTTTAATTTATTCAGTCACGTATTCAGCAAATATTTGAGCTGTGCCTGGATCTGTGCTAAATGCTGGGTATACAACACACAGTGATACCTAGCAATGTTCCTGTTCTCAGGGACTTCAGTCTGGCTGAGGGATTCAGCCATGAATCAAACAGTTTCTTAAAATGTGAGATTTGTAATTGTGGTAAGCATCTTGAGGTGAAGTCTATGGTGACATAAAAGGATATAATAAGCGAGACAATCATTCCATAAGTTCCACCATCAGCTAAAACAAAGTATAAAATATAACCCGGATCTTCTGCTTCACAAAATAATCTACCACATGGTGCATGTTAGATAAATTCTTCCTAATGAGTTGGTTTGCTACTGTTCAGGTGATCTAGAATTGAAGATAGGAGTGTTATACAAATCTGAGGTCATTTTTCACTTTATCAATGACTTCATATGACTGATTTTCTGCCTTCTTGGAAAGAGTTTTGAGAAAAACAGAGATGTCATTGTTTATACTGAATATTGCCAGCATAGCCCAGACAGATCGATTAGACTTACAGTTTCTGTGTTCGGTGACTAGGTTCTCACCAATGGGACTGATAAGTCAGCCAAAACATGTTTCACCATCACCTAGGGCTTGAAACTCCAATTCGACATCACAGTTACATCTAGCGTGTAGACGGAATACCTCTATCTACAGTATGCTACCGTTATCTAGAGTATAGTGGAATACCTGTAGTGTTGAAAAGAGCCTTCTTAAGGCAGCACATTCCGTATTCAGTGAGTTCTTTAGAGTGGAAAACATGTTTGTTTGATACTGGTCTACAGTGCAGCTACCTCTTGAGAGTTAAAACTCACTATTAGCACCATATTCTAAAACCCCAAGGTATGTGACAGTAAGTGAATAAGTGAGGCACACCTCTGTATTCCTGGTGGAGACAGGATTTTTCAGGTTTCTGACTTTAATCTTGTGATTGTGTACTTGACAATGCCAATTCACGGGGGGGGGGGGAGGAGGGGGGAAACCATCAAAGCTTGTTGTGTGTATTAAAACCTTGATTGAAAAATACTTAGAAATAGCCACCAAACACCTGTAAGCGTATGCGCCTATACAAACAGTTCTTTTTGGTCTGGAAAATACTCAAGTGGAAAGCTACTGCTCTGTTTCAAAAGTAACAGCAATTTGAGACAATCATGGAATATGCTGGGCATCATCAGCTGCTTTGTTATCTGCTGCAGTACAATTTAATTAGCAAGCCTTAGCTGATTATCGGCCAGTGCCTGCTACCTTAACTGCTCTGTTCCAGTTTGAGGACTAAAATTTTATCTTATCATGTTAATATATTTGAGAGGATACCTAAACATTCTCAAGTGTTTTGTTTGTCATATTATACTTCCCCCATCAAGAAAATTATATTACAATGCTTGACGTCAGCTTAAAATGTTCTCTAATAAATTAAATATATATCTCTGGATGTAAGAATACTTTGATTTAATTTTAGATATGATCTCCTAACCTACAGTGTTGTTTATATGAGGAAAATATAAGAGAATATTTTGATCACTATAATCTCAAGAGTTTTTGTGTGTGTGTGTGCGTTTTTTGGGTTTTTTTTAGGTTTTTCTGTGGTGTTTGTGTGTACGTGTGGGGTTTCAGAATGAGTGGTTATATTTTAGAAATTAACCCCTTATCAGATATATTACTTGCAAGTGTTTTCTCCCATTCCATGGGCTGCCTTTTCATTCTATTGATTACTTCCTTTGCTGTGCAAGAGCTTGTTAGTTTGATATAGTCCCACTTGTCTGTTTTTCTTTGTTGTCTGTGCTTTTGGTGTCATATCCAAAAATTCATTGCTAATTCCATGTCAAGAATCTCTCCCCCTAAAAGTAGATTAATTCTGGCTTCAAATAAAGAAAAGAAGTCTAGGCTGAGAAGAGAACATATTAGCAAAAAGGCCATGGGAAAAATAATAAGAGGTTGTCCAGGCAGTAAAAAATAAGGAAGTCAAGAAGAAGCTAACAGGTGTCTTCCGAAGCAAAAAGGAACTAAGGTAGATAGTCACATCAACAAGGATTGGTCAATGTAGTAGCTTTTGTCTGAACTTCAGATGGTAGAAGCAATAAACAAGAGGGCTTAGAGCTTTTCAGTTTGGCTCTTGTTGGAGGCTAAGGAATCTTCAAGTTGATCTAATCTCACCACATATTGGTGGTAGGGAGGCAACTCTGGTCCCATTATGATTCCGTAGACACCTGGTCTCACTCTTGTGCAAGCTGTTCTTTTCTGCCATGGGCATACCAGAAGCTCTTAATAAACAGTAGTTGTCTTTGTTATTGTGGTGACTAAAATATCTATCCGTGATTTGTAGATATAATGGAGAGAATTCCTTATAATAATTCTTCCAAATGTAGATATTTCTTTATGAAAAAGGTTGGAAGTTATTCTTCCATTTTAAACTTAAGAACTCATTCTCTTAACAATAAACGTTTCATCCAAGGAAATATTAAGATAAGATAAATATACAGAATGTCAACATTTTACTGAAATAATGTGTTCCACTAAGGCACTTGCATTATATAACAGAAGACACAGTCTTTTAGATGGGAAATTAGAAACAAAATTCCACTGTTGATGAATTTAAGAATTTCAACCCCACAGAAGTTGATATAGAAGTCAAGTTTTAGAGAGGCAACTGGGTGGCTCAGTCGGTTAAGCGTTCGACTTCAGCTCAGGTCATGATCTCACCGTTTGTGAGTTCAAGCCCTGCTTCAGGCTCTGTGCTGATAGCTCAGAGCCTGGAGCCTGCTTCAGATTCTGTGTCTCCCTCTCTCTCTCTGCCCCTCACTCACTCATACTCTCTTTCTCTCAAAAATAAACATTAAAAAAAAAAGAAGTGTTAGATATGCTGAGGCTCACAGTTGTTACGACCAACGTCTACTTTAACTACTGTATGCTTGTGTGTGATCTCACTGCCACTCAAACACAAGGTAGGTGTAAAACCAAGCAATTTTTAAGATTCCTTCATGCTCTAAATTTCCATGATTAGGTAAATGAAATTCTGTTAAATGTAGTTTTTCCAAGGTTAAGTTTCATTCTTGTCCAGACTTCTAAAGCAAAAATTATCTTGTCCAACCTCCAAATTTCAAGGACTATAAAATGGCTTTTCTTAGTCAGAAAAGACATACCCAGAACTCTAGAATTTTGTGTCCTATCTCCTTCTAAATGCATATTTTGACTGTTACTTAATCAGTAGTTCCTATCTATTCCACCTAAAAAAGACGTTATAATAAAAAGAACACCCTAAACCCTGTACTTCTTATTTCTATTCTCTAATAATACAAACTCATCACATTTGGGACTCTATGTACTCCAGAAAATCCTGGTCTTCCATAAAAAAGTAAGAGAAACCCTATTTTTTGGTAAGTTATGACATGTCTTTTTATTAATTCATTTCACAAGGCAGAAAGATTAATACGATAATTGAGATCTGTTTTGAATTCAAAACAGTACAATTTATTCAACACGAGAAACAGTTTAGACAAGAAAAGACAAACGAACTTTGACATGAAAGAACCCCATACATATTAATAATGATAATGATGGTGGTTAACACTTGCTGGGTTGGGCACTTCTGTGTAACAGGCAGTGTTCTGGGCACTTGGCACATGTTGACTCACTGGATCCCTCAGTAGCCCGTGAGGTGGATATTAATCATGTCCTCATTATTGTAGTGGGGAAACTAAACAAAAAAAAAAAAAACAAAAACAAAAACAAAAACCAAACAAACCCAGAAACTTCAGTCACTTAACAGGTTTGTCCAGCTGATTATTAACACAGCTAATATACTGGAAGAAAAAACAGTAGTGAAAATTATTTACATCCGATCCTGAGCTGTGAATAATTTTTGAATTGCACAACGTACTCAAAATTATGGGTAATAATAATTCACTTCAGCAATTATGTTGTAAAATAAAATGCTTTTAAATTATACAAAATTAAAAATGTGAAGCAAATAACACATCATATGTGTATTAAAATGATGGAAGAGGTATAAATATATTTACAATAAATAATGTGTAGAGTCTATAGGATTAGTCTGGTGTAGGAGTACTAAACCTCTTTATAGACTCAGGGGAAAGTCTGTTTTTCGAGACTCATTTGATTCAGGGGGAAAAAATAGTGTTTAGAAACAGCCATTCAGAAATTGTCCTCTGCTCTTACTCGGTAATCAAGTTCTGACTTCAAGTTATAAAATTGATACTAACAGCCCCTCCCCCTGCTTTTTAAAAAAAAAATAGGAAAGTAAGCTCATGATCTGGACCTCTCTGAAAGCAGGATAGTATTCTGATTAAATGTATACAAAAATTGATAATGTTAAGTTTCATTGCTCTCTTTTTAAAAAAATATTTATTTTTGGGAGAGCACAAGTGGGGGAGGGGCAGAGAAAAAGGGACAGAGGATTGGAAGCTGGCTCTGCATTGATAGCAGTGAGCCTGATGTGGGGCTTGAGCTCACCAACCATGAAATCATGACCTTGAGTTAAAACCAAGAGTCAGACTCTCAACCTACTGAGCCACCCAGGTGCCCCAAGTTGTATTGTTCTCCTAGTCCCAAAGGATGAGAACTTGAAAGGGCATGGCTGCAATGAGAGGACAGCAGATGGCTACATAACGTCCTGAGGAGAAAGGAGGTCCAGAAAGCTGAGACAAAGGTGTAAAAAGGCTAGTGAGTCAGAGTAAGGGCGGGGGGTGGGAAGGGAGAAGAGGTCTGGAATGGAATCCTGGAACTCAACATTCACTGTCCAGGTTAGATGCGGTTGAGTATCTAAGGAGACTCAGGGAGAGAGGCCAGAAAGGGAGGAAAATGTTGGGACCACAAATAAGTAATTTGGTTGATGTACCAGGTGATATACCTTTTCCTCCTTTCCCACCTCCAACTTCTCCAAAGAGTAATGATGGTCAAGGAGCTGAACCCATTGAAATGTCAGGGAAAGAAATATGTGTTTTCTTCCCTCAAAGGGAAAGATTAAAGGCATGTACCATGCTGAATGCTCAGAGATTATTTTGAAGAAAATTTCAAGCTTAGAACAAAGATTAGGGTATGGTCAGCGACACACTTAGCTGGGCACAACATTTAAGAGAGTGCCACAAATCTCACTAATCAAGATAAATAATATTTTAATGCAGTGTTTTTTTAACCTTTTTTTAAAGTTTATTTATTTTGAGAGAAAGAGACAGCACGAGCAGGGGAGGGGCAGAGAAAGAGGGAGAGAGAATCTCAAGCAGGCTTCACACTGTCAATGAAGAGCCTGACGTGGGGCTCGAACCCACGAACTGTGAGATCATGACCTGAGCTGAAATCAAGAGTCGGACGCTTAACTGACTGAGCCATCCAGGCACCCCTAATGTAGTATTTTTAAAAAATTAAAATTAATGAAAAAATCTGATAAGATATTGAAATTTTAAATAAGTTCAGATTGTTTTACATACAGCATTATTGCTCAGTGGGAAGTGTCTCAACCTAGGGCCAGGGAGTCTGAGGGTTGACAATGGTGAAAGAAAAAAAAAAAATATCAGGCAACACAGAAATTTAGATAGTCAAATTTTATTAAATTGTAGAGCTATTATTTATTAACTTTTCCATTTGGTTCAAATATAAGGCTATTCTGTTAAATGTAGATAGGGACACATCTTTTTCCTTTTGCTTAGGGCTCCAATATGGCTTGGAAGCACTGCTCCGGCCTGAAGATATTTGTTGGATGTGGCAAAATTCAAAAGGGAAGGCCAGGAGACTGCATACTTAAAGATGCCAATGAGAAAGAGGGAACACTCCCTAAACTGCATTCAAACATTGACAGGGTGACCCGGGAGAGGAATTTAGAACTATGTAAAACAAATGCAACCCAGTGTCCCCATTTTGCAAGATGATTACATTGGCAATAGACAGTAACAAAAGAGCAAGAGATTTGAACGAACTTCAGAAGTGACCTTGGAGGAAGACACGTCATAGGAAAAGCTATTGATAAAAGTCAACGAAATAACATGCTCAGTAACATACCCAAAACCCAGACACTTGAGAGTTTAAGTGAGCTCAAAAAGAAGAGAATACAAAGGAATTAAATGTGGAAATTCTATACAAGTCCCACAGTGATGTTATCGCTCATATAGTAAATACAGAATAAAATTCAAAATAGAGAAATGGAACTGGGTCAGCCTTCCTAAAATGATCCGTAAGAAATTAATATTTTATCCTGAATCAGTATCACTGATATTGGACGGTACTCCATTATGAGAGAAAATATATCTATTAACTCGTTACCTTCAGGACTTGTAATCTCACATTTTCATCTGTTTGAGTCAAAAGTTTTGTAGATACTTTTTAAAGACTTAATATTTGTTTAAATTTTTTAATCCAAGTACAGTTGACACACGGTTACATTAGTTTCGCGTGTGCAATACAGTGATGCTATGTTCACAAGTGTAGCTACCATCTGTCACCATACAACACTATTACAATACCATTAACTACGTTCCCTATGCTGTACACCCCTTCCCCATAACTTATTCATCCCATAACTAGTATTTATAATGCTTTTTATCATTTAATCTCAAAGTATAGTCTTATATATGTTATTAGATGGGTAATACTTCAAACACATGTCTCTCCAGAGATCTCTGCAGCAGAGATTTTGATAGGGATCTTGACTATTAGTTGCGTGGGCAGGTTGGTGATGCTTTTGGTCCCCATTAGTGTCTTTCCATAGTTTGCTTTCAAATATGAAAAGTTGTTCCAGGGTCACAGCAGACTTAATTGATGATAATAAGAAATGTTCATAATTAGATGAAAGGCTCCTGACTTCATTGGGTGCAACCTTTGTTAATCAGCAGTTTCCTGTGTACAAATGGCTTGGAAATTGGAAATTATTCAGGAAATTGCTCAAAAATGACAGAATGCTTTCATATTTTAATGTCAAGTAGTTTAAATAATTGTACTGGAGACATACAAAACCCAGAGGTCAATTCTGAGTTGCACAATTGAGTTATATACTTCAGTGTCTAAAATCTATTCTACTAGAAGAGGTTGAGAATTTAATCATGTATCTAGGAAGACAGATTTAAAAATAATTTGATAGAAAAAACACCTGGTTACAAAAAAAAAATGAGATCTGTAAAAGGGAGTAGATACTGTGAAAGATATAGTCTTCACATCCTATATTAAAGGACTATTTCAAAGGCAAAAAGCCTATGACTGTGGAGTAGAAACAAGATTATTGGAAATTCTGGAAAAGTTTGAGTCTGCATTTCTAAATTTAGCATGGTAAACCTAGGTACATTCTTGACCATGACAACTGGAGTTACCTAGGCAGGATTTATCCAACTTCTAAGTGATCTGACACAAACTTGCCTTGAATTGCTCGATTGTAAGATGAAGATTTTTCTCTAAGTTTTAGGTAGGTCCCACTTACTCATTTTAATATAGGTTCATTTATTTCAAGAGAATTCTTTCCTACGAGTCATGACATACATTATAAATATGAAGTATTTGAAACAAGCAGAAGGAACTAGATTTTCTGGTTCAATGCTATAAATTATGAAAAAAAGTTTTCAAACAGAACATCCTTACCTTGTTTGCACTACCGATGTTCAGCTGACATATTAAATAGTGGACATTTGGATAGAATTGTACCTGGTGTTAGAAGATCAGTGGTAAGACATATAAACCTGACTTTGACTCCAGGCTTACGTCTGGTGCCTGTTACAATCTTCTTCTTGGGGCAGGAGAGAGTAGAATTCTTAGAGAAGGATAGAGAGGCTGTTTAATTACCCCAAAATGTGTTGGAGGCAGGAGTAAAAGTGAACAAGTGGGACTACATCCAACTAGAAAGCTTCTGCACAACAAAGGAAACCGCCAACAAAATGAAAAGGCAGTCTACCGAATGGGAGAAAATATTTACAAATCATGTATCTCGATAAGGGGCTAATATCTAAAACATATAAGAACTCATACAACTCAATAGTAAAAAAACAAAAATCCAATTAAAAAGTGGGCAGAGGACCAGAAAAAACATTTTCCAAAGAAGTCATATAGATGGCCACGGTACATGAAAAGATGTTCAACGCTACAAATCATCAGGAAAAGGTGAATCTAATCACAATGAGATATCACCTCACATCTGTTAGAATGGTTATTATCAAAAGACAAGAAATAACAGATGCTGGTGAAGATGTGGAGAAAAGGGAACCTTTGTACACTGTTGGTGAGAATGTAAATTGATGCATGGAAAACAACATGGCATTTTCTCAAAAACTAAGAATGGAAATACCATATGATCCAGCAATTCCACTTCTGGTATTTATCCAAAGAAAATGAAAACACTAATTCAAACAGATATAATCACCCACATGTTCACTGCAGCATTATTCACTGTAGCCAAGACACGGAGGTAGTGTAAGTGTCCACCAGTGGATGAATGGAAGAAGAAATTGTGGTACATATACTAGCTAATTCAATCATGGGAAAAAATGAAATCTTGCCATTTGTGACAACAGGGCTGGATCTTGAGGGCATTATGCTAAGTGAAATGAATCAGACAGAGAATGACAAACACAGTATGATCTCATATATATATATATATATATATACACATATATACACATATACATATACATATATACATATACGTATACGTATACACATATACATATACATATATAACCTAAAACCTAAAAAACAAAATAAAACATTAGCAACAAAAACACCAAACCAAGCTCATAGATACAGAGAACAGACTGGTGGTTGCCAGAAGCAGGGGGTGGGATGTGAACTGAAAAATGGAGTCAAAAGGTACAAATTTACACTTACCTAAGAAATAAGTCATGGGGATATAAGGTACACCATGGCGACTACAGTTAATGATACTGCATTGCATATTTGAGAGTTGCTAAGAGAGTAGATCTTAAAAATTTTCATCACAAGACAAAAAACTTTGTGACTATGTATGGTGACGTATGTTAACTGAACTTAATATGGTGATCCTTTTGCAATACAAATATCAAATCATTATGTTGCACACCTGAAACTAATATAATGTTATATCTCGATTATACCTCAATTTAAAAAAGTATTGGAATATAGTAGCTTAAACATACGGATGATCTTATAAATATCCACTTATCCAACAACTGGTAAAATGCTGAGGCCAATAGTGCTGACTGAGGCTGGTTTCCAGATTTATCTATTCTCATATTTTCAGAATTCCATTGAATATGCTTTCGTGTCTAAGGGTCTTGCTGGAATGCTTTCACCATGAATAACACAAATGTCTTTTAGGTGGCATGGGTTCTATGAAGAGAAATGGCTGATGGATCTGACCGTGCAAATTTGAGTAGAAACTGGAGAGGGCTAAGGAGAAGGAAAAATCTGTGGTCACCGAAGGAGAAATGGCCAATCTGAGAGGGAGAGAAGCAGGCACAAAAGGGCCAAAGGGGAGAGAGACTCAATGAGACAATGAAAGTCATACATTCAAAGATGACCCATTCCTGTCCTCCCTTCAGTGAGGAATATCAGTCTCACAAAAGGCCATGTGCTGATTTCTTATGGAAAAACGTGAAGAGACTAAGACCTATGTCTGGGCTGCTATTAACAAAACAAACCAGTATATATGAGTCAAGGAGTCTGGCACAGAAGAGAGGGTAAGCTTCTAGCTATTGTGGATAATACTTTGAAGTCCCAAAGGAGATCTGAAGATATTAGACTTAGAGAGACAAGGGGGCTCCAGCTCATTTCTGGGTTACAAAAGAAATTTCCTCCGTGTACCTAATCTTATGCATTTGTTAACAACAAGACAACAGACCCCAAATGGAGTTTCTTACTCTAAGCTCCACATCACCAAGCCAAGACAGATTTTCTGCTCTCCCAGAAATGGAACCTTACATCAGTCAATCAGGAATCCCGTGATCAGCACTGATTAGGTAGGTAATCCACTTAACTACCAATGTACCCCTGCCATCCTCTAACAGACAGTAACCTTACAATAACCAATTTTTACCTACTATGACTTCTGTCTTCCTGCTCCCTTCTGCCTATAGAAGTCTTTCATTTCCTGCAGTTCCCGGAGCTCCTTTCTATCTGCTAGATGGGATACTGCCTGACTTATGAATCATTGAATAAATAAAACCAATAAAATCTTAAAATTTTCTCAGTTGAATTTTCTTTTTTAACAGTTAAAAAAATAATAAATCACCTCTATTTGTAAGTTACAGAAGAAACATGGCGCTGCAGATTCATAAGTGAATCTTTCTTGCCCTGTTCTAGTAACTTCAGGAAGCATCATGAGTCAATACAGCTCTCAGTGTCTCTCTTCCCAGACTGATACACTTAAAAGCAACCTTTCGCCCTCAGTGAAGTTATATGTTGCATTATAAGTAAGTGCGATCTTGGCTATTAAAACACAGCTGGCGTGGATAATACAGGACCTAAAAGTAAAAGCAAAGTAAACATGTACCCGTGGAAATATGCGACCCTTATTTTGCTTTAGTTTGGTTTTGTTTTGCTTCAAAAGAATCGCCTGCAGGAACATTTTTATCATGTTATCCCAATGGCAGTTAAGATCTCAACAGGGAGAAATACCGTGTTTGGCAAATGAAAGAACTTCCCAGGGTAGAAGAATGAAAGTAGACTATTATAAGAACGCCTTACTTTTAGATATAGAAAATGTTTTTCCCTTCCAGTTGTTCTTTGACCAGAGGCAAGAGTACATCAAGGAAACTGGCCAGCCTACTCTCAGCCTTTCCTGCAAAACTCTTCACCCCTTCTGCTTTTATTTCAGACAGCTCCAATTCTTGCCTGAGGAATCCATCTGAGCCTTGGGTTTAGCCCTCTTATGTCAGTCTTGAAGTTTCTCTCTACGATTCACTATTATATTTTTGCTTTAATGCTTCTTTACCTCCAGATTATTCTGTGTAAAAAAAAAAAAAAAAAAAAAGACAAACGTTGCCATGGTATAAATTCTTCAGTGTTCTGTCTTTACAAGTCTATATTCCATCTGCCTTGACTTTTCTTAGCTTTCATCTGTTCATTCCCTTCTATCTATTAAGGAATATTTTAAAAGCTGAGAAAGGTGTTTCAACTCAGTGGTTGATTATTTGGTTTGTAAGTTTATACCACATATATTTTTTTTATTTGCCATGTCACTTTATCTCAAACATATTATATCTAACAAAGTTTTTCTTCATATGTTCTTTTTTTTTTTAAATGTTTATTTATTTTGAGGGAGAGACAGAGAGTGAGAGAGCATGAGTCGGGGGAGGGGCGCAGAAAGAGAGGGAGAGAGAATCCCAAACAGACTCTGCTCTGTCAGCACAGAGCCCAATGCGGGACTCCATCCCACAAACTGTGAGATCATGATCTAAGCCAAGATCAAGAGTCAGACACTTAGACTGAGCCACCCAGGTGCCCCTCTTCATATATTCTGACCCGCGGAGTTTCTTTCACATTTTATTACTTTAATTTTAGAAAATTCTAATTTTATGCTTTGTCAGAATATGTTTTTGAAATTAGAAATATCTTGCATAGCCTGGAAGGGAGACCAGAGTCAAAGAAGTGTTCATTGTTAAATACGATAGATGTTAATGAACTTGGGGAGGGTGGCCAACCATGATTCACAAATAGGCATTTTAGTCCTATATAATTCAAGTTGACCTGACAAATTCAGAAAGAGTGGAATGGATTTTTTTTCTCCTTTGGGCTGGGAAGGGGGAGTGGAAGGTAGAGAGAAATAAAGTTACTATCCATTTCCATATATGTTTTTTTCACTTTTGACATTTACACATTTTGTGCAGCAGAGGGCACTTATAATGAATGCAATCATCTAAATTCGGGCTGACATCAGGTACAACCAAAAGTATTTTTATACTAGTAGGTCCTAAACAAGCAAATTAAGACAGTAAGATCACAGTTATGCGCTATGAATGATAACCATGGCTCACAGAATTTTATTATAAAGTTCTACAAATGTGAACATGTGGGCAGTCCTGTAATCTCCGAAGAGTAATGACAGTGATGTCAGCAGAGGTAACAGACCGCAGTGTGGTCAGGGAGATAAAGGACATTTGCCATATTGAATATGGCACTCTCCAGGGTGAAATAAAAGTGACTAGGTGGAGAAGGAATCTATTTAATACCTTTAAGGATACGAAAGAAGCAGAAATTTGTTCTCATTTGTAGTGATTCTGCACGTATCTTAACGGTCAATTTTTTTGTAAAACAAAAAAGGAGATACCCATACAGGAAGAAATAAAACATAAATCCTTACCTTAACATAATGCACAAAAATTAACGTGAAATGGATGATGAGCTTAAATGTAAAATAAAAAAAATAAAAAATAAACTAAAAAAAAAAAATTCAAAAAAGAAACAGGAGAAAATCCTGGCAAACTTGGAGTAGCAAAAGTTTTCTTAGATAACACCACCCCCCTAAAGCCAGAATCATAACAGAAAATTAACCAAACATAACTTGGACTACATCAATGTTAAAATTTTTGCTCATGGAAGAACATGATTAGTAAAATAGCAAAATACAGACTGGGACAAAATGTATGAAATGCATATATCAGACACTGGGCTTGTGTTGGAACATGGGAAGACCACTTACAACTCAAAAACAAGAAAGCAAAAATTTTTTTACATGGGCCAAGTTTTGACTTCCAGAATGGCAAGGTAAGGACCTCTGAAAATCTGTTTCTCCATAAAAACAATGAGAACATTGGCCAAAAGTGTTAAAAATCAACACTTTCAGAACTTTGAAAATTCACCCAAGGCTTGCAAGAGTCTGCGGATTTATTCAAAAAGTGGCTGAATCTTAGTAAGAGTAGTGAACTTTGGGGCTTTTTAACTTGCTCTCATCCAGTTTCACACCTTCCCACCCCCCCCCCCCAAGTTCTGCAATAGCCCTGAAAACCTATTGGTGGGTTAACTGGATATGGATCTCTTTTCCAGGAGAAAATATATAACGAGTTTTTATAAAATACACTTTAAGACTGGAAAGGTGTGTCTGTGGGAGATAGGTAGGGGGAAGGTGGCTTTGCTTCCTTCTTGATTCATATGAATAAACAGTAAATCTCATACAAAACATATATATACTTGATAGTCTCCAGTGAGGTTTGTAGCAAAAGGTGGACTGAAGTTTTGTAAGTAAAACATGGGGTGGTATTATTAAACATTTCAAAACAAATACAATAGTCACAAGTCACAATTAAAATTAGCATATTTCTTTTTAAAAATTGCAGTAAAAATGAACAGCTTAGCAGCCACTAGAACAAACAGAACAGGTTTGAAGTTCTTTTCAGGGCCCGTCCCTGGAGAATCACCAATATTTGACTGTCTGGCAGTTCTTAAGAACCACCTACTTGTAGGGTTTGTTTTTATTTGGCCTGATTCAGAGCTCAGCCAGTGTGAACAGTTTTTCCCACTTTGCCCATTTTCCAAGACAATTGGTAGCAATTGCTTAATATTACAGCAGTCGGAGGTGGTCCCAAGAGTTGGGACAAAAAAAAAAAGGTGGCCAAATAACTTAAAAGGAAACATTGGAAAGAAGTGAATATTTATAGAGGGTTTTGAAAATCCTCAAAGATTTCTGGGAATTTATAAGTCACATGCATGTCAAGGCTATGCACAGACTCAGAGAAAAATTCATCTCCTTGAGGCTCTGCCCAAGCAGGAATTGGAGGCTGGGGTAGAGTAAGCTGCCTTAGGAATAAAGACATGCCCAGCACAAACACACAGAACCCCTTGGTAAATCCTGGGAGACTTACTGGTTCTAGCATTTAAAGAAATCTCTGTGTAATCATTAACTGACCACTAGGTTAACTCAACAGAGGTTTCAGTGACCACAAGTGGCAAAGAATACATACTTTACAGAATTCATTAGAAAAGTTATTAAACTGGGGCGCCTGGGTGGCACAGTCGGTTAAGCATCCGACTTTGGCTCAGGTCATGATCTCACAGTCTGTGGGTTTGAGTCCCGCGTTGAGCTCTGTGCTGACAGCTTGGAACCTGGAGCTGCTTCAGATTCTGTGTCTCCCTCTGTCTGCCCCTCCCCTGCTCATGCTGTATCTCTCTCTCTCTCTCTCGCTCTCTCTCTCAAAAAAAAAAAAAAAAGAAAAGAAAAGAAAAAAAAGAAAAAAAAAACTATTAACAAAATTAATTTAAAAAAAGAAAAGTTACTAACCAGACATCAAAAACAAACCTTGGGGGGGGCACCTGGGTGGCTCAGTTGGTTAAGCGTCCGACTTCGGCTGGGGTCACGATCTCACGGTTCGTGAGTTCGAGCCCCGCGTCGGGCTCTGGGCTGATGGCCCAGAGCCTGGAGCCTGCTTCCGATTCTGTGTCTCCCTCTCTCTCTGCCCCTCCCCCGTTCATGCTCTGTCTCTGTCTCAAAAATAAATAAACGTTAAAAAAAATTAAAAAAAAAACAAAAACAAACCTTGGGTAGGGAAGAAATCTGATTTTTAGAGTTGCCACATTATATTATTTTAAATAACCAGTTTTAACCAAAAAAAAAAAAAAAAAAAAGATAGAGAGAGACATGCAGAGAAACAGAAACATATCGCCCATATACAAAGAAGAAAAGCTGTCTTTAGAAACTGTCCCTAATGAAGACCAGACAATGGATTTACTAGGCAATGTCTTTAATTAGCTACTATAAATATGTCCGAAGATGTGAAGTAAACCATGTCTAAATAACTGAAGGAGGTATGAAATTACTGTCTCACCAAACAGAGAATATCAACAAAGAGACAGAAATGGTAAAAAAAAAAAAAAAAAAAAAAAAAAAAAAAAAAAGGGTAGAAATTTTGGAATTAAAAAGTATTTAAATAAGAAATTCACCAGAGGCTCTCAGCGGCAGATCTGAGCTGGCAGGAGAAATCAGCAAACTTCAATAGAGGCCAGTCGAAATTATTCAGTAGTGATATGAAGAAAAAAAGAGGAAAAATGAACGAAGCATCAGAGACCTGTGGAACATAAGCAAATAGAGCAACATGCACATAAGAATACCAGAGGAAAAGGAAGAAGGGGCAGAAAGCATATTTCAAGATAGAATGGCTCAAAGCTGTCCAGATACAATGAAAAAAGATTAATCTACACATGTAAAAAGCTGAACAAATTCCAAATAACTCAGAGATAAACATCTAAACATTTGTCATGTACAAGAGATCCTCAATAAGATTAACAGCTGATTGGGAAGCCTGGGTGGCTCAGTCAGTTAAGCATCTGACTCTTGATCTCGGCTCAGGGCATTGTCCCATAGTTTGTGGGTTCAAGCCCCACATCAGGCTTCACATTGTCAGTACTTGGGATTCTCTCTCGCTCTCTGTCCCTACCCCTCACTCTGTCAAAATAAATAAACTTAAAAAAAAAAAAAGATTAACAGCTGATTTTTCAGCAGAAGACAGGAAGGCCACAGGCAGTGAAATAACTTCGATACTGAAAGAGAAATTGGGCATACACAGACAAACAGAAATGGGTAATTTGTTAGCAGCAGACCTGCCTTACAAGAAATACTAATGGGAATCACTGAGGTAACATGAAAGGGCATGAGATAACAAATCAAATCCATATAAAGTAATAAAGGTAAAGGTAACCATATAGGAAAATATAAATGAAAGTAAGCATGTGTTTTTCTTTGTATCTCTTCTAATTTAAAAGACAGTGCACTGGGGCACCTAGGTGGCTCAGTCAGTTAAGCATCTGACTTCAGCTCAGGTCATGATCTTAAGGTTCTTGAGTTTGAGCCCCACATCAGGCCCTGAGCTGTCAGCACAGGAGCGTGCTTCTGATTCTGTGTCTCCCTTTCTCTCTCTCTGCCCTTCCCCCACTCACACTCTGTGTCTCTCTCTCTCTCAAAAATAAATAAACATTAAAAAAAAATTTTAGGGGCACCTGGGTGGCTCAGTCGGTTGAGCAACTGACTTCGGCTCAGGTCATGATCTCACGGTTTGTGAGTTCGAGCCCCGCATTGGGCTCTGTGCTGAGAGCTCAGAGCCTGGAGCCTGTTTCAGATTCTGTGTCTCCCTCTCTCTCTGCCCCTCCCCCGCTCATGCTCTGTCTCTCTCTCTCTGTCAAAAGTAAATAAACATTAAAAAAAAAAGGTTTAAAAAAATTTTTTTAAAAGACAGTGCACTGTTGATGGGAATGCAAACTGGTACAGCTGCTCTGGAAAACAGTGTGGAGGTTCCTCAAAAAATTAAAAATAGAACTACTGTACGACCCAGCAATAGCACTGCTAGGAATTTATCCAAAGGATACAGGAGTGCTGATTCATAGGGGCACAAGTACCCTAATGTTTATAGCATCACTTTCAACAATAACCAGATTATGGAAATGTCCATCAACTGATGATTAGATAAGGAATATGTGGTTTATATATGCAATGGAATACTACCTGGCAATGAGAAAAATGAAATCCTGCCATTTGCAGGAACGTGGATAGAACTGGAGGGTATTATGCTAAGTGAAATAAGTCAGTCAGACAAAGACAGATATATGTTTTCACTCATGTGGAACTTGAGAAACTTAACAGAAGACCATGAGGGAAGGGAAGGGAAAAATAATAGTTACAAACAGAGAGGGAGGGAGCCAAATCATAAGAGACTCTTAAATCCGGAGAAAAAACTGAGGGTTGATGGGGGGTGGGGGGTGGTTGGAGAGCGGAAAATGGGTGACGGGCATTGAGGAGGGCACTTGTTGGGATGAGCACTGGGTATGGTCTACAAGCAATGAATCACAGTAATCTACCCCCAATATATATATTATTATATTATACCCCCAATATATATTATTATATTATATTATATTATATTATATTATATTATGTTATATTATACATTAAAATATTATAAATAATATTACATTATTTAATATAATAAATTATATTAAAAATAAATAAATAAAAATAAAAGAGTGCATAAAGTGATCATAAAAGTATGTTGATATGCTTATAATGGATAAGGTGTAATTTGTACAACAATAATAGCATGAAGACAATGAAATTTATTTAGTATTAATCTGAGCCAGACTACTATATATTAAAATGTTCATTGTGATCTCCAGGGCAAACACTAAGAAAATAAACTTTAAAATATAATGAAAAGAATTATACAGAGAGTAAAATGATATACTAGAGAATATCTTATCTATTAAATACAAAAGATAAGATAATGAAGGAATAGAGGAAGAAAAAAGTTTTAGACACTGTGGTAGGCAGAATAATGTCCCCCTAAAGATGTCCATGTCCTAAGGCCCACGGTCTTTGAGTATGTTCTGTAACATAAGGTATGGAGAAATTATGATTCCAAGTGGAATTAAGGTTGGTAATCAGGTGACCTTTAAATAAGAAAATTATCCTATCCGGTGAGCCAAATATAATCACAAGGGTCCTTGAAAGTTGGAAGAAAGAAGTAGAAGAATCAGGAAAGTGTATATGACGACAGTAACAGAAGTCAGAGTGATTTGATGTGACAAGGACTCAGATGGTCATTGCTGGCTTTGAAGAGAGACTGAGGCCATGAGCCAAAAAACATGAAAAACCTAGACAAGATGGAAAAAGGCAAGGAATGGATTCTTCTCTGGAGCCCCCAGAACAAATGAAGGTCTGTCATCCCCTTGATTTTAGCCCAGTGACACCCCTTTCATGTTTCTGATCCACAAACCACAGGATAATAAATTTGCATTATTTTAAGCCACCAAAGTTTGTGGCCATTTGTTTTAACAGCAATAGGCTACTAATTAAGAGATATAGAAAATAGCCAGATAACAGACAAATTCTCATATCAGTAATTAAATTAAATGGAGCAAAGGCTCTTATCAAAAGGAAGAGATAGTATGAAGCAAAACTGGCAGAACTGAAATAAGAAATAGGTAACAAAACAAAATAGTTGGAAATTTCTATATCCTACTTTCAATAATGGGTAGAACATCTAGATAGAAGGTCGACCACAAAGTACAGACTTGAATGAGACTATAAGCCAACGAAACCTAACAGATGTTCATAGAAAATTCCACTCACCCATAGCAGAAAACACATTCTATAAAAGCACATGAAATATCTTCCAGGATAGATGATATGGCAGGCCAGTTAAAAAGTTTTAATAAATCTATAAAGATTGAAATCAAACAGCATGTATTTTCTGTTCATAAGGAAATGCAATCACAAAGAAATCAGTAACCGAGTGAAATCTAGGAAATTTAGAGACAAATGTAAATGAAGCAACAGGTTCCTGAATAAAAATGGGTCAAACTGAAATCACAAAAGAAATTTAGTAAATACTTTGAGTTGAATGAAAACACAAAAACAATATACCAAAACTTCTGGGATGTAGTAAGTGCAGTGCTAGAGGAAAATTTATAGAAGTAAATAGCTATGTCAAAAAGAAGAAAAATCTCAAATCGACAACCTAAACTTGCATCTAAAGAAATTAAAAACAGAGCCAGCTAAACCCAAAGTAAGCAGAGGAAGGAAATCATAAAGGTTAAAGCAGAGATAAATGAACAAGCTACCAATTGTCCCAATGTTATTCCAGCCACCAAACCTTTTTACTGTTACAGGAATACACCTGCTATGCCCTTGACTCAGGATATTTATACTTTCTGCTTCTTCTGTCCATAACATTCTTCCTACAGACATGTACATGACTTGTTTCCTCACCTCTTTCGGATCTTTACTCAACCGTCACCATCTAAGTGACCTTGCATTCCTATTTAAAATGGCAGTCCACTTCTCTGCCATTTCTTTCCCCCTCCGGCTTTTTCTTCATGTTGCTACCTCCATCTAATACACCATGTATTTCCTTGTTTATTCTATTCGTTACTGACTTTTCCAAATAGAATGTAAAGTTTATAAAAGCTAGGTGTTATATCCCCAGCACCTCAAACAGTGCAATGTTTCGATGAATTGTTGATGATCGAACAAATGCACATATACAGTACAATTGGGTTTACAGTATACATGTATGTTCTCATAAATTAACTAGAGCTATGTGTGCCTGTATGCATCAATGACTCCAACATAATGTTGAGTAAGAGAATAGTTTCCAAAAATACACACAGTATAAAACATTTATATACAGTTAAAAACAGGGAAATAATACCATATATTGGTAATGATACATATTTAAATATTAAATGCAAAGGAATGAAAAACAAATTCAGGACAGTGGTTATATTTGGTGACAGAGTGATGTACTGTTACCCAGAAATATTAATAAATATTATATATATAATATATATTATATTATTAGCACTGACTTCAGAAATATAAATAAAAGATTTTATTTTCTAAGTTTGTTGAATTGTGGGTATAAATTCCATTGATTGCACATTTTTTTGCATGTCTTAGATGTTGAGTAACTTTTTTTTAATTTAAATTGTTCTAAGGAAGAATTAATCACATAGTTTTTTTGCCCTAGCATGGTTTTCAGGCTGTATCTCCTTAGTACAGTTAAGCAGTGATTTTAAGCAAGTATCCTTTCTAGTGATAAAGTTTCTATCCTTTCTAGTGATATAATTAAAAATTATACTGTTATCTCCCATTAGTCATTTATTAAATAGACCTTTTATAATTGTACGGGATAACCTGAAGGGATTCCCCATATTTGATGAGGGCATAATCATAAGTATGTAATTAGTCAAGAAATTATTTAAGTTTCATGGAAGTTTTAAGCTCACAAACTGGGCACCAAAATATCCTTCTTATAGTCATTTCCATGTGATGACACCCATCTGAAAGAGTTAAGATTTAATTCACTTCTGTTAAAAAAAATTTAGTGCCCAGGTGTGTGCAGGTGTATCAGAGAGATTAAAGAAGGTCTTTAAAGTAGAGCTGACCTTCAGGTAAATTCTCAGGGAAGGAGTTTATGTTCAGTGCTTCGTCTCTTTCTTCTCTGTGCGACTTCCTTCCCACCCGGCAAATTCTCTTCCAAACTCTCAGCTGACCCTACACTTCAGAATCTACAAGAATTTCCTTTACTCTTTCAGAATTCAAGAGACAAGAATAGGACTCCTCCAAAGGAAAACAGAAAAGAAGAATCGAAAAGTAAACCTGAAGCGAAGTGTGAGCCTGACCTTTTTCATATTTCAGCAAGAGCATCACACTTCACTCCTCTGCACATAGTGAATTCTATGCTTCTGGCACACGCCATAACATTTGGGCTTCCCTTTCATTCCAGGTGTTTGAATGCCTCATCCTTAATGCTTCAGTTCTATCGCTGTCAGAGTCGAAGTGCATGGACATGAAAAAAAAATGGTCAGAATTATTCCTGATCTGAGAAACCAAGGACAAGGCAGAGAATTCTCATCAAAGGCAGTTCTGGGATTCAGAGGAGTACACGATGAAGCCAAGATAGACTGGGAACGTGGTGGGACTGAGTAACACAGGCACTAGAGTTCTCTCTGTGTTGGAGAAAGAGTGAAATCAAATCAGGAACAGACAGGGAAGACCCAGAAAATGACTCAGAGTAGTTCTACAGGTTACCTGTATTGGATGGCAATTGACTGATAACGTGCACTGTTCTAAGGTCCCGGACCTTAACAGACAGAAACTTTATTTGTATTTTAGAGTGAATTGCGGTCAGTGTATTTATTACCTGCCCAGGAACAATTATACCCTTACACCCAAGTTTTGGGCATTATGACTTAAACGTGATTTTTATACAACCCTGTATCGCAAATGACTATCAAAACTCTGTAAGTTACTACAGTTTTTATTATTATTAACAGTTATTATTTATTATTATTATTAACAGTTATTATTATTACAATTATTATTATTGTACAGTTATTATTATTATTATTAACAATAGCGATAAAAAAAACTTGAGGAGGTTAAGTGAACTGACCAAGGTCACACTCTACACAGTGCCTGCCCAAGCCTCCTGACTCCAAGTTCCTTTTATGTGTCAAATCAGCCTGCAAAACTTTGTTTCCCACTCAGTGTATTTCAGGCGTCGTTTGGTAGGTTGGGGGGAGAGTCATTTTGTAGGTACAGAGGGTCTCCCTTGGTGGTCCGAAATCAAAACAATTAGTGGATGGTTTAATTTGTTTGTTCACTTGTTCATTCCTCTATTCACAGCTGGAGTCAAGTCATATCCAAGAAAGTTTGTTCCAGAGTCCCGACATGCTAAGCACCGAGTCAAAGAAAGGAGCCAAGCAGGTGACTGGCAGGAACAGCAACAACGAAAGAAAAAAACCAGGAGGATGGAATCTCAAAAGCCGAGAGTGGGTTTCAAAACACAGAAGAAGAGAAGGGTGTCAATGACGCTGCGAGTCAAATAAAATTATAACAAAACTGCGCTCGCTGGATTTGGCAACACGGAAGCAATTCTTGGTCTTAGAGAAAAGCTTCTGTAAATGTTTCCGGTCAGGAGCCAAACTACAGTGGATTAAGGAGTGCGTGGCTGTGATGGAGAAGGCACTATAGACACAGGCTACTGTCTCCAGGGGCTTGACTGTCAACAGGAAAGGTCGATAATGGCAGTTCGGGCGCTCCACGCTGCCCAGACCAGAGCCAGGTCGGCTTTGGTGACCTCTTCATGTCTGGGTATGGAAAAAAGCTGTTGTACTTTTTTTTAATAAATACATACAAAAAAAAGTTTTCTCAAATTCAAAACTTGCTTTTAGCTGACTTCTAAATTTATTTATTGTAAATAAACTATTTAGAAAGCAAGAGTTATTTCTAAACCTTTATATTATAAAGGATTTTGTCATTTAAGAGCAAAGTTTTCTAGATACAGTTTTATTAAAACGTGACCATTTTCTCTCTTTGCTTCATTCTCAAATGTCAGTTGATTTTAAATGGTCCTAAAGAAAGAGCAGATGGTTTTTTTTCCTATGAACCTTTATTTTTCTACATCATGAAGGAGCAGACAACAGGAACACAGCACAATGTGAGGACATATAGCATTTTATGAGATGAATTCCAAAGCAGCACAAAATACAATTATCAGTGAGTAATGAAATAGAAAGAGAGAACTATGGATCTGTAGTTGCTGGTCAGAGACTCCGAAATCTAATCATCACAACTTAAGTGAAACAAATAAATCTTAATGAGTCATCTAGCATCCCCTTGAGATTTCGTTACATAAATATTTAAAAGCAGGTAACTTCAGCATCTGTATACCAGTTTTGGGTTTTTTTTTTTTCCAGGCTGAAGTGTTGGAGAATCTAATACCTGTTATCTTCCTGCCTAAAAGTATTGGAAGATGATAACATAAGCTCATAATACAACCTCATTTCTTGTACATTTTCCATGATGGTTCACTGGCCTGTTGAGGAGCAGATAACATCCTTTGAAGGTCAACTCTTAAAGGACAGAGATGGTTTCTTTACATGAATGTCCAGTACATGCAAATCCCAGAAAGGTACACAGTAAGTACATTAACATGAAAACTTTATAAGCTAGTCCTTATTTTCCATGTGGACTACGTTGTTAAAACACTGTGATTTTCTGAGGGGTGTGGGTGACTCAGTCGGTTAAGCATTGGATCATGATCTCACGGGTTGGTGAGTTAGAGTTCCACATCATGCTCTGCACTGTCAGTGCAGGATTCTCTCTCTCTCTCTCTCTGCCCCTCCTCCCCCTCAGAACAAGTAAACTTTACAAAATTTTTTAAAAATGTGTGATTTTCTGAGATTATTTTGCAGCCCATTTTATTTTACTCGTAATATACTAAATCTACATGCAGCTGAATCTAATTATGAGTAAATAGGTTAAATTATTTCCTTGTAATGTACAGTGAAATTCTGAGCTAACTCCGTTTTGAAAATAATTCTCATACCTTTTACTTGCAGATGTTAGATCATTTGGTGGAAAACACATGATTAGGTTGGAAGACAGAAGTGCCGACACGACATGCTGATGACAATGGGGGTTAGTGATCCACTGGAAATGGGAAGAAGGTGCTGCTTAGATCCTGCCAAGAAAGGAACAAGTGAGAAGGAGAGAGTAACAGGAATTGATAAAGCACAGAACTTGAATAGGATCAACAACTTAGGGGAAAGGATGAGCCTTGCAAAGACGGGTATCTGCTTCTCTGAGAGAAGGAAGAGGGGAGGTGTTCCTAGACAGGAGTTTTGAGAAGGACGGGAAAGACCTGAGGCAGTTTTCTGTGAATAACCTTGAATTTCTTAACATCTCTGTAGGTGACTGACAAGAAGTGAGAGGCATAGTGGTGGAATTGAGGGGTTTGGAAACAAACAAACAAAGGCAAGTTTAGAGAAGTTGCTATAGGTGATACAACAGACTCCCAGAGAAACCTTTTCCAGCAGTAGAAAGGGTCCAGCTAAGCCTGCAAAGCATGACTCAAACCATTCAGGACAGTGTTGCAATTTGAACCCTTAGCTCTTATACCTGGACCCAAATATAGAAACAGAAAGCCGAACTCGGGATTAGGGGTTACCACGTTGCTTGTAGTAAAATGGACACAGGTGTGAACCTTCAGGGGCATTCAGTTTATGTGAACAACCACTGCAGGTACTCAGTGCACGTGTGTGGAATGAGTGAAGGAGAAATTGAGTGAATAAATATATGTATTATATATGTTGTGTTCTCTCTCTCAGAGTTCATTATCAAGATGACCACAATAGCCTATTGTTTTGGCTTTTTGTTGAGAACGGTGCATAGAAAGATATGCCAACATTTTGCAGAATTGGTGGCCATCTGGAGAAAAATAGTCACTATTTCTTTGGGGTTTTTGTAAGTTTATTTATTTATTTGAGGGGGGAGGGAGGGGCAGAGAGAGGAGGAGAGAGAGAATCCCAAGTAGGCTCTGTCAGTGCTGGGCCCGTTGTGGGGCTTGAACTCATGAACCATGAGAACATGACCTGGCCAAAACCAAGAGTCCGACGTTTAACCAACTGAGACACCCAGGTGACCCCCTCCTTTTTTTTAATAGTCACTCTTTTTTTTTAATGTTTATTTTTCTCCTTGAAGATTTTGATGGCTTCCTGTCTTACATCTAGGTCTTTCATCCATTTTGAGTTTATTTTTGTGTCTGGTTTAAGAAAGTGGTCCAGGTTCATTCTTCTGCGTGTCGCTGTCCAGTTTTCCCAGCACCACTTGCTGAAGAGACTTTATTCCATTGGATAGTCTTTCCTGCTTTGTCAAAGTTGGCCATACGTTTGTGGGTCCATTTCTGGGTTCTCTATTCTGTTCCATTGATCTGAGTGTCTGTTTCGTGCCATAATGTTGTTGTTGTTGTTGTTGTTGTTGTTGTTTTGAGACAGAGAGAGACAGAGACAGACCACGAGCAGGGGAGGGCCAGAGAGAGAAGGAGACACAGAATCCGAAGCAGGATCCAGGCTCTGAGCTGTCAGCACAAAACCCAACCTGGGGTTCGAATTCACAGACCACAAGATCATGACTTGAGCCAAAGTCAGACGCTTAACCGACTGAGCCACCCAGGCACTTCTAATAGTCACTATATCTTAATGGGAGAGTTCTAAATATGTATGGTTGTAATTTTTGGAAATTACTAAAAGCTTTATTGTAATTAGAACTTCTCCCCTTCTAGGGGCTCCTGGGTGGCTTAGTCGGTTAACTTCAGCTCAGGTCACGATCTCATGGTCCGTGGGTTCAAGCCCCACATCGGGCTCTGTGCTGACAGCTCAGAGCCTGGGGCCTGCTTCAGATTCTGTGTCTCCCTTTCTCTCTGCACCACCCCTCTGTCTCCCTCTCAAAAATAAACAAACATTAAAAAAAATTTTTGTTGAAAGAACTTCTCCCCTTCTGGCCTCAATTTTCTTATCTAAAAGACAGCTAACAATCTTGATAATTTGTGCTATTTCCAGGTACTATTCTAAGCATCTCACTTATAGTATTTCATGTAATTTTTATAATAACCCCAGAAGGTAGTTATTACATTCACCTCTATTTTATAGGTGAGTAAACTAAGGAATAGCACAGTTAAGAAGCTCAAATTCACTTGTCAAAAAAATAAAGAAGCCAGGTTTCAAACCCAAATCACCTGACTTTCAAGCATACATACCTAAGAACTATGGTAAATATATACTTACATACTTCAAATAGTTAATTGGAATTCTGAAATTTAAAAGGTCATTGGAATATAAAATGACACATAGTCATCAAGAAGAATTTCTAAGAAAATCTTCAATATCTACCAAATTCAGAAAAAAAAAACCCTAACTTCTCAAGAGGATAAAAGGAAAAGGGAAACTTTAATGGGATTAGAGACAACTGGAGTCATGGTTCCTTGTGAGGAATCTTTCTTGCTTTTCAAATCCGGAAAGCACAGAGCACAGGGATATGAGAGGATGTGCCAGGGTATTCTCAAATTCACAACGTAAACTTCACACAAGATTTTGCAACCTGATTCCCCCTCCTTAGACAGTGTTATGATGATATATAAAAATTATCTCTTTGATGGGAACATAAAACTAGTATATCTTTGTGGCTCCTGAGTGGTTCGGTAGGTTAAACGTCCAACTTCAGCTCAGGTCTTGATCTCACGGTTCGTGAGTTCAAGCCCCGCGTCGGGCTCTGTGCTGACAGCTCAGAGCCTGGAGCCTGCTTCGGATTCTGTGTCTCCTTCTCTCTCTGCCCCTCCCCCGTTTGTTCTCTCTCTCTTTCTCTCTGTCTCGCACAAATAAATAAAACATTAAAAATATTTTTTAAAAAAACCCAGTATATCTTTAAATTACAAATTTGGATTAACAAAAATTTTTCTCACCCTTTCCATGAGCTTATGCTCTGTCCCCAGCCTTCCAAGGATGAGTAGTATCTTTTCTCTACCACTAAAAGTATCCTATTGAAAAAATGGAAAAGCACTGTTCAAGGCCAATAAGCATGTGCAGCAAATTTATCTCGGAATTAAGGATAAAATAATTCTATCTTTAGGGAAACATTTTAGAAGTCGCAATGAATTTTAAAACATGGAAGCTATAGTTTCTCCATCTCTGCTTCTTGGTAGACAGAATCATCCGTGAGCTGGACGGGCTTCAGTGCGCTTTAGAGGGAAGGGAGGGCACAGTCCTGATCATTGTAATAATTAATTTGCCGTCGCTACTCTGAACTGAGAATACAAGTGCAGAAAGACTGAGATGTAATTGCTGACAAATACGCTGTGTGTATTGAAAACCAGAAAATTTGCAGCTGCCGCCCAGACTTCCCCATTGTGCAGATTGACAATGAGCCACAAAAGGAACATGAGGTAAATGTAGGGTGTATTCTGCAAGCCATTTTGATGAAATATCTGGGGGACAATTTAATATGAAATATCAGCTGGTAGAAGAGGGCAGCTGCCTATTTTGAGGGATGACTCAAGCTAGAAACTTTAGCTCCTGTTTTATAATGAGAGCTGCCAATATATAAAGGTGGGGAGGGGTGGGGACCGCGCTGGGTTTGCGTGTGTTATGGGTATGCGTGCAAACTTCCAAAGATCTGAAACAACAGTTTTTCTGAATTTTATCAAAAGTCAAATCTATTTGGAAATCCAGTATGCAGAAACTTCCTTGGGTGACTTATCTTTATTCCTAAACCTTTCTGTATACGTTGCTTGGACTCTCAGAGACAGAAATCTCAGTTTTTCTTCTGCACACAGCTACAGTCCTCTGGTTCCAGCCTCACATGAACCTCAGGTGTAGAGTGACCAGATGTATCCAATTCCTGCACTTTCTGAGGTTTTTGCAGCACAAGTGAACTGGCTTCTGGGCTCTAGCCCCCGCCAGCTTAGCTTGGAGCTTTCTGTGGCTTGCGGAGTTGATGACCACGTGTCCATCTACTTCCCAGCTTCTAGAATTTTGTTTCTGTCACCTTCTCTTCTGGTCTTTTTGTTCCTATGGGCAAAAGCTGTTAATAATATATCTGCCCATTGGATCCACCAATGTTACCTAGAAGTTCTGCTAATTTTTAATGGAAAATATCCAAACAAGGGAAATCTGTTTTATTTTTTTAGGTTTATTTATTCCGACAGAGAGAGAGAGAGAGAGGGAGAGAGAGAATCCCAAGCAGGCTGTCAACACAGAGCACCCCCCCCCCCCCGCCGCCATGCGAGGCTCGAACTCATGAACTGTGAGGTCATGACATGAGCCAAAACCAAGAGTCAGACGCTTAACCAACTAAGCCCCCTAGGTGTTCCCAGGAAATCTGTTTTAAATGTCAAAATTCTGAATATCTGAAAATCAAACGATGAGGAAGGAGAGAATTTGAAGACTGAAGATCTCCTTGGAGTTCGTCAAGTTCCACTAAGTGGAAATAAAATCACCCAGGTTTTTAGGAGTCTCAGATTCCTGTGGGATGTGAGGCTTAGTTTATAGAGTTGCTTCTACTTTCATGTTAGGAGTTTTCAACCCCTTTGAAAATTCACTTACCTCTGAATTTAGCCTCCTCCCTATGGAGTGGCTGGCTGCTGAGGCCGCCGGGCTGGCCTAGCACTCAGGCCCAACCACACTGACACCACAGGAGTCCAGCTGGCTGTGCATCTGCTGCCGCCTGAGGAGCTGGCCAAGCATGCGTATGTGAGGGTGCCAAGGCTGTCACCAAGTACACCAGCTCCAAGCGACCCAGGCCTAACAGTAATAAAGGGTGAACTGCTAGAAAGCAAGCAAGCAAGCAAGGAGAGAGGGAGGGACAGAGAGAAGGAAGGAAGGAAGGAAAGATGGAAGGAAGGAAGGAAGGGAGGAAGGAAGGAAAGAAAGAGAAAGAAAGAAATTAAGAGAGGAAAGAAAGAAAGAAAGAAAAAGGAAGGGAGGGAGGGAGAGAGAAAGAGGAAGGAAGGAAGGAAGGAAGGAAGGAAGGAAGGAAGGAAGGAAGGAAAAGAAGGAAGGAAGGAAGGGAGGGAGGAAGGAAGGAAGGAAAGAAAGGGAAAGAAAGAGAGAAGAAAGAAAGAAAGAGAGAAAGAAAAAGGAAGGGAGGGAGAGAGAAAGGAAGGAAGGAAGGAAGGAAGGAAGGAAGGAAGGAAAAAAAGAAAGGAAGAAGGAAAGAAAGAAATAAAGAGGAATAAAGAAAGAAAGAAACAAGAAAGAAAGAAAGAAAGAAAGAAAGAAAGAAAGAAAGAAAGAAAGAAGAAAGGAAGGAAGGAAGGAAGGAAGGAAGGAAGGAAGGAAGGAAGGAAGGAAGGAAGGAAGAGTTGCTATACTATATTTTAGTTTATGCTTTTGGTACTGGATAATTTGAGCAACAATCTCTTGAAGACAAATACATCTTTCCCCACCTCCTTTCTGTATCTTTGTTTCATTTGTCTTGAGTTAAATCAAACTATTAATTCATCTAATCCTTAAGGCATATCTTCCACAAACACTAACCTCCTGGGACTCTTCTCAGTTCTACAGGAATACTACCCTACCTTAACCTAAGCTAGCAGAAATAGAAGAACTCACCATCCCCCAAAACATCTCTGACAGAATTGAAGAGTTTCTACAGTCACTGTCACTTCTAAATCAGGTGTGTTCACAAGGGTCCCTGGTAGCTGAGATGCTTCCATTCCATTTCCCATTTTCTCCTTCCAGGCTTCTGTCTATGAAGTGCAAGCTCTCTTCGGTCTCTCCTTCCTCCCTTTCTTCCTTTCCTCCCTCCTTCCCTTCTTCCTTCTTTCTTCTATTCCTCCCTTTCTCTCTGTATTTCTTTCTTTCTATCAAATTGATATTGATCAAATTGATACTGATCATATTCTGCTGTGCACACATTTTGTTTCTTTTCTGCCAAAGCGTTTTCCAATACCATCAACCCTTTAGTGAGAATACTATCTTAATGACTAATGTTTGACCATTTAAACTTTACACAATCCTTTTATTTCACACATTCCTTTCCTTTCCCCTCCCATTTTATTTTTTTTTATTAGTTCTTCTCTTGGTTTTATGGTTTTTTTAATTTTATTTTTTATTTTTTAAAATTTACATCCAAATTAGTTAGCATCTAGTGCAACAATGATTTCAGGAGTAGATTCCTTAATGCCCCTTACCCATTTAGCCCATCCCCCTCTCCCACAACCCCTCTAACAACCCTCAGTTTGTTCTCCATATTTATGAGTCTCTTCTGTTTGGTCCTCCTCCCTGTTTTGATATTATTTTTGTTTCCCTTCCCTTATGTTCATCTGTTTTGTCTCTTAAAATCCTCATATGAGTGAAGTCATATGATTTTTGTCTTTCTCTGACTGACTAATTCCACTATTATGCTAAGTGAAATTAGTCAGTCCCCTCCCATTTTAAACCATACACGTTTGCTCCCCATTGCTTCTTCCCACCTCTCTGACAATGATGTTTCTTCTCTCTTCAAGTGTACATGTTCACTCTGGATTCCATAGTCCCCAAACTTCTCCTTCTCCTTTTCTTGGCCTCAATCCTCCTTTTCTTTTTCTTTTTTTTTTTTTAATTTTTTTTTAACGTTTATTTATTTTTGAGACAGAGAGAGACAGAGCATGAATGGGGGAGGGGCAGAGAGAGAGAGGGAGACACAGAATCTGAAACAGGCTCCAGGCTCTGAGAGGTCAGCACAGAGCCCAGCACGGGGCTCGAACTCATGGACCGCGAGATCACGACCTGAGTGGAAGTCGGACGCTTAACCGACTGAGCCACCCAGGCACCCCAATCCTCCTTTTCTTTCTACTCTTTGGTCTCTCAGTCTCTACATCTGACCCTTTCCCTAATAATCCTAGATATCTTCCCATAACTAAAACAAAAACAAAAACAAAAACAAAAAACAAACTTTGACTTGGTTGTCCCCTCAAAGCAATGCTCTAACTTTTTCCCTCACCACCGACACTCACCGGATCTCATTTCCCGATCACCCCAACTACTCTTTAAAGCCTTTCAATCAGAATTTGGTTGTTTCCACTCAATTGAAAATGAACTCAAAGACAACCAGAAATGTCCTAGTAGGGCCAGGAGCTTGAAGCTGTCCAGTGGTCTTTTAACAGTCTTCCTCTTCTTCAGCCTCCTTCAAAATACTGTGATCCTTGGCTTTATGGCTTGTCTTCCTAGCTCTCTGACCACCCCTCACTGCCTTTACCTCTTACTTTCTACTAAGCCCCATTTTAATTTCTATTCCATTCTGCTCATGCTTAGCTTCTCTCTGTGGCAACCAAGTAAAGTATCACGGAAATTTCTGAACTTGAATTCTAGTTTCCCCATCTGGGTCTAGTGCTCTGTTTACTATTATCTTCTACTTGCTACCATTTATAGTTGGAATGAGAAGTAGGTACCTGTAAAGTTGATTGGTGTATATCTATAATTAAATACCTTTCAGTTTCATGAAACCGATATATATCTGTCTATATCTATTTCCCTCTATCAAGACAGAGAAAACCATCCTGAGGTCTAGCAAATACAGCTAAAAAAAGAAGATTGATGAGAATCAAAAGGTTTATTTAACACACAGTTTTAAATGTATGGGGAAAGAAGAGCATTAATAAGAGCCACCAAAAAAATTCTTTAGTAAATAGATTCCAATACATTTTTGTGTAATATACAAGTGAAATAATTAGTGAATCCCTTGGGAATTTATAGATTTGTGAAATTCAGCTTAAAGACGAAGTGAAAGATAAAATTAATTTAAAATATAATAAGCAGTTTGGAGTCAAGTAAAGTTTATAAGATAAACTGGATGTCTCTTAAGGTTGCTTTAACAGACAAAATAGGCTTTAATTTAATACCTAGTTGAATCTGTATCACTGAGCAGCTAGGTCCTAGGTAAATTCAGCATCACCATTTCCTGAGGCAGAATGTGTTGCCTTTGGAGCAAAGGTTAACGTCACTGTTACACCAAAATTATATTGCTTTCTATAATGGGATCTTTTAGCCACATCTGTTATGAGAACAATTCAGTCTATTCTTTTCCCCTTTGCAGTTATTTATGTTTTATTATATCTCTTTAGTTTATCAAGTCCAAAAATATGAATAAAATATTTATAAAATAGATCACTTCTCCATAATAATGTAAACTCTGTGGGGATGCCTGGGTGGCTCAGTCGGTTAAGCATCCGACTCTAGATTTTGGCTCCGGTCATGATCTCATGGTTCATGGGACTGAGCCCCACATTGAGTTCTACGCTGACAGGGAGGGGCCTGCTTGGAATTCTTGATCTCCCTCTCTCCCTGCCCCTCCCCCACTCATGCTCTCGCTCCCTCAAAATAAATACATAAAAAAGACAACCCTGTGACTATCCCTAGAAATAAAAACATCGTGATGTTTATAACCTACACCTACTATCTCATCATACTATGCTTATAATGACATCTGCCTACAAATTAAATTTTTAGTGGCTATAAAATAAAGAATGTAGTTGAAAGGCTTATGCCCAGATGTTTCTGACTTGTAAGTAAAGCTATGAGTACTTATGTATTGGAAGTTTGTCTTGGAAAGGAGGGCAAAAATTGAGGTTAGGGTCTGGTCTAAGGAGTTAGTGTTCAGAGTATGGCCTTCAGGGAAGATTAGCCGTCCTTGTTCTCAAGGGTTTCTGTTTTCTTTGATCTTTCAACAAATCTCTTTGGAAAAATACATTGAAAAACATCCAGTAGCCCTTTGCCATTATGATATCTTGTGATTCTTTTTTCTTTTTTCTTTTTAAAAAATGTTTTAAATTATTTTTTAGAGAGAGAGAGAGCAGGGGAGGGGCAGAGAGAGAAAGGCACATGATCCAAAGCAGGCTCTGTGCTGATAGCAGTGAGCTGATGTGGGCTCAAACCCACCAATCGTGAGATCATGACCTGAATGGAAGTCGGACACTTAACCGACCGAGGCACCCAGGCACCCCATCATTCTTTTTTCTTGAAAAAAAGCCACTTGTGTCTTCATATGTTGAAGGGTATCACCCCAGTAAGTACTTATAACAAAGCGTATACAGAAGGTTACATAACTTAATTAAAAGAACATTAAGAGAAAAAACTTGCTTCAAAAGTTGAAACAGTATTAAATTTATCTTAAATATTTACTTACCTCAAAGCAGGTTGAAGACACATATCCAGAATCTGCACAGTGCTGGCTTTTTAATGCTCACTAGACACCGGCTGGTGCTCGTGAACGCCCTCTCTACTCCTCTTTTGAGATCCAAGACTGATCCTGGATGGGAGAAAAGACAGAAGGCGGGGCGATATCTCAGGAGCTTTGATGAGTGACCTGGCATCCAAGCACAGTAACTGCTACTGCAGACCTGATCGCGTGCCTCCTAGCTGATCCCCCAGTTTGGTGTTCTGTACCTAAGCCTGTGTCTCAGGATCCTGTCTTGTCTCCTAGAGGGGAACTCTCATATTCATTAATTCATTTACTGATTCATTCAATAAACATTTTCAGTGCTTAATATGTGCCAGATGCTAGGCTATTTGCTACAATAGAAAGATGAAGAGGTGTCTAACTGATAGAAGTCTAAATAAGTAATTCTAACACCTCAGATGACTTTACCCCTTTTTGGCATTCTCCTATGACCAGACCCACTGTGCCCTGCCTAGCTGATACCCATCCCAAACTCCTACTTCTCCTTCTGCAAAGCAGACCCTTTCTGTCTTAAAGTCCTTTAATGATGGATGTCAATAGAAATTGGAGCCAAATTGAACATATACTCATTCGTTCATTAGTTATTCCCTGGGAATGTGTAACCTTTTGGAAGGAATGAAAATCCAAGAGACTAATAACAAGAATAATGACTTCATGATCGAGGTTGTCTAGTAGACAAGAATAACCCATTGAAGCAGTAAAGGTAGCCAAGCATGGCTTTTTCTCTCATTTTCTTTTCTATTCTTAATCTTAGTTCCTGATATCTAGTTTTCCTTCCTCTTACATAGATTCCCAGTGTCTTTATGTGTTTTATTACTAACCACAGCATGTTCACTCAAGTACACCCACTTTCTGGGAAAGATACACATCTAAAACTTTTTCCAACTTTGCTCTTCTTAATACCTATGATGGCATCAGAGAGTATACTCTACTCTGCCAATATGAGGTCTGTCACTCCTTTAAGTTTATTTAGTTGAAATATGGCAGCATTTTTTTCTGACAAATATAAGTATTTCAAATTCATCAGAGAAAAATGGAAAATTAACAAAATTAGGGGGAAAATGACTATTCTACCTAATTTTCCTATAAACTCATAAATACCATTAAAATTTTGATACATTTACTTTTAAACCTTAAAAAGTAGGATTTTTCAAACAAAAACATGGTCATTTTATATGTTATTTAGTATATCATATCTGCACATAATATATTTATTACATCAAGTAATCTTTTAGATGTAATTTTAATAGCATAAAATGCTATGTGATGGGTGTTGAATAATTAGCTAATTCCACTTTCTAACTAACGTTTATTAAATTTTCTATTAAAAATTACTCTATGATGAATATCTTTTAGATATCACTCCCCACCCTACCTCAGTTCTGTAGTGGTTTGGGATGGTCATTTGACTCAACACTGGCCAATAAGAAATAAGGAGAAGTGTACTAAGTAGTGCATCCAAATAAAAACAAACCAAATCAGACATCACAGGCCTTCTGTCTTTTCCTTTCTCCTTTATCTCTGTTTGGAGTATGAATATGATTCCTAGAGATGCAAGGCCAGCTTGCCAGCCTGCAGAAGGAAGCCATACCATAAGGAACGTATCAATCCTTGACGATGAATGTCCTTGAACTAGCCCTCAGCAGAATTCCCCCATGCATCCTGTACCTGAGAAATACAAAACTTTTCTAATTTAATTTTGCTACAGTTCTCCACATAACAATGTTTTTATTATTCTTCTTGAATGGTAGCTCAGTAGGATGCCAATATTTTTAGAATTTACCATTTAAAAATGTGTTTACTTACCACTCACTTCTAAGACAAAGAACTCAAATAAAACATGGACAAAAGATTTAAATAGACTGTCTCCACAAAAGGAAAGAAAAAGATGTGCAAATTGCTAATAACCACAGAAGAACATAAGAAGATGATGTTGAACCTCATTAGTAATTAGGAAAATGCAAAACCAAATCACAACGAAATCGCAAAAATCACTAATGAATTCTCATCTATTAGAATGGCTATAATTAAAAAGATAGAAAATACCATGTATTGGTGAGCATATGGAAAACTGGAGTTCTATTCCATTACTAATAGGAACTGAACTGGCATAGCCACCTCGGAAAATAATTTGGCTGTTTCTTAAAAAATCAAACATAAATTACCATCTAACCCAGATATTCTGCTCCTAGAATCTATCAAGGAAATGAAAACATATTTTCACACAAAGACATGTACACTATGTTTATAGAAGCGTCATTCATCTAGCCCCAAAGTGATGTCCATCAGCTGGTATATGAATAAACAAAAAATATGTATGCTGTCTGCATACAATGATGTCTACACAGCAATAAAACAGAAGAGGGGTATTGATACATTTCACAACATGGATGAATCCCCCAAACAGTATGCTCAGTGAAAGAAGCCAGTGCAATAGTCTACATGTTGTATAATCCCATTTATATAAAATGTTAAAAGGTAAATTTGTAGAGACAAGATAGATCAGTGGATGTGGGGGCTGGTTGTAGGAACTGGCTTTAACTGCAAAACGACATTAGCAGACTTGTGGGGGTGATGGAAATGTCTTAAAACACAATTGTGGTAATGATCGTACAACTGTAAATGTGCCAAAATCATTAAGCTGCCCACTTACATTGGGTGAATTTTATGGTATGTAAACTATACCTTAGTAAATCTGTTTTTTTGAATATATCCAAATATTCTCATTACAAGTTTACTATGTCAGCTAAATTATTTTGTGTTGTCAAAACATTAAAGCCTAATGGTCTACATAAAATGGTCTTGAGACAGTTTAAAAACTTCACTTAAGCATGAGACACTATTTGTACAGAAGAAAAAATCCCATACCGCAAACAGGAATAATTCAGAAGAGAATGAAGAAAAGACCCCTGCAACGTATGTGGGCCAGCATGTAAAAAGAAACTTCAGTTTAGGTCACTCTCTCTTGGAAAGCTGAAAAGATATTTTGAAACCTTCCCAAATGGACAGATACCCTTAATCCTTGGTCCAAGAAAAAAATTATTTACTTCATTCTTACTAAGCATGTTAGACAGTTTCCAACATGTGTTCCTTATTAATTCACAACTCCAGGAAGTATTAACAATTTCCACTTTGCAAATGAGAAGGCTCCGCTCTGCCACACCCCCAGCAGCCAGTAAAGGCAAAGCAGGACCACAGGTCAAATCCAGTGTAATTCCAGACTGAAGCCCACATGTTAACCTTTACAACACACTACTTCCTTCAATCTCCCGGACCCACCCTAGAGTTCCAGTGCTTGAAAGAGCAAAAGGCACTTAAAAACTAACTGATATGGGGCAACGGGGTGACTCAGTTGGTTAGGCATCCGACTCTTGATTTTGGGTCAGGTCATGATCTCATGGTTGTGGGATCAAGTCCCCCACTGGGCTCCGCACTGAGTGTAGCATCTGCTTGCAATTTTCTCTTTCCCTCTCTCTCTGCTCCTCCCCAGCGTGCACTCTCTCTTTCAAAGTAAATAAACATTAAAAAAAAAAAAAAGAGTAACATTTCTCAGATGAGTTTCAGTCTTCATATAAATGGAGATTATTATATTGTGTTCTTAATAATCTTGTAGGAATAGGCTGAAATTATTAACCATAATATTTTTCTTAAGATACATGGTTTCTTCCATTCTCAATTATTAACACTAATGTGAATATTTTATAATGTGGGTCCTACAGAAAGCATTCTTGTTTTATTGTTATTTTCACCCAAAACAGTGTTTTGGATTTTAGTTCCAACTCCTACTCCCTTAGAAGATTACCCTTTTTGATTTAGGAATGCACAATTGCATTGTCTCTGCCAAACTCCATCTCTACATTTCTAGAATTCTATTATCCTTTTCTCCTGGGTGTCCAGACAGAAGATCAAGTAATCCTTTCCACTGAATGTTGTCTTCCTCATTTTCTCATTTACATCAATAGGATGACATCATCCTTGTCACTCAGGCTTAGACATCTGAGTCTAGCCATATCCAGCAAATGTCCGATTTCTCTTATTTCTACCACCACAACATCTCTCAAACCATGTCCATCTGATTCCTGCCTGTAACCCTCTTGTCCTTTACAAAACATCACATTTCACTGGGTTCCTGTTACCAAGGCATTAATCCCTGCTTTGGTTTTTTCTTTTTCTTTTACTTTCTTCTTCTTCTTTTTTTTTTTTTTTTTTTTTGTCTCACAAAGAATTCCCCCAAGGGAAAGTTCTTCATATCTCATTAACTCCAGCTTGGTTACCTATGAACATGGCTGGTTCAAACTCAAAATGAAACCGGAAAGTGAAACATGGAGCGAACACAGGTGCAACCGTAAATCACAATGTCAAACGTCAAGGAATTCACATAGCCTGTGCTGTGTGTCAGACCCAGGTTATTGTTGTTGTTTGTTTGAGTTTTTCTGTTTTTATTGGGGGAGAGGAGAAAGCTTTGATTAAAGCTGTTGAACTGTGAGCTAGTTATGGATGACGGGAAAAAATGGGAAAGCAAAAATTCCAAAGCAAATGTTTGGAAACAAGCTGGGAATATGTACTGGGCACATGTTGTACAGGATGTTGAAAGGCATGCTACAGAATTTGGACTTATTTCTACATACATATGTCATAAAAATGTAAGTCAGAAGCTATTATGTAAAACATTTAATAGTAATTATTATATTTTTATATTTATAGATTATTACCTATATATATACCTATAAATATCTATATCTATATATATCTATATCTATCTATCTATCTATCTATCTATCTATTTCTATTTGAAAACTCATCATTTTACTCCAGAGAACTTGGAGTCAAAGTATTCAGAAAAATGAAACCTCAGGATTTAAGACACATGAACAATAAACACAGAGTTTCTGATTTTCAAAAGGTTTATCAATTACAAAATTTAGCTTGCTCATGTATTTGTACATACACAGCCCATGGAAACACTGCTCTTTAATATACATATTCACAAATAAAGTTTGGGTATGGTAGAACACTCAGAGCTCCCACTGTCATATCCCTTGAACATCTCAGAATTTCATTTTATTGGGCTTTTTATGTAAAATTCATATGAAGATACATAACATCCTGCCTCTGCATTTTCAGTGCATTATTAGCTTGTCCATTGAAGAATGTGTTTTACTTTCCAGGTGTACATATGAATTCACTTCTCCTAGATCAGACGAGATCGGGGGCGTTCAGGGTGGTATGGCCGTAGACTTGAATTCACTTCTCTGGAGTGCATTTATCTTGGTTTCTACCATCTAGTCTCATCTTGCTGGTGTTCTCCATTTCTTTATTGATGGTAGGATATCATTCTCCAGGTACATGAAGTGGCATTCTACTCTTCAGCTTTCTTTGGCTTTTTGGTAACTTCCT